>NC_136065.1:358316632-358916632 GCF_964261635.1 Lissotriton helveticus | reverse complement strand
TGAGTTGTGTGAAAGATTTTTGTGACTTATGAGGAATGTATGCACTAACTGAGTGTCTATCAAAAAATGGGTCAAAAACTTCATTGCAGTCACCCACAAGGATGAAATTATCAACGTAGTATTGAGTGATAAGTGGTGCGAGGGAGGTCCAAAAAGTGGTGTCGCCACTCGTAGGAGCATAAACATTTAAAATAGAAATAGGGATATTATTTAGAGTGAGATTCACTAGCACCCATCTAACTAAAGTGTCTGCAGAATGCGTTACTACTTTAATTGGAAGAGATTTTCGAAATAAAATCAAGACTCCATTACGCTTACCATCGTCTGGGGAAAAATAAACTTCACCTACCCAACCCCTCTTCAATTTAGCAGATTCATCAGCCGACAAATGTGATTCCTGTATACAGGCTATATCTGCATTGAGCTTGGCCAGGTGGGATAATATTCTCTGTCTTTTGATTGGTGAATGTAAACCTCTAACATTCCAAGATAATATTTTCAAAGGCATAACATAATTTTAGAAAAGCATATCAAAAAACCAGTTGAGGGAGAATTATGAAGCAGAGAAGTAATTAAGGCATATAAGCATAATAAGAAGAAACACCAGAAGTGAAAGAGAAGAAATGCATTAGAAATAGCATAGTAAAAGTCAGTTAAATAATGGATAAAAAAATTAAGAAGAGAAAAGAAAAAGTATAGGAAAGGAGTAAGCGAAACAGAAGGAAAATGACAAAGGCATAAAATAATGTTAAAGAAGCATATCAAAAAACCAGTTGAGGAACAATTGAGAAAAAGAAAAACATTCAAGGCATATAAGCATGATAAGAAGAAACACCAGAAGTGAAAAAGAAGAAGTGCATAGAAAGCAGCATAATTAAAGTCAGGTAAATAATAGATGAAAAGATTGAGAGGAACAAGTAAAAAGTGTAATAAAGAAGTAAGCGAAACAGAAGAAAAATTAGAAATCTGGATCAATAAAGAGATAAAGAGAAGAGGATGAAAAGGATAATAGCGAAAGGAGAGTTGAGATCCTGAGGAACATGAAGAAAAGAAAGAAAGAAATATGAGAACAAAGTAGCAGAATGAGAAGAACAAAAACGTACATATTGGTGAGAACAAACAAAGGGGATGGAGGATGGAGGCCACATAGAACAATGACGGGTCCTAAGCTCCGAAGGGAAGGCAGGGAGGGGAGACGACCGCAACGGACTCCGAGGACATGAGGGTAGGTAATAACGTGGAGGAGGAGATCTGCATAGAAGGGGAAAAGGATAAAGCTTAACAATAAGAATATAAATTCAATACAAACAAGCAACTAGGAAAACTATCTAAAGAGAACAATCATGAATAACAGCAAAAACATACTATAAATGCAATGGCACAGAATAGGCATGTGAAAAACAATTAACGAGAACAAGATGAAGCAGCGGTATCCATTGTATTGTCACTATGGGAGTACAGAAAACTCTTTAATTTTAGCGGATCTTCGTAAGTAGTAGTTTTATTGTTGAAAGTCACTTTGAAGAGGCAGGGAAGGAAAAGCCCATATCTCGCTCCATAGAACGCAGCTGTGGTCTAAGTGAAAGAAATTATTTACGCCGGTCAACAGTGGACTTTGCATAGTCCTGTGAGAAGAAGAGGAGATTTCCAGACCAAGTAATCCGAGGGATAGCTTTAGCTGCTGACAAAACTGTGAGTAAATCCGTATATTCGAGGAAGTAGATGATGACACCTCTCGGCCTTTCAGGAATAGAAGTAGATAACCCAGCAGTAGGAGGGGGGCCTAAGCGATGAGCTCTCTGTATGTTGAAGATGGTGCTATCCGGCACCTGGAGAATTTTTGGCAAAAAAGATTTGAAAAAAGTAAGGGCATCAGACCCCTCCTTGTTCTGCTTTACCTTTAGATAGTTGGCCAGCAATTTCCCAGCCTTATTCTGTCCACCATAAAATTTGGCGCTAGATTTTAAGAGGAAATTGGAGGCATTGTACGTGGAATCTTTATTAAACTGAATTTTGGTGGCGATAAGATCATTTAAACAATCCTTTGATTTGGAAGTGTAATATAAGTGCTCTAATTTTTTAATTTTAGAAAGGAGGTCATTGGTGGCTTGTTGGGCTATCTTTCGTTTGCGAGAAACATAGTGAATGATGAAATCTCTAGCTGATGCTTTGAAAGCGTCCCAAACTACAGGGAATGGAACCTCATCCGTGTGATTGAACAAAAAATATTCATGAAAAAAGCATGTGAAAGAAGAAACAAACTGTGCATCGAGAAGGAGAGCATTATTGAAACGCCATTTTTTAATAGAAGTAGGTTTTTGTAATACATTTAAAACAATGGAGACTGGGGCATGATCAGAAATTAAGATGGAGCCAATGTCAGAAGAAATAAGGGATTGGGTAAGTTGATGAGAGATAAAAAAATAAACCAAGCGTGATTGAGTTTGATGAGGGGGTGAAAAGAAGGAGTATTCTCGTTAAGTGGGATTACATAGTCTCCATGCGTCAGTAAGTTTGTATTGTGCAATGAGTTGTGTGAAAGATTTTTGTGACTTATGAGGAATGTATGCACTAACTGAGTGTCTATCAAAAAATGGGTCAAAAACTTCATTGCAGTCACCCACAAGGATGAAATTATCAACGTAGTATTGAGTGATAAGTGGTGCGAGGGAGGTCCAAAAAGTGGTGTCGCCACTCGTAGGAGCATAAACATTTAAAATAGAAATAGGGATATTATTTAGAGTGAGATTCACTAGCACCCATCTAACTAAAGTGTCTGCAGAATGCGTTACTACTTTAATTGGAAGAGATTTTCGAAATAAAATCAAGACTCCATTACGCTTACCATCGTCTGGGGAAAAATAAACTTCACCTACCCAACCCCTCTTCAATTTAGCAGATTCATCAGCCGACAAATGTGATTCCTGTATACAGGCTATATCTGCATTGAGCTTGGCCAGGTGGGATAATATTCTCTGTCTTTTGATTGGTGAATGTAAACCTCTAACATTCCAAGATAATATTTTCAAAGGCATAACATAATTTTAGAAAAGCATATCAAAAAACCAGTTGAGGGAGAATTATGAAGCAGAGAAGTAATTAAGGCATATAAGCATAATAAGAAGAAACACCAGAAGTGAAAGAGAAGAAATGCATTAGAAATAGCATAGTAAAAGTCAGTTAAATAATGGATAAAAAAATTAAGAAGAGGAAAGAAAAAGTATAGGAAAGGAGTAAGCGAAACAGAAGGAAAATGACAAAGGCATACAATAATGTTAAAGAAGCATATCAAAAAACCAGTTGAGGAACAATTGAGAAAAAGAAAAACATTCAAGGCATATAAGCATGATAAGAAGAAACACCAGAAGTGAAAAAGAAGAAGTGCATAGAAAGCAGCATAATTAAAGTCAGGTAAATAATAGATGAAAAGATTGAGAGGAACAAGTAAAAAGTGTAATAAAGAAGTAAGCGAAACAGAAGAAAAATTAGAAATCTGGATCAATAAAGAGATAAAGAGAAGAGGATGAAAAGGATAATAGCGAAAGGAGAGTTGAGATCCTGAGGAACATGAAGAAAAGAAAGAAAGAAATATGAGAACAAAGTAGCAGAATGAGAAGAACAAAAACGTACATATTGGTGAGAACAAACAAAGGGGATGGAGGATGGAGGCCACATAGAACAATGACGGGTCCTAAGCTCCGAAGGGAAGGCAGGGAGGGGAGACGACCGCAACGGACTCCGAGGACATGAGGGTAGGTAATAACGTGGAGGAGGAGATCTGCATAGAAGGGGAAAAGGATAAAGCTTAACAATAAGAATATAAATTCAATACAAACAAGCAACTAGGAAAACTATCTAAAGAGAACAATCATGAATAACAGCAAAAACATACTATAAATGCAATGGCACAGAATAGGCATGTGAAAAACAATTAACGAGAACAAGATGAAGCAGCGGTATCCATTGTATTGTCACTATGGGAGTACAGAAAACTCTTTAATTTTAGCGGATCTTCGTAAGTAGTAGTTTTATTGTTGAAAGTCACTTTGAAGAGGCAGGGAAGGAAAAGCCCATATCTCGCTCCATAGAACGCAGCTGTGGTCTAAGTGAAAGAAATTATTTACGCCGGTCAACAGTGGACTTTGCATAGTCCTGTGAGAAGAAGAGGAGATTTCCAGACCAAGTAATCCGAGGGATAGCTTTAGCTGCTGACAAAACTGTGAGTAAATCCGTATATTCGAGGAAGTAGATGATGACACCTCTCGGCCTTTCAGGAATAGAAGTAGATAACCCAGCAGTAGGAGGGGGGGCTAAGCGATGAGCTCTCTGTATGTTGAAGATGGTGCTATCCGGCACCTGGAGAATTTTTGGCAAAAAAGATTTGAAAAAAGTAAGGGCATCAGACCCCTCCTTGTTCTGCTTTACCTTTAGATAGTTGGCCAGCAATTTCCCAGCCTTATTCTGTCCACCATAAAATTTGGCGCTAGATTTTAAGAGGAAATTGGAGGCATTGTACGTGGAATCTTTATTAAACTGAATTTTGGTGGCGATAAGATCATTTAAACAATCCTTTGATTTGGAAGTGTAATATAAGTGCTCTAATTTTTTAATTTTAGAAAGGAGGTCATTGGTGGCTTGTTGGGCTATCTTTCGTTTGCGAGAAACATAGTGAATGATGAAATCTCTAGCTGATGCTTTGAAAGCGTCCCAAACTACAGGGAATGGAACCTCATCCGTGTGATTGAACAAAAAATATTCATGAAAAAAGCATGTGAAAGAAGAAACAAACTGTGCATCGAGAAGGAGAGCATTATTGAAACGCCATTTTTTAATAGAAGTAGGTTTTTGTAATACATTTAAAACAATGGAGACTGGGGCATGATCAGAAATTAAGATGGAGCCAATGTCAGAAGAAATAAGGGATTGGGTAAGTTGATGAGAGATAAAAAAATAAACCAAGCGTGATTGAGTTTGATGAGGGGGTGAAAAGAAGGAGTATTCTCGTTAAGTGGGATTACATAGTCTCCATGCGTCAGTAAGTTTGTATTGTGCAATGAGTTGTGTGAAAGATTTTTGTGACTTATGAGGAATGTATGCACTAACTGAGTGTCTATCAAAAAATGGGTCAAAAACTTCATTGCAGTCACCCACAAGGATGAAATGATCAACGTAGTATTGAGTGATAAGTGGTGCGAGGGAGGTCCAAAAAGTGGTGTCGCCACTCGTAGGAGCATAAACATTTAAAATAGAAATAGGTATATTATTTAGAGTGAGATTCACTAGCACCCATCTAACTAAAGTGTCTGCAGAATGCGTTACTACTTTAATTGGAAGAGATTTTCGAAATAAAATCAAGACTCCATTACGCTTACCATCGTCTGGGGAAAAATAAACTACACCTACCCAACCCCTCTTCAATTTAGCAGATTCATCAGCCGACAAATGTGATTCCTGTATACAGGCTATATCTGCATTGAGCTTGGCCAGGTGGGATAATATTCTCTGTCTTTTGATTGGTGAATGTAAACCTCTAACATTCCAAGATAATATTTTCAAAGGCATAACATAATTTTAGAAAAGCATATCAAAAAACCAGTTGAGGGAGAATTATGAAGCAGAGAAGTAATTAAGGCATATAAGCATAATAAGAAGAAACGCCAGAAGTGAAAGAGAAGAAATGCATTAGAAATAGCATAGTAAAAGTCAGTTAAATAATGGATAAAAAAATTAAGAAGAGAAAAGAAAAAGTATAGGAAAGGAGTAAGCGAAACAGAAGGAAAATGACAAAGGCATAAAATAATGTTAAAGAAGCATATCAAAAAACCAGTTGAGGAACAATTGAGAAAAAGAAAAACATTCAAGGCATATAAGCATGATAAGAAGAAACACCAGAAGTGAAAAAGAAGAAGTGCATAGAAAGCAGCATAATTAAAGTCAGGTAAATAATAGATGAAAAGATTGAGAGGAACAAGTAAAAAGTGTAATAAAGAAGTAAGCGAAACAGAAGAAAAATTAGAAATCTGGATCAATAAAGAGATAAAGAGAAGAGGATGAAAAGGATAATAGCGAAAGGAGAGTTGAGATCCTGAGGAACATGAAGAAAAGAAAGAAAGAAATATGAGAACAAAGTAGCATAATGAGAAGAACAAAAAACGTACATATTGGTGAGAACAAACAAAGGGGATGGAGGATGGAGGCCACATAGAACAATGACGGGTCCTAAGCTCCGAAGGGAAGGCAGGGAGGGGAGACGACCGCAACGGACTCCGAGGACATGAGGGTAGGTAATAACGTGGAGGAGGAGATCTGCATAGAAGGGGAAAAGGATAAAGCTTAACAATAAGAATATAAATTCAATACAAACAAGCAACTAGGAAAACTATCTAAAGAGAACAATCATGAATAACAGCAAAAACATACTATAAATGCAATGGCACAGAATAGGCATGTGAAAAACAATTAACGAGAACAAGATGAAGCAGCGGTATCCATTGTATTGTCACTATGGGAGTACAGAAAACTCTTTAATTTTAGCGGATCTTCGTAAGTAGTAGTTTTATTGTTGAAAGTCACTTTGAAGAGGCAGGGAAGGAAAAGCCCATATCTCGCTCCAATAGAACGCAGCTGTGGTCTAAGTGAAAGAAATTATTTACGCCGGTCAGCAGTGGACTTTGCATAGTCCTGTGAGAAGAAGAGGAGATTTCCAGACCAAGTAATCCGAGGGATAGCTTTAGCTGCTGACAAAACTGTGAGTAAATCCGTATATTCGAGGAAGTAGATGATGACACCTCTCGGCCTTTCAGGAATAGAAGTAGATAACCCAGCAGTAGGAGGGGGGCCTAAGCGATGAGCTCTCTGTATGTTGAAGATGGTGCTATCCGGCACCTGGAGAATTTTTGGCAAAAAAGATTTGAAAAAAGTAAGGGCATCAGACCCCTCCTTGTTCTGCTTTACCTTTAGATAGTTGGCCAGCAATTTCCCAGCCTTATTCTGTCCACCATAAAATTTGGCGCTAGATTTTAAGAGGAAATTGGAGGCATTGTACGTGGAATCTTTATTAAACTGAATTTTGGTGGCGATAAGATCATTTAAACAATCCTTTGATTTGGAAGTGTAATATAAGTGCTCTAATTTTTTAATTTTAGAAAGGAGGTCATTGGTGGCTTGTTGGGCTATCTTTCGTTTGCGAGAAACATAGTGAATGATGAAATCTCTAGCTGATGCTTTGAAAGCGTCCCAAATTACAGGGAATGGAACCTCATCCGTGTGATTGAACAAAAAATATTCATGAAAAAAGGATGTGAAAGAAGAAACAAACTGTGCATCGAGAAGGAGAGCATTATTGAAACGCCATTTTTTAATAGAAGTAGGTTTTTGTAATACATTTAAAACAATGGAGACTGGGGCATGATCAGAAATTAAGATGGAGCCAATGTCAGAAGAAATAAGGGATTGGGTAAGTTGATGAGAGATAAAAAAATAAACCAAGCGTGATTGAGTTTGATGAGGGGGTGAAAAGAAGGAGTATTCTCGTTAAGTGGGATTACATAGTCTCCATGCGTCAGTAAATTTGTATTGTGCAATGAGTTGTGTGAAAGATTTTTGTGACTTATGAGGAATGTATGCACTAACTGAGTGTCTATCAAAAAATGGGTCAAAAACTTCATTGCAGTCACCCACAAGGATGAAATTATCAACGTAGTATTGAGTGATAAGTGGTGCGAGGGAGGTCCAAAAAGTGGTGTCGCCACTCGTAGGAGCATAAACATTTAAAATAGAAATAGGGATATTATCTAGAGTGAGATTCACTAGCACCCATCTACCTAAAGTGTCTGCAGAATGCGTTACTACTTTAACTGGAAGAGATTTTCGAAATAAAATCAAGACTCCATTACGCTTACCATCGTCTGGGGAAAAATAAACTTCACCTACCCAACCCCTCTTCAATTTAGCAGATTCATCAGCCGACAAATGTGATTCCTGTATACAGGCTATATCTGCATTGAGCTTGGCCAGGTGGGATAATATTCTCTGTCTTTTGATTGGTGAATGTAAACCTCTAACATTCCAAGATAATATTTTCAAAGGCATAACATAATTTTAGAAGAGCATATCAAAAAACCAGTTGAGGGAGAATTATGAAGCAGAGAAGTAATTAAGGCATATAAGCATAATAAGAAGAAACACCAGAAGTGAAATAGAAGAAATGCATTAGAAATAGCATAGTAAAAGTCAGTTAAATAATGGATAAAAAAATAAAGAAGAGAAAAGAAAAAGTATAGGAAAGGAGTAAGCGAAACAGAAGAAAAATGACAAAGGCATAAAATAATGTTAAAGAAGCATATCAAAAAACCAGTTGAGGAACAATTGAGAAAAAGAAAAACATTCAAGTCATATAAGCATGATAAGAAGAAACACCAGAAGTGAAAAAGAAGAAGTGCATAGAAAGCAGCATAATTAAAGTCAGGTAAATAATAGATGAAAAGATTGAGAGGAACAAGTAAAAAGTGTAATAGAGAAGTAAGCGAAACAGAAGAAAAATGAGAAATCTGGATCAATAAGGAGATAAAGAGAAGAGGATGAAAAGGATAATAGCGAAAGGAGAGTTGAGATCCTGAGGAACATGAAGAAAAGAAAGAAAGAAATATGAGAACAAAGTAGCAGAATGAGAAGAACAAAAAACTTACATATTGGTGAGAACAAACAAAGGGGATGGAGGATGGAGGCCACATAGAACAATGACGGGTCCTAAGCTCCGAAGGGAAGGCAGGGAGGGGAGACGACCGCAACGGACTCCGAGGACATGAGGGTGGGTAATAACGTGGAGGAGGAGATCTGCATAGAAGGGGAAAAGGATAAAGCTTAACAATAAGAATATAAATTCAATACAAACAAGCAACTAGGAAAACTATCTAAAGAGAACAATCATGAATAACAGCAAAAACATACTATAAATGCAATGGCACAGAATAGGCATGTGAAAAACAATTAACGAGAACTAGATGAAGCAGCGGTATCCATTGTATTGTCACTATGGGAGTACAGAAAACTCTTTAATTTTAGCGGATCTTCGTAAGTAGTAGTTTTATTGTTGAAAGTCACTTTGAAGAGGCAGGGAAGGAAAAGCCCATATCTCGCTCCCATAGAACGCAGCTGTGGTCTAAGTGAAAGAAATTATTTACGCCGGTCAGCAGTGGACTTTGCATAGTCCTGTGAGAAGAAGAGGAGATTTCCAGACCAAGTAATCCGAGGGATAGCTTTAGCTGCTGACAAAACTGTGAGTAAATCCGTATATTCGAGGAAGTAGATGATGACACCTCTCGGCCTTTCAGGAATAGAAGTAGATAACCCAGCAGTAGGAGGGGGCCTAAGCGATGAGCTCTCTGTATGTTGAAGATGGTGCTATCCGGCACCTGGAGAATTTTTGGCAAAAAAGATTTGAAAAAAGTAAGGGCATCAGACCCCTCTGAATTTTCCGCAAGGCCATAGATGCGGAGGTTGTTTCTCCTATTCCTGTTTTCTAAGTTCTCAATTTGTTTATGGAGTGTAGAGACTTGTACGCACAGCGAATCAACTTTGGCAGCAGAAGACGTGAGAGTATCAACGTTTTGTTCCAGAAGGGTCACACGTTCATCAATATTCGACCATTTGTCAGACAACACCTGAAGGGTAGTTTTGGTTTCCTCAAGAGTATTTTTAGTTTCTTCAATAAAAGGGTGCAGGGCCCTGATTTCCTCTAAAAGAATGTCCATTGTTACCGATGAGGATTGCTTGGGAGGAGAGAGTGGGTCCTTTTTTAATCTTTTAATAGGACCTTTGGTGGTACCACTTGTTTGTGGAGCCGAAGAAGAGGAGGAACCTTTAGATGAGGCGTCGAGGGAGTCATCCATCTCGAGACACTGATACCTAGAACTTGTATGAAGGAGAAATTTGCGTGGAGTTGGAGAAGGCTTGCGAAGATCTTTAGATAATCTAACCATAGAGTAAATAACACATGCAAGTGGAATACATTAGAACGGGTGTGCGCACGATGAAACCTGTTTACTGTGAATGAAAATGCAAGTGTGAATAAACATTACTGCATACAATAATATTGAGGAATAAAGGCGAAGGTACCATCAAAACAGAGCTAGTGATTTCAGAAAGACAAGGAAAAAGTAATTGCTCATACAAGTCGCAAGGAAGCAAAAATCCTCAAAATGGAGGATAAAGTCACATACATTAAACTGCGGTAAAATAGAATGCAATAAACTAGAATTGATATTAAGTGAACCACATATGAAGATCAGTTAAATAAATGCTAGCTGACCTCAACAGGGGAAACAATACATCAAAAATGCATATAGTGGATTATATTGTTGTGCGAGGCTTACAAAAACGCATTAGGGTAGAGAACTTGTACATTTAACTGCAAAACCCAATATGCATTGTATTATAGTACCAAGCTAACCCCTATAACAAAGAAGTTACTTGCAGGTATAGAAGCACTAGTAGGACTTGAAAAATAAATAAATGCGTAACAATATGAGCATTATTAAGAAGAAACAAACGTGAAGCAGCGCATAGTACATGAGGAGGTATAACTTCAGAGAAATTAGGTGAGGAACTGCTTCAGCTTGAAGAGAAAATGTCTGTAAAGACTTTAAGCAGTAGTATCCATAAGCTTGAGGAAAGCGTTGAAGCCGATATATTCACAATAATGGCGCAGTTGAATATTTGAGGCAGGTTAGTATATATGATGGAGTAATAGGCGGCAATGAGTAGTAAGTAAAGCTTCCTGGTAACGTGAAACTACTAGGAGCAAAAGCTCCGTCGGTATTTTCACAAAAATGGCAGCCGCAGGTTCAAAAATAAGCATACAGTTATTCATGAGGAGAAAGTAAGCACCAATCGTAAGAATAAATAGGCCAGGTACTAATAAAAGTGCTTATTTGTACGAAGGAATAACTACATTAGAGCGAACTTTTAAGCTGCGTCAGCGCTGTGCAAGGAGCAGCATCAGCTTGTGGAGAAAAATGACCAAAACGGACGTAATGAGCATTAAAATGAGCCCATTCGTTCCATAAACGCTCCGTGATGACATGTGGGCAAAGCGTTGTAACTTGTAGTGGGACAGCCAAGGCAGTAGTTAAATGAAAGGGTTAAATGAAAGCTTATAATCCAAACTGAGCGAAGAACCGCTAGGAGGAAAGCTCCGTCAGCGGTGTCGCAAAATGGCGGCCGCAGCGGTAGGAATCAGCTCAGAACACACTTGCCTGGCAAAGTCTCGAAAATATATCAGCAGAATACCCAAACTCGTCCTGCTAGATCCTCATCGTTTCCGACGTTGAAATCAATGGCTCCCAGGTGCAGAAACCTCGAAGGGAGTCACGTCGGGCGCTCCACTCTCCGCGCTGCCCGGGAGAGCTACAAAGAAACCGCCATCGCCATCGGCCGCTAGCCACGCCCCCCCGCCATAGGACTTATACCATGTGCTTTTACAAGTTCAAAACTGAACTGATTGGCAATTATGAGCCACTTTTTTAGCAATTTCATTTTCTAATGGGGCCACTTTTATATTGGCTCCCGGGCCTAGTTTCTTTCCCAGTCTGACCTTGTGTAAGAAGGGTAGAAGATAGAAGAGAAAGCACAGCAACCAGGTGCAAGATGAAATAGAAAGAGGACCAAGTCACAAAAACGTTGAGTGGTATGAATGAGGCACAAAGTGCATGCAAGAGAGGAATGATCCTCAAGACGAATGAGAGGGTGGTGAGGCAAAATGCATAGACAAAGTGTACGAGAGAGGATAATGGCATAGTATGGATTAAAGAGTGTTTGTTATGAGATAGACAACCAAAACACAAAGTACTTGAGAGAGTTCTGAGAGGGGCACAAGTGCAATGAGAGAGTCAAACTAGGCACAAGATGGATGAAAAATAAGAATGAAGACAGATGCAGGAGTGGACCATTGTGCAAGACATGGCTGAGATAGGACTGAGACATAAGGTGGATTAGAGATTGGATTTGGCACATGAAAGGATGAGTGAAGACACAACGGCACAAGACTGGTGAGAAAGGGAGTAAGTCAGATGAGAGAAGTATGTTCTAGACATGTCATATCAGAGAGGAGGTTGAAGCTGGATGAGTGAGGGATCAATGCAGATGGTGGATGGGAGTGGAGTGAAAAGCACGCCAGATGAGTGAAGGTAGCGAGTCACATGCCAACGCGTAGATTAGAGCAGGCTGCTAGATGGGTGAGCGGGAAGAAACATAGGAGGCGCAAAATTAATGTGAGAGGGGCCAGTTGCGCATGATTGATGAGAAAGAAGACAACGCACACAGGCCATTATTTATAAAGATCTTACGCTTCCATTGCGTCACTTAATGTAATGCTGCGTCAGCGTAAAAAATGTGCCACATTGCGCCATATTTACAAAGTCACGCATCTAGGCAAATACGTCACTTTGTAAACCCCTGCACTACATTATCCCTGCATCAGGTATAATGCACGCAAGGTGGGCTTTCCCCCGTAAAAAAGGCTCCTAGAAGTGGTGCAGTGAAATATATAAGTTTTCACTGCACCACTTCGACGAGTTCACTGAGTTAAATCCTTACGCCTGCTTCACAGCAGGCTTAAGGACTGATGCAAGCCCTTTTACATGGGACTGTCCCATGTGTAATGACACATTGCTGGAGTTGCGTCTGTTTTTGATACACACTCCAGCAATGCATCATTAATGCGCCACCAGATACGACAGGATTCCTGACGTATCTGGTCAATCCTTGCGACATGGAGCACCGTACAGTAAATACGGCGCATCCAAGGTGTCACAAGGAGGGCGCAATGAAAAGCGTTGCCGTTTTCAACCAGCGATGCAACACTTTTCATAAATAAGGCCCACAATGAGCAAGGGTGGGGACTGGATGAAAGGACAGATGAGAGGCGGGGAGTGGCACAACATAGAAGAAGGACACAAAGCACATCCTGACTAATGAGTAAGGACCATGAGGCACACTATGCATGAGAGCATAGGACAAGACACAAGGTGGATGAGAGCGGAGGAGTGAGCCATTAACCAGCCAAGAGAGGGAGGGAGAAACAAGCCAGATGTTAGAGGGGGTGATGAAAAGCACAATGAGAGAAAAGGCCATGTCATGACATAAATAGGAGAAGGAACCAAGACACACTGTGAATGAGAAAACGACCCGAGGAACAATGTTGATGAAAGCGTGGTACAGGCCAAATGTTGGATGAGAGAGGAGCAAAAGGCTAGACACGTCAGAGAGAAGTGACCACGTAGCTAGGTGGAAGAGAGGGGGAGAAAGACTAAAAATAGATAAAGGAGAGACTGAGGGGAACGGAAACTCGCCTTTGCTAAAATAGGGGATGATGGCTCATGATAAATGAGAGAGGAGGCCAAGCTACAAAGTGATTGGATGAGAGAAAGCTTTGGCACATGACAGATGAAGCAGGAGTCCAAGGCAGCAACTTCATAACAAACTATATATGAGAGGAGAGAGGGGCACCAGCCACATATGAGGTGGCAGCAAAGTAAGCAACAAGTGAGAAAAGAAACAAAGACAGATGACTAAGAAGGGGGAGGGGGCAAGGCACTTGAGAGAGGAGAGAGGGAGCTGAGGCATGAGACCCATGAGAGAACTAAGACACAGGACATATGAAACAGATTAACAAGGTGGGAGATGGGCGAGACTGGAGAGAGAGGTCCAAGATTGAGGAGCACTGAGGCCAAGGCACAAGGAGCATATGAAAGGGTAGCAAGTCCTTAGAAATTACCCTGGTCTCATGGCTCAGTCCCAATGGCTATAGCGACTGAGGCATCCTCTCAAGGTATTTGTATCTGACTTCATTGTGCAGAGTTGAGTCCTAGTGGTTTACTCAGCCTTTCATCTTACAGAAGGTGATAAAATGAGTACCACCGAGCAATAATAAACATGCCTGAGTGTGCAAACGTATGCTTAACAAATACACATTATATTGTGTTACAGAAGAAAGAAGGGAGATGAACACGTTAGATGAAAGAGTGACATGCAGTGTGGATGAGGGAATGGACTGAGACATACGGTAAAGAAGAGAATGATCAGGACACATGAGTGAAAAGGGAGAAGCCCAAGACAGTTCAGTGAGAAGAATGCGAGGGAGGCGACTGAGGCACAAGATAGATATGAAAAGGGACTGCAGCCAGGGCTTTGAGTGGGATGAAAAAACTGGGGGGCGGTCTCTCAAAGGGGCCTGGCACATGTAGTTAAGGGAGTGGCTTAAAAACACGTAATCTAAAAAACTGTGCATAGCATAGTGTGCCGCCCGACTTGTATTTTGCTGTTTGTGTCATTGCATCCAGATATGATACAACAAGTAACATCATACCTACAACAAGTGACGGTTATTGGCTTTGTCAATGGTTGTTAGTTGCATAAGATAAATAAGCAGCAACTATCGCTTGTATATAATATTGAAAAAGCTTCCACTGAAAGCCCTGGTGACACCACAACGATGTTGCTGTTCCTGAGTTTCAAAAAGGGAAGAGAAATCCAGAGAGAAAATGACTCTCTTTAAAGGATTTCCCTTCCCCTACAACGCTCACCTGCCATGACGTCATGCCGTAACTTCTCCACTAGTGAGATGGAAAGTGAGCAGTGTGAGTACGCATACATCGATGTGTCTGCTGTCACTGCAGTCCGGAAACAGAGCCCGATAGAGACCCGTTTCGAGGCTCCCTTTAAAAAACTGCTGGTGCTTAGACCCAGTGAGACCCAGCTCCCTTAAAGCCCTGACTGCAGCACACGATCAGGGCTGCGCCAAAGGTACATGGTTGATGTGAAAGGGAACTATCAGGCACATGCATCAAAGCTTTTTGCGATCGCAAACGGAGCGATTCGCAAAAATCGTCCGTTTCTGATCGCAAAATCAGCTTTTGGGTGCATCAAAGGGTGAAGGCCCTCGATTGCGACTGCATTTAAGGAATCGCATTGTGAAAGTTTTAAAAAATAGCGATTTCGCAATTAGGGGCAGCAAATTACCATGAGGTTGAACCTCATGGTAATTTGCGAAAACTTTGAAAAATGCACTTTTGTGCATTTTTCAAAGTTTCATGTTGTGCACACACATGCCCTTAGGGCATGTGTGTGCACAACATATGTGCACAGATTAATTTCAGGGGTGCAACAGGGTATCCTTTGGACACCCCTGCACCCTTGAAATCGCATTCTCAATTTGCGATTCGCTAATTGCTAATCGCAAATTGAGAATGTCTTCCCATTCATTCCTATGGGCCTCTAGGCCCATATGAATGAATGGGGAGGTATTCCTTAATTGCGACTTGCAATTTGCAAGTCGCAATTAAGGAATGTTTAGAAATCGCAAATTTTTGAGCGATTTCTTAATGCATAGGCTTTTGCGATTTCATAATTGCGATTCCTTAAAAATCGCAATTAAGAAATCGCAAAAGCCAACAATGATGCATGTGCCTGTTAGACACAGGATGGATGAGACAGTGGAACAAACACAGAAGACAGACCAAAAAGGGGACTGAGGTACCAGCCAGAAGAGAGAGGGGAGCGAGGCACAACCAGGATGTGAGATAAGAAGAAGGTGGAAGGAGGATGAGAGGGGCAATTACGACCTAAGAAGTGTGGGATAAGTAACTGAGGCACAAAGGTGGGAAGAACGAAGGCTAGAGTACGGGCAGATGAGAAAATAGACCAAAGGCAGATAAAGAATTACTGGAGGCACAGAAGGCATAAGACAGAGAAGAGAAGGAACTGAACCATATGATGGATGACATATGGAATTCGAGCACATACTGGATGACAGACAGAACTATTGCACAATATACATGTGAGTGTGTAAGAAGCAGTGCTTAATTTGCACACAAAAAAAGTGCCAGGGCTCTCGTCAGGAGGCCACTGCAGCTTGCACCTCACAATGCCCCTGCCCTGCTGCCAATCAGTAGCGACTGGCATGTAAGGAGGGTAGTGGGGTGGGAAGGAAACAAAATAAGTTATTAACAAATAAAAAAATATATAGACTTACCTTCGATCCTGGTGCGACGTCCTCCTTGCTTGTATCCAGCCAGGCAAGCAGGCTCCAACGCAGCAGGACCAGGAAGCTGCAGTAACCAATCCTGGCGGGAGCGGCCTCTCTTGTCGCTCCTGAGGGCACTGGATCCCTATGCGGTCTCTAACCCAGCTGTTTTAAGACAGCTGGGTTAGATAGATTTAAACTATGCATGTTTGGCTGACTGTTGAAAGACGGCCGGCCGGCCAAAAAGATATGCATAATTTAAACATACGTGCCTGCCTATTACTGCTTTCTGCTGCAACCAGAAAGCCCGAACCCCACCCCCCCTGTCCTGACGCGCAGCTCAGGGCGGGATTTGGAAAACATAAAATGGTAATAAATTATGTTTATTACCATTTTTTTTCCATATCTGGGGGCAGTTTGAATAGTGAGGAGTCGCCCCTGCTGCCAATGATAGTAACAACACAACTACTAACCATCACACTCCTACAAGTGTGACAATCCAGTCTATTGCAGTGCCCAGAGCTACAAGAATGGCTTGGGCAGCAGGTATTAGTCATTTTTAATGTATATTGAATTAATAATTAACTGTTGTTGTGGTGGTCATCTCTACATTAGCCAGACAGTGCCACCTTGTGGCACAAGCACCGATGTTGACAATTAAGTGTGGGTGCCATGCACCGGAAACCACCAGCTCAAATTAAGCACTGGAAGGCCCAAGTTAAATGAGAGAGTTGAGTGAGATGAGGGACTGGACTACGACACAAGTTATATTAGCGATGGTATTGAGACACAAGAATAATGTATATGTCAGGGAAGCAGGACATAAAAGAAAAGAGAGAGTGGGCCAAAACATATGTTGGATGAAATAAAGCCACAAAGTCGAGATGGAGGTAGACCACGGCCCACAGAGCATTGCGAGGGAAACATTGCGAGCTCTAAGAGAGGGAATATGGCACAGGCCCAAGATGCAAGAAGATCAGAACCTTTGCTCTGAGATCCAGGAGTCCAGTATATGGACCAATATATTTACCCACCTTCCCTGAAACAGAAAACTCAGCTTGTTGGTAATGCCAGACAGAAACACAAGAATGACACATTCATTGCACTTCTTTGCTCGGTTAATGAACAGGAAAAGGAACTGCCATTCCCCACTGTATGCTTTGGAACAAGCCCAATCAAAAATATATGGTGTTTCTATATTTAACTAGGGTCTTGGGGTTATGTTCCAAATAGGCAAAGGGCCAAAAGAATGTTAGGAGGAGCAATTGATTATGTCTCATGAAGGCTAGAAATGCTTTGCAGACTTCTGTATGTTTGGGATCCTTCCACTCAAAACATACTCTCTGATCACCATTTCTTCCTATCCAGGAAGGCCACAAATCGTTTGTGCATGTTCGTATTTGGTCAAGTGAGTGTAGTGGAGAATATTTAGTTTAGAACGGATTCGTGCACATTAAAGTGAGGTTAAAGCACATTCACTCTGGGAGGTCTTTGTAGTGTCTTATGTTATGAGTGGCTGTACTGAAGGACTTTTCTGGTTTTTATCTGAATGTTGTGGTCCTTTCCCCTGCTGGAGTAAACGTTTTTCTATCGATACATTCCAATCCAGGTAGGTGATTAACGTGATTATTGTGTGCATGACGGTGTGATAAAAAAACGGAATTTATAGGGGTGGTTCTATTTTGTATGTGGTGTGATCTGTGACAGTGCTGCTCGTTTAGCATTCTTTTGTCATCTTTACGTTTTAGTGTATGGGTTCTGTTTAATTATGTTGTCTGATGGTGACAATTAGTAAGTGTGTCTCAAACGATGATGAATGAGGGTTTTGTTGAGCGAAGAGTGTTGCTAGAGATTCAATGAAATCCAGATTAAGACACATATAGTATGTGTGTGGTATGAACTGTCAGGCATTTGTTGTGTGTCCTTCTTAGCCCCAGAACACACGAGGCAGGTATGTGTATCAATTTTGCTTTATTCTTCTGTAGCATCGCTGTGCACGCAGGCACTACCATCCTCTTCCTGGATAAGTAGAATAATACCCCACCCCCCTTCCCTGACCAGAAGTGGTGCCTGGTGGCTAGCTCCCGCCGTTTGTGTCCTGTGCAGGGTCCGAGTGCCCACCTGCACATCGCTCCAACATCTCCCCCTTTTGTGGAAAAAAAACCAATGCTGAGAAGAAACAAATGCAAAGAACAAGAAAAGAAAGAAAAGAAAAACAATACCGAAATAAAACACACACAGTAATGACAAACAACGATGATCAGTGCTCACTTTGTCTCTGACATTGGCGACCTTCTGTCCCTTCATTACAGTTCTTCAATGAGCCTTTTTGGTCTTTTGCTCACTCTCTTTGGGTGGGATATTTCTGTTTCCTCAATTGGTACCTCCCCTATTGCTCTGGCTCTGTCCTTCTCTGCTGTGAGGTACTCCTTCCATGCCTTTCTCAACTTTGTCTTTTGTAATCTTTGCTTTGTTCCTAGGTGCTGTCTCTCCTTCCTCATCATCTGTTGTTCTGAATCCTTTGAAGCGTGAGCTATCACTGGTGATGTGGTAAAGTCCTGATGCCGCCGTTATCATGGGCCCTTTCACGTTTGTTATCGTTAGTGGTTCACTCGAGAAAGGGCTGTCCGACTCCCTTGTTCACTGTTGGCGCAATAGTACCAGATCACCGTGCTTCAATTCAGATCCTGTGGCATGACTCGGTGTGTCGGCGTACTGTTTAATCTTCGTCTTTGCATCTTGATCTCTTTCTGCAATGTTGCTGTGTTCAGAAGGCACTTTTGCCTTGTTCTGCTTGTTCTCCCCAGCACTTGTCCTGCCCGGCATCTTCTTGTGGAACCATGCAAGGTGCTGTTAATAGAGCGCGCAGGTCACCCAACCAACAGATTTACCATACACGTATCGGGCCCATATAATTTCAATTAATCATTCTATTAATCGGGTGACCATACACTCTACTACCAGTAACCCAGTTCCTTCATATATATTTCTATTGTACCCGACTTACCAATCCACCGTCACGGGTACCTAATGACCACGATGAATCAGGGAGCTAGCTGTGAAGAAAAGGCAGATACCAAAATACTCATACTTTATATATTCTATTTGTACTATAATAACCACAAACTCAGGAAGTTTCGAAAACCTTTATCTAGAATTCATCAAGCTCAGAAAATATGAGATTTACAACGAGCAAGCAATCGATAACCAGAATTACAAAGAGGACGTATCCATAAAGGAAATATATCGAGCTGATCATTTATGAATCTAAAGGGAGGTAAGAACAGGGAACATACTAGGCAGCAGTTTCAGGATTTAAACTTAGTTTGGAGAGACTAAAAGACGGGGAAGAATAAAGAGCATACTAGAATGTCACAGTGAAATATTTCCCCATAAAGAGGAACTATAGATAAAATGCAAATAGACCATACTAATAAACTGGTGCATTTACTTGAATTTACTAAAGGATGGATGAAACAAAGAACATCAGTATTTTATGACCTGGAAAGGAAATGTACTCAAAGGATGGGTAGAAAATGGAACATGCTAGAATATCAACAATAACGTATGAGCTTTTCATTCAGTGGGTTTGCGAAAAAGCATGGAAATTCAAAATATGCAAAGATATGTCTTTATTGAAGCAAAAGACAGAAAAACAGAAAGGTGCAGTATAGAGTTTTTAGCACTATATTTACCTAGAATGGTGTGAAGACCAACCCTGGCCACAGGTCAGTTAAGAACAGAAGGGACCCCACAGGAAACCCGTCATCAGCAGGACAGCAGGTGCAGAATGGACACCCCAGGACAGGACAGGAAACCCAGATTAGGATTAGGACAGGACCACCAAGGCACGACCAGCACCCGCAGTTTGGAAGAAACGCCTGCACTCCACCCTCTCTGCAGCTATCAGCCAGAACCCCGATTGGGTTATCGATTTCCCCAGCAAAGTGCTCCGCCAGTACTTAAGGTTTAAAACCTCTAGAGTCTTATGGAAAGTTCGGACAGAGTGCTCCGCAGCCCTCTGTATCAAGTCACCTATTGAGTGCGTTGGGTCAGTGACAGGTCAGCTATTCGGACAAGTCGGACAATTTCTCTAGCTAAACCTAGGCTAGTTATACTGTTTTTGGGTCAGTGTACCACCCCCCAAATGTTGCAAGTGTCAGAATCCCCAATTTCGATTGGTCCTCAAGTAGGATAGGTCAACACACCAATCATATTTTACTTCTACAAGCCGGTATTAACATTTCTGGGACCGCCTATTTGAATTTGGGGTTCCACGACATGCTCTACAGAATACAATGGATAAATTACAAATGTATCATTTGCAGTACAGTTCAGCTCCATCCTGCTGGGTCGCAGGTCACTTTCTCAGGAGCATCTTGACTGTGGCTGCCAGCTGGCTGAGTTCCACTGTTCAAGGTTGTCTTCCCTCTGCCAGGGTGACATGCGCAGTAGAGATTTTCAAGATGGATTCACGAGTGTCTGTCAAACCCTCAAGAACGCAGTACATGAAAAGTAGGCGTAAACAAATTAAAACACAGAAATAAATGAATACACTGTATACCATGAATTGCTACTCTATACCCCTTAATTTTATAATATCTATAGCGTTAGGGTGAATGCGGAACAAACGACTTTGCAAAAGCAGCTTTGCAAGCACAGAGCATATGAGGAGACAAAGCGGCCATATTAGCTGTATTACGCATGAGCAAACATTTCCCACCAGAACTGCAAGTACGTCACGTGAGTGTGACTAACGCATGCGCAGAATAAACCCCGCCAAGCAGCGGCCATTTTCAGTGGCAAGCGTATTAATGTTAGTAAACACATAGGCGAGCTTCACTAGGACACCCAAAATGTCAGAATAACAGGGAAATTAGTAAGACAAACAGGTTGGATTACTTTGTTACATATTATTCGAGGTTCATGAATTCAAGCAAGTCGCGTAATATGCGAATCCTTGCTCCATCAATCCCCTCTTTGATGATATTTACTATCATCACAAAACCAATGGAATCAGATGCCAACTTTTTCTCACACTTTGTTCATTTCAATTTCTTCTAACATTCGATTCAACTTTTCTTTAACTTCTTTGTTAGGGTGAGAACTCTTCACCCTTTTATAAATCTGATTATTCACCTCCAATTCAAGTTCATCCACACTCCGTTTCACACCTCTTTTATTCACAGTATACTTCTTTTGGTGTTTGCGACATTTGCAACAGACAAATATAAGGAGTATGATAAAACCTACTACTGCAATTGGCATCAGTACCTTGTACAACAAACCTTTACCTAAATTAGAAAACCAATGACCTACAGAGGAGAGACCATCAGTGAGTCTCTTCCAGGCACTATCAACCTCCAGTGGTTTGAGTTCCTTTTACAAATTTGTGATGTTCCTCACATACTTTTTGATTTGTACACTTTTATCCGGTATGTATGTGCAACAATGTTGCGCTTTCAACATCCGGCAGACTCCGCCCTCTTTTGCTAATAAGGTATCCAGAGCAAGTCTGTTCTGTAAAACCATTGATCTGATCGCAACCATTTCGGTATTGACCATCAGAAATCCACTAGCAGTGTCAGTAGCTAACCGATCCACTACTGTAGACAATTTGCAAATTCTGTGTGTGTTCAGAACCACTCCCACTGCAGGTATCAATGCACTAAAAATACTACCCATTATTTCACCTACACTTTCTCTTCTACTACGCACTAAACTGTTAGTGTTTTCACTGCTTCCAGCAATTTCATTCACATGGTATATTTTCGGGAAGACAATGCCAAAATAGCAGCTTCCATACCAGTGATCCGGCACTTTGAAATAAGCTTTGTTTCCACATATGTAATAAATTCCGGGAAACACAGGTTCTGACCCATTTTTGAAACCCCAACCTCCAATTAGCTTGTAATTGTGTTCGCATTGACTGGAACCAATGAAAATGTTATTATAATAACTTGTCTTTTCTCGGTGAAGACAAAGCTTCTCTTTTCTCTCGAAATCCAGCAACAAAGCAGGACTAACCCCACCATTTGAGGCGCTTCCCATGTTTTCAGCCCACTTAGGAGTTTTCTGCCTTTTATCATTCGCCTTTCTTTGGAAACTTTCTCTTCTTTTTTCTGCCATGTTTAGAAACATTTTCTCTTGTTCATGTAATGAACAGGTCAAGTTATCTCTATGTGCTTCACCTAGATCTATAGTACCTATAGTCAGGAAGTATTCTCCCATATAACATGTCACGTCACTTTTGGTATGTACAGGGTTCAGATTTCCACGTATAGGAAGTTCAGAAAATATCACGTCAGAGTTAGAGTAATAGTACTATAACGGTCCTCTATTGTAAAATAAACTAGCTAAAATACTACAGGAAATTCCATATGTTAGTGGCAAGTGATGGTATGTCACTCCCTCAGCTACAGAAGTAGGTAGCTTCATGCACACATAACAGTCCTCTATTTCCATGGTCTCTACATAATGCACTAAAAGGTTAGCGAATACATTTAAATGAGTCTGGTTCTTTACTCTATGATAATGCAGTCCTTCCTCCCCTGATGCTTCTAAGTCTGGTTTAGTTTGTCTAATGCTAAGTGCTTTCTCATGTCCTTCTACGTTTTGTGATGTCGTTTCTCTTGCATTTTTCGTCACAGTCTCTGTGGTGTCAGTAATAGTACTTTTGCTCATCATATAAGGAATAGTAATTGTTAGTCCTATCCATAATATTAACACTAGGGCTACACTACATATACATACTTTACAGCATGTTTTACAGCAATTACGTCTAGGTCTTCCATTCACATTTGAATCAGACATTTCTGCTTAACAAGAAGCTTTTCTCAACCCTTCTTTGCAACTTTGCACAGGTAGCTTACACTGAGCAATTTCAGGTTGGTTCGTCTTCTTCGGCAGACTGATCAGCTGTCTGTTCTTCGTCACTTTCGTCACTTATTTCAAGATCTTCAAATTCCTCCAACACCAGGAATGTCGTTTCAGGATCCTGATACTTTTTGTTCTGTCTTTTTACTCGGGCACTTCTTCGCTTAGTGTTTTCTCCAGTTGGCTCTGTTTTACTTAAAGCTTGTTTCCTTTGCTCAAGTTTTTCTTCTACTGTTTTCAGTCTCAGTCTCAGTCTCTTAATGTACCTGGGTTCTGTATTTTTCTTTTTCTTGAGTCTTTTAACTGGCACTGTTGTTGGGCTTTCGTCTAATGCTCTTTTATTTTCGTTCAGTTGTGGCACTTCTGCTTCTGTTTCTTCCCTTCCTGTCTGACTAGTCCCAGGTCTTATCTCTGTTTCTTTTGCCTGGTCACTAAGCTGGCCTGGTTCAGGTGTAGACTGAGTTTGACTTTTTTACCGTTTCAATTTCAGTATCCTGAACACCTTCGTCTATTTCTATCTGATCCTGTTCAAGCACTTCGAACCTTTGATTTTCTTCCGCTTGAACTTTCGCCCTTGTTTCTGTCTGTCCCTTTTCAATTTCAGGAGTTCTTGGAGGTGTGTCGATCACTTGTTCTGTCCCTATCTGATCTTCTTCTTCTTCAGATTTTACATGGATTTCGATAATCTGATTGTCTTCTCCTATTCCTGTCTCTTCCTCACTATTCCACTCTCTGTCTGCTTAGGTCTGACTTCTTGTTCTGATTGGGTCATCAGTCAGGTCAATTATGGGTATCCACTCATCTCGACTGGTGCTCGGTTGTTCGTCATCAGCTACTTCAGGACCAACGTCTGGAGACCCCTCAGCTGGACAACCTTCAGCGTCAGTCTTCTTGTCTTCGATCACCTTCTTGGTGTGGCTGGCATGGATCCACTTCGGCACACCGGCACACTTCACCGCTGTCGTGGTCACCAGGATCACCTGTCTTGGCTTTCCCCACTTCGGTGCAAGGCAATTCGAACGGGTGTGCTTCTTGAGTACCACCCAATCGCCTGGAATCAATTTATGGACTGGAGTTGCTGGACTGGCGACGGCGTCTTCCCCAATCTGGCGAGAGATAGAACGCACTTGGTCACCCAGTTGCTTGCAGTACTCAAGTACCAAATCATCAGAAATGCTTATCAGTTTGTATCCTGGTACCCATGCTTGTCTCATCACTCTTCCCATCAGGATCTCATGGGGACTCAGGCCTGTATTTCGGTCTGGAATACTTCGGATTCCCATCAGAACAAGAGGTAAAGCCTCTATCCAATTCATGTTAGTAGATTCACACATCTTTCCTAGTCTCGACTTGATAGTGCCATTCATCTGTTCCACCACTCCAGAAGCCTCTGGACGATATGCACAGTGCAGCTTTTGTGTAATCTTGAAAGCTTTACAGAGCTGATCAATGACTTCATTCTGGAAATGCCCACCTCTATCTGATTCAATTGTGACCGGAACCCCGTACCTAGGTATTAGCTCTCGTAATAACAATTTGGCTACAGTGATGGCATCATTCTTTTTGGCTGGGTAAGCTTCTACCCATTTTGAAAATAGGCAGACAATGACAAGGACATATCTCATTCCTTTACAAAGGGGCAACTGAATGAAGTCAATCTGCAATCTTACAAAAGGACCTCCTGACTTCCCAATTTTACCCATTTCAACTACTGTCTTCTTCCCAGTGTTGAACTGCTGACATGTCAAGCACCTCTGGCAGAGCGACTCCGCTACCTTCCTGAACTTCGAGCTGTACCATGTCTGTTGGAAAACACAAACCATGGCGTCCCTACCAATGTGTGCATCTCCGTGTATGAGTCTGGCCATAGAAGCAAGCAAGCGATTAGGCAACACAGGCATACCATCAGGGCCAACAATGACACCATCCTCGCTTCTTTGGTAACAACCAAGCTTTCTCCATTTTCCCTTTTCCTTTGGTGTCGCAGCATGCTGCCAATCTTTCAATTCATCCCATGTAGGCACATCCTCAAACACCATAAGTTGGCAGCTGTTTCCGGATCCCCCCAATTTGATATTGCCAGACATTCGATGTCTGGCACAATGTTGGGCTACTTGGTCAGCATAATTATTTCCTACTGTCACATGGTCATTTCCAGATTTGTGAGCAGCACACTTGACCACTGCCAATTCTTTTGGTAACTGGATTGCATCCAGCAATCCTTGTACAACTTTTCCATTTCTGATAGGAGTACCTGAAGATGTCAGAAACTCCCTTTGCAGCCACAATTGGCCGAAGTCATGCACAACTCCATAACCATATTGACTGTCAGTATATACGGTTACTCTTTTATTTTTCCCAATTTTAAAGGCTCTTGTCAATGCAACCAATTCAGCTACTTGTGCAGACTTTACTCCAAATAAACAGGATGCTTCTATAGTGCCTGATACCGTGACGACAGCATAAGCAGCACTTAGGCCTGCAGTTTCATGTCTCAGACATGAGCCATTCACAAACAACTCATAATCTTCTACAGGCAGGGGCATTTCCTTGATATCTGGTCGTGGTTTAGTACTGAACTCAGTCAGGTCAATGCAGTCATGCTCGACCTCTCCCTTTGCTTCTGTAATCAGTGAGTCTGGTAATAGGGTAGCTGGATTTAATATGTTACACCTAGTAATGACCACATTCGCAGCACCTACAAGAACTCTCTCATATCTAGTCAGCCGACTAGGGGTGAGATACTGGGTTTTAGTTCTGGTCAGTAGGATTACAACTGCATGTGGAACATACACAGTTACATGATGTCCCATAACAATGGATTCACTCTGTTCTAGACTCATGCAAGTTGCGGCTACTGCTTTCAGACATCCAGGTAATCCAGCAGCTACTGGATCCAAGGTGGCAGAAAAATTTGCTACTGGACGTCTTGTCAGACCATGCTCTTGGGTTAGGACAGACAGTGCACAATTATCTGGTGTATCACAAAACAGTGCAAACTCCTTTGAATAATCCGGCATTCCCAAAGCAGGGGCTGTACATAGGCATTCTCGTAATTTTGTAAAGGCTGTCAAGCTCTCTTCATCCCATTCCACTGGATCCTTTGCTCCTTTCTTTGTCATTTTGATTAATGGTTTTGCTAGGACTGCAAATCCCACAATCCATTGCCTGCAATAACCTACGACTCCAAGGAACATTCTGACTTCTTTCTGAGTATTGGGTAACTGCATGTTTTGAATTATCCTAATTCTTTCTGAAGTAACTTTCCTGATACCTTTCTCTATCTGGTGCCCCAGATATTTTACTGATTTGGTACAGAACTGTAGTTTGTCAGGTGATAATTTATGTCCTCCTTCACCTAGATGGTTCAGTAAGGCAATGGTGTCAACAACACAGTCTTTCTGACTTTTAGACGCCACCAAGAGGTCGTCTATATATTGCACCAAAACTGAATTTCCAGGCAAGACTAGGGATTCAAGGCACTTTTTCAGAATCTGATTAAATATTGAGGGGCTTTCTGTGTACCCCTGAGGGACTCGATTCCAAACGAACACGTGACTGTCGAAAGCAAATGAGAAAAGAAATTTGCTATCTGGATGCAATGGGATCGAAAAGAATGCGTGACATAGGTCAATCACGGTGAACCACTCAGCATCCCAGGGGATCTGATACAGAATCACTGCTGGGTTCGGAACAATAGGGCAGCAGGGAACAACAATTTTGTTTACCTTTCTCAGGTCCTGTACTACCCTGTATTTGCCGCTAGGCTTCTTGATTCCAATTATGGGTGAGTTACATGGGCTACTCATCACTTCTTGTATGATGTTGGCTTCTAGTAATCTTTTTATTTCAACGGCCACTCTTGCTCTCACTTCTGCACTCATTTTGTATGGCTTAGTATTGGGGTAAACTGCATTTTCTTTCATGGCTATTTTAATTGGATCAACATTTGCCATTAGTCCTACATCTTTTCTAGTAAAGTCCCAAACTTCTGGTTTAACTGTCTGTTGGAGTTCTTCAGGTAAGTCCTGTATAGTCAGTGGTTTAATTTCTGAGTCAGGTCTGATTAACATTAATTTGTATATTCCATCTTCGTCTGGGGTCTGAATTTCGACGCCTTTTGGTGTGCAAAAGATGGTGCAGTTCATTTTACACAACAAATCACGTCCTAATAAGTTTACAGGACTGATATCACAGACAACAAATCTATGCATTTCTTTGAAATTCCCTATTGTAATCTCCATGGGCTCAGTAACTGGGGTACTAATCAATTGATTAGATACACCCACTACTTGGATTGCTTCTCCCGAGAGGGGAGGTTTGGAACGTCTGCTGTTCTCACAGTAGAACGGGTAGCACCAGTGTCCAACAGAAAGGTGACATCATTGCCTTCAACCTTTCCTTCAATGTATGGCCCTGACTGGTCTACCGGCAAGGAGGCGCCAAGTACGCACTCCTCGTCCTCCCCCCTCAGGCCCCGTCAGTATTGGTCGTCACAGAGGAAAGTATCATTCAATAAAAATTGCGAAGTTGCTGCATTTCTATCCTCCTTTCCTCCCCAGATTTCTATGTCTTCACCTTGCGGTGTCTTTCCCTTATAATTCGGTTTAGGTGCATGAGGCAACTGACTTGCCTTTACCTGTTGCTGGGTCTTTCTTGGTTTTTCATTCTGCGTCTGTGGATTTAAATCAGGGGTTTGGGGGTTATTATTCTGTGCGTATGGACACTCGTCTCTCCAGTGCCTTATTTCTCCGCACAGGTGACAGGGGAACTTCTTTTTGGCTTCTTCTCGACTCATTTTCACTCTGGGCTTTCCTCCACCCCCAGAACCTTGATTTTGGAAATTCTTATTCATTTTACCCAATTGCTTTTCTTGCTGTTCCGCTAGTTTTACGTGTGCCCACATGAACTTTTCTTTCAGAGCCTTTCGCTTATCAGCCATCTCGTCTTCACAGTACTTTGCGTACCGTAAGACCTCATCAATCTTCTTTGACTGCCAACAGATTTTATTGTCTTTGATCCACTGGCAAATTTCAGGTGTTAAACCGTTTACAAACCTGTAAATGAAGTGGGTCATATCCTTCATCTCGATATTATCTATACCGCTGTATGTTTTAAACACCTGTAACAGTCTTTCATAAAAGGAATGCACAGTCTCATCTCTTTCCTGTGTAGTTCTATATATTCTGGTCCAATCAGTTTCCTTTGCAGGCACCTTTCCCTTCAAGTGTAACATTACCTGCTGGTATTTTTTCATTACCTCATCGGAAGGTGCTCCTGAAATAGGATCCCTCGGGTATTCCTCACTAGGCCAACCAATGGCAATTTTACAATCTGTCCACAAATCTACTGGAACAACTATGTCAAAGAACCCATCCAGATCTTTCCACAGGCATTTTTGTACTTTCACGAACCTCTCTACCTGTCTGTACCAATCCACTGGCTTCTCTTGCAACTTTGGAAAGTCATTAGTAAAGGACACAATATCCTGTCTGGACCATGGAACGTGCACATACTTCCCACCTGGCACTTCTCGCATGGGGTATAACTGTTCTGGCTTGTCAACGTCCCTTAAAGCAAACTCAGAAGTCGTTTGTTTGGATCTAACTTCTTCCTTCTTCTTTGCCCACATTGCTTTCCACTTTTCTACGTCTCCCCATTTTTGCAACACGGTCAACAATTCTTTGATCTGCACCTTTTTCCCGACACATTCATATTTTCCAGATCTTTGTCTGAGAAGTCAGCTCTATATGGTTTTTGTAATGGCTTTGATTTTGAAATATCTATTCCCATACTAGCTGCAGTGTCTGTTAATTTCTCATGGAGCACTCTGGTATTACGGGTAAGACTCTTACCAATAAACAGCAGCTCTTCCTCGGAATAGGTATTTAATCTGTCTAACCCCACATTTCCGGCCGTCAGTTCTTCCATTTCAATTCTTAATTTGTAAATATCTAATGGTTTGGTCTGAGGAGTTTGTTTCTCTAGTTTTCGACACCATCTCTCAATCTCTTCAGGAGTCACCAATGTGACACTCTTGGTACCTGAAGTCGATTCCATTTGAATCTCTCTCGTATTGAAAGGATTATGTCTCTTCTGCAAACTCCTTCCTGAGTTCCTAATTGGCAAATCCATTAAAGAAGCTTCAGATTCACACTCACTCGTTTGATCATCTACAATTAAGGGCTCTTTTCTTGGCTGCACTACAGTTGGGGTAATAATTGGGGCTCTTGGACTCCCTTGTCTATCCCCATACAAAGGAACAACTGGTCCAATAGTTACTGGGATTGTCAGGGCTTCGGGGCTTGTATTTAACTGGGAGAGTTTCTGAATTATTTCAGTTCTTTGTTTGGCTAGAGCCTCTCGCTCCTTTTCCTGCAGCATTCTTTCCAGGCTTATTTCAGGTACTATTTGCGGACTTAATGTTGGGGCAGTTGGATGCGTCATACTTGGACCTTCACCATAATTAGGTTTTGGAAACAAGCTTCCTGTGTTTACGGATCTCGGTCCTTCCTCATAAGGAGGTCTTGGACAAAAGTCTCTTCCACCTGAATATCTTGATTATCCACTAAATGGTGGTCTTAGACAGGTGTCTCCGGCACCTATGAGTCCTAGGCCCTCGCTATAGGAAGGTATATGACAGCTATCTCTTGCGTTTACAGATCTATTCCCTTCCTGGCACGGGGGTCATTGGGAAGTATTGTCTACACTAGACGATCTGGGTCCTTCATTATAAGGAGGCGGATTTTTCATAAACATGTCATCCAATAAATCATCATCTGAATCCCCACTGGACACCCAATGCCTGGTCTTTTCTGTCTTTTTCTCTCCCGCAGGACCACCCATTGCCATCATTGGATATAGTCCTTCTACAATCATGTTCTGTCTCCACTGTTTCATCTTTTTATCTCGGGTCTCTTGCTTTAATTTCGGATAAAATTTTGTTAACCCTTTATCCATTCGGGGCTTACCTCTCTCAAAAGCCTCGATCTCCCATTCTTCTAATGCTTCGTACTGCGTTAATCTAGGTCTGGGATGTAAATCATTCATTCGTGTTCTCAAATTAAAAAGGATTCTTCCATTAAATGTACCTTCTAACGGAAAAGCCAAAATTCCGTCATCCTTTGTGTACTCCGCCCAATTTTCCAACCATACACAGCATGAATGATACCCTTTATCAAACATCATGAACGATGCGGGTGTATTAGGTGGCGGTATGACAACACCTTCTCGGGTTTTGATAGGTTTGTCCTTTTTGAAATAATTCTTTACTTTATTTACAAGGGACAGTTTTCTCTTATTTCCGTACATAATGCTGGTGTTATGACCTTTCCACTGATCGTTCTCAAACCCCAAATGTCTTGGATCAGGTCTAGTCACTGGCCTATACGTATGCCACATACAACTTCCTACAAGCGACTTTGTTTACAAAATCACTCCCAATCCAAATGCTGCTTTTATTTTCGTGCTATCAATCAAATGCACAATTTTAAATAATTTCGACCAATGGGTGCGCGGCCTTTCGCGAGACAGGTTCCCACGCTTCGGCACTCACCCCTCCTTTACAATTCCAGCTCCGCTACACACCCGCTGTTTCGACCAATACCAGCACGGCACAGAGTGACGTCAGAGGAGCTCCGCAACTGACTCCCTCCCTCACAAGGTAACGGAAACTTTCATTTCTCTCTTAAGTGCAAGTGCTTTAGTTATTTAACAACGTGAACACATTCGCCACTGTACTCGAGTGTCTAGACAGGAAAGCTTTGTTTTACTGCAAGTAAACTTCTTTTGTCTACTTTTCAAATACTACGAGTAGATCTCTTCTGCCTACCCTTCACTCAAGCATTAAGGAACCTGCTACTTCTTCGACTCATCCACTTCTTTTCGGGATATATACTGAGTCTAAGGTTTCACCAGCGGACCCTTTTGCTATCACTCAAGCTCCGAGGAACCTGGTACTCCTTCCGTGTGACCCTTGCTAGGTTATATCACAATAGAAGTTTTGCCAGCGAACTCTTTGCTATCTTTTATTCAAACATACATTCAGAAAACCCTAATTAGTGCTTCCAGTTCTACCTAACCTGCACCAATTTTCCTCTAGCCAATGACCTCAAAGCGAGTGGATTCTCCTCACCACTCGCTATTCAATTCCCCGGGGATTCTAGACAACATGTAACATCAACTTAACGAGTAATATTAGTACATTTATCAATACAACAGCAAAAAAACAATTTAAAACGTTTCATAATTTCTCAAAGCAATAACACATTTGTAAATACGTTAGAACGTTTTAGCAGCAAAATTTTCACAATTAGCAGCAATAACTTTTTAGCAGCATCCGACCTACCAACCTATCTTAACTAGTCCTACCCAACTTTAACTAGTCCTTAACCATTTCTTCAACTAGTCCCTAACCATTTCCTCAACTAGTCCCTAACCATCCTCTGGCTACCAGAAAATTACTGATAGAGCGCGCAGGTCACCCAACCAACAGATTTACCATACACGTATCGGGCCCATATAATTTCAATTCATCATTCTATTAATCGGGTGACCATACACTCTACTACCAGTAACCCAGTTCCTTCTTATATATTTCTATTGTACCCGACTTACCAATCCACCGTCACGGGTACCTAATGACCACGATGAATCAGGGAGCTAGCTGTGAAGAATAGGCAGATACCAAAATACTTATACTTTATATATTCTATTTGTACTATAATACCCACAAACTCAGGAAGTTTCGAAAACCTTTATCTAGAATTCATCAAGCTCAGAAAATATGAGATTTACAACGAGCAAGCAATCGATAACCAGAATTACAAATAGCACGTATCCATAAAGGAAATATATCAAGCTGATCATTTATGAATCTAAAGGGAGGTAAGAACAGGGAACATACTAGGCAGCAGTTTCAGGATTTAAACTTAGTTTGGAGAGACTAAAAGACGGGGAATAATAAAGAGCATACTAGAATGTCACAGTGAAATATTTCCCCATAAAGAGGAACTATAGATAAAATGCAAATAGACCATACTAATAAACTGGTGCAATTACTTGAATTTACTAAAGGATGGATGAAACAAAGAACATCAGTATTTTATGACCTGGAAAGGAAATGTACTCAAAGGATGGGTAAAAAATGGAACATGCTAGAATATCAACAATAACGTATGAGCTTTTCATTCAGTGGGTTTGCGAAAAAGCATGGAAATTCAATATATGCAAAGATATGTCTTTATTGAAGCAAAATACAGAAAAACAGAAAGGTGCAGTATAGAGTTTTTAGCACTATATTTACCTAGAATGGTTTGAAGACCAACCCTGGCCACAGGTCAGTTAAGAACAGAAGGGACCCCACAGGAAACCCGTCATCAGCAGGACAGCAGGTGCAGAATGGACACCCCAGGACAGGACAGGAAACCCAGATTAGGATTAGGACAAGACCACCAAGGCACGACCAGCACCCGCAGTTTGGAAGAAACGCCTGCGCTCCACCCTCTCTGCAGCTATCAGCCAGAACCCCGATTGGGTTATCGATTTCCCCAGCAAAGTGCTCTGCCAGCACTTAAGGTTTAAAACCTCTAGAGTCTTATGGAAAGTTCGGACAGAGTGCTCCGCAGCCCTCTGTATCAAGTCACCTATTGAGTGCGTTGGGTCAGTGACAGGTCAGCTATTCGGACAAGTCGGACAATTTCTCTAGCTAAACCTAGGCTAGTTATACTGTTTTTGGGTCAGTGTACCACCCCCCAAATGTTGCAAGTGTCAGAATCCCCAATTTTGATTGGTCCTCAAGTAGGATAGGTCAACACACCAATCATATTTTACTTCTACAAGCCGGTATTAACATTTCTGGGACCGCCTATTTGAATTTGGGGTTCCCATGACATGCTCTACAGAATACAATGGATAAATTACAAATGTATCATTTGCAGTACAGTTCAGCTGCATCCTGCTGGGTCGCAGGTCACTTTCTCAGGAGCATCTTGACTGTGGCTGCCAGCTGGCTGAGTTCCACTGTTCAAGGTTGTCTTCCCTCTGCCAGGGTGACATGTGCAGTAGAGATTTTCAAGATGGATTCATGAGTGTCTCTCAAACCCTCAAGAACGCAGTACATGAAAAGTAAGCGAAAACAAAGTAAAACACAGAAATAAATGAATACACTGTATACCATGAATTGCTACTCTATACCCCTTAATTTTATAATATCTATAGCGTTAGGGTGAATGCGGAACAAACGACTTTGCAAAAGCAGCTTTGCAAGCACAGAGCATATGAGGAGACAAAGCGGCCATATTAGCTGTATTGCGCATGAGCAAACATTTCCCACCAGAACTGCAAGTACGTCACGTCACGTGAGTGTGACTAACGCATGCGCAGAATAAACCCCGCCAAGCAGCGGCCTTTTTCAGTGGCAAGCGTATTAATGTTAGTAAACACATAGGCGAGCTTCACTAGGACACCCAAAATGTCAGAATAACAGGGAAATTAGTAAAACAAACAGGTTGGATTACTTTGTTACATATTATTCGAGGTTCATGAATTCAAGCAAGTCGCGTAATATGCGAATCCTTGCTCCATCAATGTGGTAGTCTCAATGTATTTGGCAGTGTTTGGCCCACTGAGATCTGTGCCAATATGGGACATTGGACTGACTTTTTAATGTTCCCCATTAAGTTTTCTATCATGCCTTTTGCTTGTGGCCACAGTGGTGTTATTTTCCTGTGATGTATTCCCAGCACGCCATAAACCTGTGAAATTCTTCTGCTGTAAATGGTGGTTCATTGTCTATCTTCAGTATCTGTGGGGTGCCTTGCACACAAATATGTCATCTATTATTGGTAGGGTGGTCGTTGTTAATGTTGATGACACTTGTCATACTATGAGGAACCAGGAGTATTTGTCGATGACTACTAGCAGGTAGCCTCCGGTGTCCAGCGGCCCATTGAAGTCAGCAGCCATTGTCATCCACACCACCCTGGGGAGGTCAGACGTGGGTAGTTGTTCTGGCTTTTCTGGCCTTCCTATTACCTGGCATAAGTGACAGTTCCTGATCATGTCTGCCACCAAATGATCAAGTCCCGGAAGCCATACCTTTTCCCTTAGCATTTATTGGTTTGCCACTATGCCCCTGTGAGACTCATGGGCCAGGCTTACGGTCTGTTACCGTAGTGTTTTTGGTATCACTATCTTTGTTCCTCAAAGTAGAATTCCTCACTCCGTTTCCAATAGCTCTTGTATTTGTTTGAATGCCAACATTTCTTCTCTTCTTACTCCTTCACTTATTGGACGGCTGTAGGTTACATGTCGCCACCTCTGTTGCTGTGTGCTTGTGAATGCTTGTAGCATGGCATCATCCATTGTTTGTTGCATCAATTGTAATTGGGACAGGTGTGTTTTATCGCAGCACAAAGTTGAGGTACGCCTCAGCCATGGACGTGGTCTCTGGTGCACATGGTAGGGGATGCTGTGACATGTAATTGACAGGGTTATGCTCTTTTCCTGGCTTGTGCACTATTTTGAAGTCGTAGTCCATGAGGCGTATACCCCATCTTTCAAGGCGTGTTGGAATTTTGTGCGTTAAGGTTGCCATATATCGCCACTAGTTTCGGGTGGTCTGTCACAATGATGAATGGCTTCCCATAGATGAACATGTGGTAGTGTTCATATGCCCACACTACTGCTAGGCTCTCTTTCTCTGGTTGTGAGTATGCCCTTTCTATATCTGACAGGCTCCTACTTGCATATGCAACAATCTGTCTGGGTGAGTCTCTTCCTGGCATGTGTTGTGTGAGAATGGCTCCGAGCCCCACTGGGCTGGCCTCAACAGTGAGCTTGGTGCGTCATAGCATTGAAGCCTGCGGATGTATGGGTGAGGCTTCTGTACATTTATCCTATACCAAAGTATGTAGATAATGCTGATACGGAGTGTCTTGTACAGGACTTATTGTGAGTAGGAGACGTATGGGACAGGGGTGGGAGGGGTAGGGGGAGGGAGGATAGGGAGTTGTGATCCTATATGTGGTTGGTTGCTGACTTGATAATATTATGATGTATAACAGCGCTGGGACGCTCACGGGCAGCCATGCGCTCTATAAATCTTTAAATTCTTAAAAAATTCTTAAATTCTATAACAGACTGATGCATGAGACAGTGCCTCAAAAGAATGGCATGTTGGAACTAAGAGGAGTGTATGTACTCATGCTTTACGACTAGATGATATATGTATTAGGACGTCACAGCAACGGAACAACATGTTTGGTTGGGGAGAAAACGAGAAAAGAACTGTACGATATAATAAGAACTCATGATGTACTGTGATTTATATGGTGCAGTTGCGAATAAAGTTTTATAAAAAAAAAACAGTGAGCTTGGTGCGTAGGGATACTTTGAAGTAGGCGAGGTGGTCCACCGCTGTGGCTGCATGCCTGATGTCTTCAAATGCCCTGTCGCACTGCGTGGCCCAGAGGAATGACTGGCCCTGTTTTGTTAGTTCACTAAGTGGAGTGATTACTGCAGTAAAATCCATGTTACAGTGAGCACAGTAGCTCCCCAGCCCAAGGAATGACCTCACCTGTGCTATGTCTGCTGGGGGCCTTGTTTGTGCAGTGTTTCTACTTTGCAGGGATCCGGTCTCATTCCTTTACATAAGAAGATGTGGCCAAAGAACACTGGTTCTCCCTTCCCCAGCTTATATTTGTCTTCATTCAGAGTCAGGCCAGTGAGGTCTGGCTGGCTGCAGACTTCTTGTAGTGGCTTGTCATGCTCCTCATTCGAGCAACCGAATACCAAGATGCCGCTGCTGCAGTTTAGACTGTTTTTTAAGGCCCTGATCACCCGCCTCACCATCTCTTGAAAGATTTCTTCTGCTGATGATATTCCGAAACGTAGTCGCTTCTAGCAAAAGAGACTCAGGTGAGTGGAGAAAGTTGTGATGTAGTGTGATTGTAGATCAAGTTCCAGTTGATGGTAACCCTTGAACAGATCTAGTTTTGAGAATATGCAGACTCCGGATGAGGCAGCTGATCATGTCGTTCAAATAAGGGCCTGAGTGCCTTTCTCTTTCAATTGCCGTGATTGGTATGCGCATGTCTACACAGATGCACATTTTTGTTGTGTTTTTCTTCGGTACCACCCCTATCGGAGATACCCATGGAATGGGTCCATCTGCAGGCTCTATGATATCTTGTGTCAGTAGGCTCTTTAGTTCGTCTTCCACCTGCGGTTGTAAGTGTACAGGAACTGTTCTGTGATATTGAGCTACTGGCTTGACTGCTTCATTGATATGCAGTGTTATTTGCGTATCTTTCAGCTTCCCTAGCCCTTTTAGTATTGCAGGGTGTTCTCTCAGAATGCTGTGATGCTTGGACATGTGATATGTCATGGCTAGGAGGCCCATCACCTGAGCAGTACCATTCATTAGTAAACATGGCACTGGTATGTCCCCACATAGGACATGCACTTCTTCTTTTACAGACGTTTCCTTGTACGTTAGTGTCTCTACAAATTTCCCTATGCTCACCACTGGCTTCCACGCACCCCATGTGAAGACATCAACAGTGGACGGTGACAACCGAGGCTTATGTTTCATATTTTCATATTTTGTATGCACATGATGTTGAATGTGGCACCACTGTCTAGTAAAAATCTTGTTGTGTGACTTCCAACCTCAATGTCTACCATTGCTATCTTCTTTATCTGTTGTTTGTCCATGAGCTGGATCTGTTTGAGTGTGCCATCTTGTGCTGGGACATCTGACATTAGGTATAGTCGTTCCGCGATCTCACGTGCATTTGCGCCATCTGAGTCAGCAGACGGGCTGCGGTTTTTTGTTTCCATGTGCCGTGCGTATATGCTTGACGTTGTTCGTGGTTTGGCAGGTCGCCCTTGCTCCACTTTGAACTGTCCGCCCATGCAGGCACTCGCAAAGTGGTTTTCTCTGTTGTATTTCCAAAATTTGTGTCAGATAGCAGGGTTAGCACCAACATGCAGGAATTCTAGTCCACAGCGATAGCATGTCTTGCCTTATTTCTGCTTAAGTGGTGTTGTTTTGTCATGCATGCTACTGTTCCCAGCCATGCGGTTAGCTTGTTCCTTTGTCTACGCGCTCCCATTTTTCATCTGCATGGCATGAGATGTACCTCTTGTCTCTGTGCGTGCCATTGTCAGTATTTTTTATAGTGTGTATGGTTCCTTTAGTATTCTTGTGTGAAATCCGACAAATTGACAACGCTCAATGATACACAGCCGAATTGTCACCTCATTGTCAAATTGATCAAATTCGCAGTATGTGACTACTTTGCACATCGCTCCGACAGTTATGTGCATTGTAAAAATCAAGCTCTTCTGTAGGTCAAAGCAGGTGTATGAGTGATATTGAGCAGCACTTCCCGAAGGGTGTGAAGTTCATCTGGAATGGAAAAAAGCATGGTAGGCAAAACAGGATGCAACATTACACTTTTAGAATCATCATTACCTGGCTAGCGGATGTGAAGAGGTAAGCATGGATAGAACGCTATTTACAGATGCCCCTGGTAGTTCACAGTATAGGTATTTAGTCGAGTTCAAGACAGAATACATGAAAGAGAAACCTTAACATGCCTGAAAGCATAAGTCATGGCATTGGTTTCCCTTCTTCTGACCTGTTGCATTCCAGAAATGGAAGCCTTCTAAGTGGGACCTTCTCGAGGAGATCAAGAAGCTTGTCTTCCTGAGTAGTGCCCTCACTACTCCACCACCTCACTCATCTCTGTATGTCCACTGTGGAGGTTAGAAAAGCTGTCACCAAAGGGTCCATGTGAAATTCTGAATCTAAGGAGGAGTGTTGGGGCTTGGATTCTGGGTCTGCCAAGCTCCAGTTGTGACTGGGTGCCACTTTCGTCTGGACACCTGGGAGATGATGACTCTGCACATGGTCTAAAGAACCAGTCAGGCCTCATACAGCATTTAGGAGCTGTGGAAGCTTGGTTGTCAGAGGTGATGGAAGATGAGTAGAAGGAAGGAGCAGAGAAGAGATAGCATGACTGTGAGGTAGGCACGAACTAGACCGTAAAATGCATTGAGAGGATATGTATGGAGAATGGGGAGTGGAAGGCATAGCAGCACCAAGGCCAACAACCCTCTTACCATCTGACAAATTGTCAAATCATACAATGTGGTATCTATAGATGGCGTACCTGCTGCCAGACTATCTCTGCTTCTAACCCCTGCAATCTGGCTGTCTCCTCTACTCCTGAACCCTCTTTCCTTCAGACCCTTTTACCCCTTCCCTCCATCCTTCAGTTCTTACCCTGGTCTTGCTTGGCACCCTATATAGCTACTTTTAACTGACTTTAGCTGATCACAGCAGATGCATGCCCTAACAGGCACCCCACACCTAGTCTCTTGACTGACTACTCTCATGCCCATCTTGTTTAGTTTGCAACCATGCCATGACCACATTATTCAATCTCCGCCAGGTCTATCAGCAGAGACCACAAGTATGAGAGGCAGAGGAGGATGAAAGCTGTGAAGAAAGGAATAGAGAAACTCGAGTCACTATTGTCCCTGGATTATTTAAAGGCTGACATTTCATTATTTTATTTGTCCTATGGGCTGTAAGCACCTTAGTTGATGGCTGTCTTTGAAAGACATTTGGCTTTAAAGAAGCACTTTAGTAACTATACCAGATTATGTTTTGCACCCTCACTGTCTGTTTCCCAATCCATACAATGTTGTCTCTTCCGCAGTTCCCAAATTCTTTAAAGTCTCTTGTGCTTAACCCTAATTTGATCCGACATTCCTAGAAGTATAAACTAGACTTTAGACCACACCCATGCCTCTTAAGTAATCTTACAGTGGGTTTGGTTTCTTCTGACACATACATGAACTCTCCTGACACAAACATGAACAAATACAATCTCCCACGCAAACCTTGGTAAAACACACACCAAAAACATTCCCAATTACAGTGAAAGTAGACACATGGTGGGACACTTCCATGCTCTACCAACCATTGCGTTAGCGATACTTGAATGACTCAGGACCAGTCCATTGTGACCACCTGAGGAGTGAAACTGAAGTGAGATATAGAGGTATGGTGATCCAGTGTTTGATGCTTGCACCACCTGCCCACACTCATAGAGATTTCGTCCTTCATCAAACCACCATCGCTGGTGTAGTACCAGAGAGACTGGCAGTTTCCTAGGATAGCCAAGATTCCATTCTGGGTGATGTCATCCCGTACGTTCTACCATTATCGGCATACCATGATCCTTGATCCATCACCACCCACTTCACAAGAGCAGAGCACAGAGAGCGAGCCATATAAAGAGAGACCATGAAGCACCATTGGAGCACACCAGACAAACACGCGTCACAGAAAATCTTCTCATATGTCATCATATTCCAAAAAGATTTGAGCCTGATTTAGATCTTGGCGGACTGGTTACTCCGTCACAAGGGTGACGGATATCCTGTCTGCTGAAATATAAATCCCATTATATCCTATGGGATTTATGTTTCAGCGGATAGGATTCTCGTCATCGTTGTGAAGGAGTAACCCGTCCGCCAAGCTCTAAATCAGGCCCTTATTCATAAAAGTTCAAAACAGCCAAGCAGGGATTCTCCCGGTAAGCTGGAAGCATGATGTGCTGCTTAACTAATTTGTATAGAGTCTCTCAAGCGGTTCTGCAATTGAAACACATGGTGTCATCCAAATAAAGGAGGAATTAAATGTCTGACAGCTGAGATCATTGGAAAGGAAGAAGACGTCCTTCAGTTGTAACAAGGATGTAAACATTTTTGGCAGAACAAGCTAATCAACACTTTCTTGATTCAGGAGCCAAAATGTGTAAGAAGGCTCAAATCTTAAGAGACAGGCACTACTTTAGACATTTGCTTAGCACGTGCATAAAAACATGGCTGGAGCAGGACACAGTTAAACTAACACAATCATTATTTCGCTCAAGTAGCATGTGAAAACATGCCAGTCTAATGTCCAGCAACAGCAGTAGCATGGACTTCCAAGCAATTCGCTCCCTAAAGCTCTCCCAAACTCGAATCTTCACAATCCCTCTCTATTATCCTGGTATCCTGACACTCGGTTTCTGTATGGGCTAACAGTCTGCCAGTCAGAGCTAGTGATGTCTGCCACACACAGGTATATTTCTTGGCGGTGCAGAGAAGTTAGAAATATACAGTTTTAATATGTTTTTCTGTGAAGCACAGGTTGATCTTCGTGACCAAGTACCCTTATCCAACATTTCGACTTCTGCTGCTTCTGAAATTGCCACCCTCCTATTTGTACCACTTTGCAATAGGTGGTAGCCCAACTTCTTTGAAAATCCATGCATACCTGATTTCTCTACACTCAAGAGACCTAAATGTGGGTAAACCTTTTACAAGAGATGTGTTTCTGCATGACGAGGTTTAAGATTACTATAATGTTCTGGTACAATTTATAAATAAATCAGAAAAGTGCTATTTTCTGTATGGTCCCCCAGGCAATCAGGGTAAAGGAGGCCTTCCCCTCACTGGTAGATTACTTCAGTTGTGCAAATGTTAAAATATGTTTTTCTTCTCCTTACATTCCAGAAGTTGATATCCATGATTAAAGGACATGTGAACCAAACCAACATTTTGCCTTCCGTTGCTTCTGAATTCGCCCATGTTCACATTGTCTTATTTTGCACTTGAAGCATTTCAAACACACTGAAATCCCTACCATACTTGGCATTTGATCACTCCGGAGATGTGGGTATTCACAGACAGGTCTGCCAACATGTTAAATGTTTTCACCGTGTGAAAAGGGGGCACAGCCTTGAAGGGGCAGGGATTAGGGCCTAGCACAGCCCATACCACCTTTAAATTCACTGCCTCAAAGCTCCCCCACCACACCACCATTCCCCCGCCAGTCACCCTAATGCCAAAAAACAAAGCTCTTGAAGCTGCCACCTGTGTCCTGGGGAGGGTTCACATCTGATAATGGACATCTGCTGAGCAGAACCTTCTCTCTCCAGGGGTTTCCAGCTAAATGTGCACACACCGTGTGATATCAGCTCAACATAGGGTGACAGTGTGATGGAGGTTGATATCGTGTGGCACATGGTGGCAACGTGTGAGTTGGAAGGTCTGCACAGATTTTATATCTGTTATCAAATGACCAATGGTCCATAAACCATCAATCAATTTTGCCACAAGTTACTGTATAAAATAATATTGCATAATTGACTATGCAGAAGATTTCCCATATTAAAATTCACACATATTTGTTATTGGCAGAAGCAGAATATTCAATAAAATATGTATGTAGTGAGTGTTGTAAGATCTGAGACATGCAAGAAAGTAACCATATATGTTCTTAATAAATATTTTCCAAATTTTAAGTGATCTCAGTTTGCAATTAGATACTGATGTAGGTTTTACACACACACACACACACACTCTCTCTCTCTCTCTAATATTGGCAACTATCATAATATGTATAAGTGAACACTAGAGGTACTTGTGTGTGAGCAAAATAAAAGTTAAACATTCAAAGGAGCTCTGTCACAGGAGAACAACTACAACATCAAAGAAAGTCTAAGGGGAATATTCACAAGAACGTGTGATAACTACCGCAAGAGTAGCGTAATGCAACTTTTTATCGCAGCCCTTCGCGGGAAAATAACCCTGTGTCAATGTGGAATTCACAACACAGCAGTAGCATGCGATAGTCTGCTGAAACCGCGCACAATGTCCGCGATACAACCACCTCGATGGAGACAAAAACACAAACCACAACACCAAAAACCTGCAATGGGCCAAAGCACAATGAGGAAACCAGCGATAAGCAGGGCCAGGCCTGCAACACACACCTGGCAGGCGGGAAAAATCACCATAAAAGTAGAAAAAACACCCAAACACAAACTGACTAACACCCAAGCACCATTAATGCAGCCACCTACAACGTGTCATTGGGCACCAAAAATGGAATCTGGCGGGACATCGTGGTCAAGGTGAATGCTGTCGAGATCACAAGAGGACAATGGATGAGGTCAAGAGGTGATGGAATGACATCAAGCGGCGGACCAAGGAGAAACTCTCCACCAACCGGAAGGCAGCAACGACTGGAGGTGGGGGTCCAGCGCCACAGCTCGAGCTGGATGACATTGAGGAGCTGGTGTCGACAGTCATCAGTGTGGAGACTGTGGCCGGAGTCGGGGGATCGGACAGTGCTCGACAGGACACAACACTACCTCAACAGGAATCTATGACAAAATATCGACTACAAAAATATCTACCTACCAAAATATCGCAACAAAAATATCGATGACAATAATATCGAGATCCTATCTCTAACAAGGTAAGTACAAAAATATCGAAAAAAATATATCGATGTCAAAATATCGTTTTTTAGAAAATATTATTTTATTTTAATAAAAAAACAATGTAATATTAACAAAATAATACTTATAAATGTAATAAACATAGTTAAAAATATATTATAATATTTAAAATTAATAATAATAATAATAATAATAAAAGCCTTTTATATAGCGCCTGGTTACACTAGAAAACAGTGTGTCCCCGCGCTTTTTGGAACAAGGACTGGGCTGAAACAAGTGTAGCTGGGGAGAAAGGAACAGAAGGAGGCCGAAGAAAAGGATCATATCTTCGGGAATAGATATGTTTTGAGTTTTTGGCGGAAAGTTTTTTCTGATGGTTCCATTTTAAGTTCAGTAGGTAGTGAGTTCCATTGTTTAGTGGCCAAGTATTTAAAGGATCTACTGCCCATACGTGTCCGGTAGATTCTTGGCACTTGAAAAAGCATACTGCCTTGGGATCTTAAAAATCGTTTGGGTTGGTACTTGGTCAGTAGTTTTTGAAGGTATATTGGTCCTTTTTCTTGGGCAATTCGGTGAGTCATGCATATTGTTTTAAATGTAATGTGTTCACGTATGGGTAACCAGTGGAGAATGGCTAAGGCACGTTTCCCTGAGGGCCTTCTGGATAGATTGAGTGCCAGTCGGGCAGCTGCGTTTTAGACGCACTGCAGACGCTGAAGACCTTTTTTGCTTAAGCCCATATACAGTGAGTTGCTGTAATCGAGATGGGGTGTAACTAAAGAGTGGATTAAAGTTTTCCTATTCGTTGTAGGGAGGGAGTCCAGGGTTTTGCGTAGAGTCTTAAGGATTCCGTAGCATTTGCCTGCAATTCCTCTGGTGTGGTGTTCAAGAAACAGAGTAGAGTCTAATCTGACCCCTAGGTTTTTCACCTGCTAGGAGGGTTTTGGTATGGCGCCAAGTTCAGATGGCCACCATGCAGATGACCAGATGGATGGAGTCTTCCCCAACACAATATTGTAATAAAAACTAATAATAATAAAAATATAATACATAGTATATACTTAATTAATAATAACTCTAAAATAATTATTTTAATAACTTATAAATGCATGAAAATATAAGAAATTACAAATAAATTTATATATACATAAAATAATAATATAAATAACAATTAATACCAATGTAAAACTAATATAAAAAATTAAATACATTTTGAATAGAGTACGGGTATAAATTACCATTCCCCCTCCAGAGAGTGCAACAGTAGGGAAAGTGTTGGATAGCGTAGGGGTAACAATTACTATTTCCACTCCAGAAAGTGCAACAGTAGGGAAAGTGCTGGATAGCGTAGGGGTAAAAATTACTATTCCCACTCCAGAGAGTGCAACAGTAGGGAAAGTGTTGGATAGCGTAGGGGTAACAATTACTATTCCCACTCCAGAGAGTGCAACAGTAGGGAAAGTGTTGGATAGCGTAGGGGTAATAATTACTATTCCCACTCCAGAGAGTGCAACAGTAGGGAAAGTGTTGGATAGCGTAGGGGTAACAATTACTATTCCAACTCCAGAGAGTGCAACAATAGGGAAAGTGTTGGATAGCGTAGGGGTAACAATTACTATTCCAACTCCAGAGAGTGCAACAGTAGGGAAAGTGTTGGATAGCATTGGGGTAACAATTACTATTCCCACTCCAGAGAGTGCAACAGTAGGGAAAGTGTTGGATAGCGTAGGGGTAAAAATTACTATTCCCACTCCAGAGAGTGCAACAGTAGGGAAAGTGTTGGATAGCGTAGGGGTAAAAATTACTATTCCCACTCCACAGAGTGCAACAGTAGGGAAAGTGTTGGATAGCGTAGAGGTAAAAATTACTATTCCCACTCTGGAGAGTGCAACAGTAGGAAAAGTGTTGGATAGCGTAGGGGTAACAATTACTATTCCAACTCCAGAGAGTGCAACAATAGGGAAAGTGTTGGATAGCGTAGGGGTAACAATTACTATTCCAACTCCAGAGAGTGCAACAGTAGGGAAAGTGTTGGATAGCGTAGGGGTAACAATTACTATTCCAACTCCAGAGAGTGCAACAGTAGGGAAAGTGTTGGATAGTGTTGAGGTAAAAATAACAAACTTATAAATAAATGTATTTTTTTAAATAATAAAAATATTAACTATTAAATAAATATAAACCATTTACAAATACCAATACATAATTATTAAAAACATGATTAGCAAAATATTTTTAACTACAATAATTAATAAAAATACCATATAAGAATATTTAATTACCAATTAATAATTAATTAACAATTATATAATTAACAAAACAATTAATTAAAGAACATTATTACTTAATTACATTTAAATTACTTCCAACCCTATTCCCCTATAAACCCACAACCCGCTACAGAACATAATTATCAATTAATCATTTAATTAAATGTAATTACCAATTAATTACAAATAATTATCAATTAATTAAATTTAATTTATAATTCTTACTAATTAATAATTAATTTAACATCATTAAATTACTTCCCACCCTATTCCCCTATAAACCCACAACCCGCTACGGAACATATTGATCAATTAATTAAAATTAATTATCAATTAATTAAAAATAATTACCAATTAATTAAAATTAATTTATAATTCCTACTAATTAATAATTATTTTAACATAATTAAATTACTTCCCACCCTATTCCCCTATAAACACACAACCTGCTACAGAACATATTTATCAATTAATCAATTAATTAAAATTAATTACCAATTATTTAAAATTAATTACCAATTAATTAAAATTAATTTATAATTCCTACTAAATAATAATTAATTTTACATAATTAAATTACTTTGCACCCTATTCCCCTATAAACCCGCTACAGTACTAAAATACAAAATTTAATTAAATTACATAAAAATAAATTAAAAACATAATAAATACATAATAATATACACAAAAATAATTTAAAAATAGATATTAGTAACATCGAAATTATTAACATCGATATTACTGACATCGATATTTCAAACTTCGATATTACTAATATCGATATTAAATCTATCGATATTACTTACCTTCTATATTATGTCTCTTCGATATTTAAACTTCGATATAATTGTATATCGATATTTAAATATCGATATTTTGTCTACATACCCTCAATAGGGTGAGTGACCACCAGGTACTGGGGGGACGGGTGGAAATGGGCAGAATGGCACACATGCACAATCAAGCAGAGCACAGTGCACACCCACAATGACTCTGGGCCCTCACCCAGATCTACAGACTGTCACAATGTACAATGCCATGCTGTCTAAATGTCAACATGTACCATGCAGCTACATACATGTGGACACATCGTAATACATCATCTCCCCTTCACATCGCAGTGGCACCGTCAACACCTCCTGCAGAGCAGTCCCAGCCACTCTTCACTGATGACGAGGAGGACAACACCAGCATCGACACTCTAGCCATCCAAGACATCATTGACCTCATCCGTAACTCACCTCCAGGATCTGGGCAGCCCAGCCACATCTATGAGACCCCACCCACTACCCAAAGCACCCAGCAGGAGGCACCCATGGCCCGGCACTTCCCCAAGTCCCCTAGGAACAACATATGTCCTTCCAACGCTGTGTGCTGGAGTGCCAGAGGGAGACCGCAGAGCAGGTGCGGTTGGGCTTCATCAACATGGCAGCCAAACTTGGCGCCATACTTGGGTGTGTAGACCCGATCCATGGTCTCTAACTAGCCCTGACTGACATCGCTGGAGTCATAACGTTGAGAGAACACCTGTCCGCTCAGAGCGGCTTCAGCGATAACAGCCGTGAGCTGCCACAGATGTGTAGGCTCATGGAGGACATGGAGCGGATGGAGGTGGAAAGGATGGCAGCCACCGCTGCACATCAGCAGAATGTAGCTGGGCTCTACCATGCGCTGCAGATCCTCATCATGGCATTTCTGCCACAAGGCGTTGCTTGGTTGAATGCTGCTGCCCCCACACCATCCAAATCTCTGCCCCCTGGTGTGTCTATGCCTCCCTGTGCAGCAGGCCTTACCACTCCTGCACCTGAGGTGTCAGTGGCACACAGTGCGGCCGACAAACCACCTATGGCACCTGAGGTGTCAGTGCCACACAGTGCGGCTGACAACCACCTCCTGCACCTGAGGTGTCAGTGCCACACAGTGCGGCCAACAAACCACCTCGGGCACCTGAGGTGTCAGTGGCACACAGTGCAGCAGCCGGTACAGCAACACCCACGGGTGGGGCAGGGCACATATCCGGGATGAGGACGTGGATGGGTTTGTGATCAGAGGTGCTCAGTAGCATTCATTTCCGCCACCTGGCCTGTTCCTGGTTGGTCCCGCACATGGTCTCATGACCTTCCATTGACCCACGATTCACTCAGATGCACTCACATTGGACAGCAACATGGGCCGCCACATCCTGTTTGATGACCAATGACATGGCGATCAGACAGCGGACTGCACACCTCATCTTCCGCAGTGCTTGTCTTCCACGGATAGACTCTGGCTGGCTCTCCACGGGCCCATATAATGTGGTGTATTCAGCAGTGCCCTGTACCGCTCCAGCTGCAGAAAAGCACTGGATGTGCAATAAACACCCAGTGACGCATTGCTGTGTCATGTCTTTCATCATTCATGTATGTATGTGTGAATGAATGTAGGGGCAGTGATTTCCCTTGCATCAATGATGCTCATCCTGTTGGATGCGAGTCAGAGGGTGCTACATAGCAATTTGTGTCACGACAGGCACACATGCACAAGCCACTTTCTTGTCCGGACATGGACTGAACCACGCCCAGGCCCACGAGTCATTTTTGCAATCCCTACCCTGTGTTGGCATACGGCAGGCCAGATCACTCAGCTCACGCACCCAGATGGGGCACCATTGCTCCCCGTCGCAGGCGTACTCGCTGGTGCTCTGCAGGTCACTGGTCTAGTTGTCAGCATGTCACAGCCACTACCTGAGGGCAGGTTTGGAGGCAAACCACACCCACCCGGCACAGGCATCACAGGTCATTTTACCCCGCAAATATAAGGGGCAGATAACCTCAAATACCCCTCTGCCGGTGGTAACTGGATGACGGACCCCATGCCTTGAGGCCAGCATGGGCCTACCACCACGTGGTGCTGACCAGGGGTTGAACAGAGTTTGTGGCAGATGCTGCATTGCGGCCTGCACGGGCACCCCGCTACGGGACGCTGACTGGGGTTGGACAGGGTTTGTGGCAGACGCTGCATTGCGGCCTGCATGGGCACCCCGCCACGGGACACTGACTGGGGTTGGACAGGGGTTGTGGCACACGCTGCATTGTCGCCGGCACAGGCACCCCACCATGGGACGGTTTTAGAGTGCACTGAGTCATTTGCACCTTGAGCTGCTGAGCGGGTGTGCAGCCTGCGAAGATGGCCCGTCCCGGCGATCCAGACGGCTCAGGATTTGTGTGCCTTGCTGGACCACAGTGTAGGCTGCCCCAGTGGCCTGCCGGGCCTACCGCCCGTGGCCTCACTTCCGGGGTCACAGAGTTAGTGGCACTCATTGGGCTGAGCGGGTGTGCAGGCTGCGATGTTGCCGGGTGCCCTGCTTCATCCCATGCCATGGTGTAATCAAGTCCCTGCACCAGACGTGATACCGGGTGGCCAGAGCAGCGTGGATGCATGGTGTGTAGGGTGCCATGTCTGCGGGCCCCGTGCTTGCGGCTTGGAGCGGGATGTGGTAGGACCTGCAGTCTAAATGCCGTTGGCGGAAGGTGAGCAGTGAGGCCCGGGTATGCATGGGCGGGCATGCTGCGATGGGCAGCAGGAGGGGCTGGGATGCCACTGCCTGGGTGGGCGGGCAATGTTGTCTTGTGTAAGTGTGTGTACTGTGCCAGTCATGTCTTTGGACTCTGTTTCAGATGACGGCTCTGTCTCAGATGTATGACCTGGTGACTGCTATATGTACCGGCAAGTGGTTGGAGACACACCGGTGGCAGCAGGTGAGCAGTGCGGCCTGGGTGCGCAGGGTCGTCTCTCTCTCTCTCTCTCTCTCTCTCTCTCTCTCTCTCACCCCCTCTCTTCTTCTCTCTCGCCCTCCCCCTCTATTCTTCTCTCTCCCCCTCTCTTCTTCTCTCTCTCTCTCCCCCTCTCTTCTTCTCTTCTTCTCTCTCACTCTCTCCCTCTCTCCCCCTCTCTTATTCTCTCTCTCTCTCCTTCACTCTCTCTCAGTCCTTTGATGTGCGCAGGACACACTTCTCATCATGTTTTTTGTCTTGCAGGCTGTGACCTACGGATTGTGTCGATTGGAGCCGCCATGTGTCTTCATTTAATTTCTGTGTTGATTTCAATAAAGTTTCATTGTTTGCTTCGAAAGGGAATGTGTGATGCTCATTTCTGTGATGACACATGCATGGCACCAGTTGTGATTGTGCGACATCAGGCAAATTATTTTGTACATGTTTAGGTGTAGCTGATGTGGCATGTCTTTGCCTGGGGGGGCGCGGGGGAAGGTCCTAGGGGTGGTGGCGGTGGGTGTTGTGGCCTTCTTGGGTGTCCGGCCTGCATGATCAGTGGCTCCATGGCATCTGTTTGTCTTCAGGTGTGGCTGTGGCTGTGCTCCCTTTTGTGGTGCTGGCTGTGGTCCGACTTTACACCAGGTCAGAGCAGGTGTTAATTTCCTGGTGCTAACGCGCCTTATTGCTTGTTTTGTGCTCTTAACGCCGATCTGGCTGGTCGTTGTGAATGTTGAGGTGTGGTGTTGTCGCGGGTTTTGGCACGGGAACGCCTACTCTGCATCTCATTAGCAATAGTTGTGGGGGTTCTCTGTGGCAATGTTTTTTGCGGTTGATATCGCGGGAAAACTGGTGCTGTGGGCTGTTAGCACCAGCTTGTGAATGGTGGTGTAATTTTATCACGACTTTGGCTGCGACAAAAGTGCCATTAATTGGGCGATAGCGCCTTGTGAATATACCCCTAAATTAGCTGACCTGAATAAGCAATTCTTGGTAGTCGGGGAGTGAAAAGGTTGGCTGTGGTTGTAGCACATTCATCAAGCCCTAGCAAACAGGTAACAGGTGAAGCATATGAGACATCTCCAACCTCCAAACAAGGTCCATGTCCAGCAGGATCTTGACTTGTCTTCTGCGTCATGAGCATGACTTTGTTCAGGGACTAAAATTGTGTATTCGCCTCGCACCGCTATTTGAATGGATTGTGAACAACAAATTAGAAGTACACCACCTTGGAGAAAAAAAGCAGTGTCACTGAAATTATGTCTGACACCGGTCCCAGGATGCTTGTTTCTGGTTCAGGGAGCACCTGGCCTGGCAGTTCGGTCTGCACTGTTCCCATGGGGCACAGGGTCAAGACTGATTTGCATATGGCTGGGTCCAAACTGGGGTGGCGTAGTGGGCAAAAGAACAATGGATTTAACCCAGATCTTTTGACTGGGGGAGAATGTTTGCATTGTCAGCATTCCGTCCATCATCTGTTTGCTGTAACACTGAAATTATGTGGCAGGGATTACCCAATTACAAGGCAAGGTTGAATAAATGATGCCACAATAAACGTCTGCAGCCTAATGGGGCACATTTAGTGGCATTATTACTTCATCATTTTTAGGTCTCACCTACAGACAGGTTTTAGCTGTCTGTTGTCAAAGAACTATTGTGGACAATACCAGTTCTTACAGTGGATTTTGGGTGATTCCACTGCTTACTATTGGCTGGCTTTATCATCAACCTCATTTGCTTAGTACTTTTTCGATGGCTTTCCTTTCTTTTCTCATGTTTGCTCCTTCACTGGAGCATAGGTTCATTACCATCCTTTTGATTGGATGACTGCTATCCTTCCACTGCTCATATTCCCGGAACCATTTTTTTAAATTTAAGTACACCATCTATGGGAGGGAGCTGGTGGTTTCTTGCTCTTTCCCTCGTTTGCTGTTTCCCCATCAAATACCAGGCCCCTCATACTCGCTGTGTTGCTCACTTCCCCTCAGATCATTTGCTGCTCCCCTCATCCCACTAAGATGTGACTTTTTAAATCTTGTTTACATTTATGTTCGTTTTTTAAATGTGTGCTGGTAAACAAGCTGCTTTACACTCCTTCAAGACTAAGCCTGAAGGCTGCTATCCACAGCTACCACTTGGATAGCTTTCTATGGATGTCTGAGATGAATCTATGACATAATATCGACAGACAGAATATAGACATACAAAAATATCGACACAAAAATATCGAAATCAAAAATATCGGAGTTCTATCTACATAAAGGTAAGTAAAATATCGGAAAAAAAATATAGTAGTACAAAAATATTGAAGTTAAAAATATCGTTTTTTTTAAAGTATTAATAATAATGTAAAAATAATTTAAAAATACATATAATTTAGCAAATTATAAATATAAACATTAAAACATATTTAAAAAATAATAACTAATACATACACATTTAAAATAAATTAAAAACTACATATAAATTAATATATTTACTTACTCTACATATTGCAACAGTAGGAAAAGCGTTGGATAGCGTAGGGGTAAAAATTACTATTCCCACTCCAGAGGGTGCAACAGTAGGGAAAGCGTTGGATAGCGTAGGGGTAAACATTACTATTCCCACTCCAGAGAGTGCAACAGTAGGGAAAGCGTTGGATAGCGTAGGGGTAAAAATTACTATTCCCACTCCAGAGAGTGCAACAGTAGGGAAAGCGTTGGATAGATTAGGGGTAAAAATTACTATTCCCACTCCAGAGAGTGCAACAGTAGGGAAAGCGTTGGATAGCGTAGGGGTAAAAATTACTATTCCCACTCCAAAGGGTGCAACAGTAGGGAAAGTGTTGGATAGCGTAAGGGTAAAAATGACTATTCCCACTCCAGAGGGTGCAACAGTAGGGAAAGCGTTGGATAAAGTAGGGGTAAAAATTACTATTCCCACTCCAGAGGGTGCAACAGTAGGGAAAGCGTTGGATAGCGTAGGGGTAAAAATTACTATTCCCACTCCAAAGGGTGCAACAGTAGGGAAAGCGTTGGATAGCATAGGGGTATAAATTACTATTCCCACTCCAGAGGGTGCAACAGTAGGGAAATCGTTGGACATCGTAAGGGTAAAAATTACTATTCCCACTCCAGAGGGTGGAACAGTAGGGAAAGCATTGGATAGCATGGGGGTAAAAATTACTTCCCACACTACTCCCCCTTTAACACACAACACACTACACATACAAAATACCACAATTAATATAAATATCAATTAATAAATTAATAACAATTAATATTAAATTGATGTAATTATAAATTAGCTAATTAACACATATTAATTACCAATTAATAATTAATTACCAATTAATTAACAAGATATTTACAAGAATAAACAATATTTATTAATAAATTATTTATAATTAATATTATGCAATATAATCTCTTTAATTAATTTAATTTAATATAATTATGTTACACCCTATTCCCCTATAAACACACAACCCACTACACATAAATAAATCACATACATTTTTTAATTGTCATTTAATAACCTAATAATAATTAATTACCACACAAAATTAAAAATATTAGTACATTAACTCTAATTAATTTAATTAACTAATTAATAATTAACAATTAATTAATTAACAATAACAAAAAATAATAAACATTACTACATTAACTCTAATTAATTTAATTAACGAATTAATAATAATTAATTACCAATTAATTAATAATTAATAATTATTTATTAATCAAAAATATTTTACAAACATATTAATCAATGAATTATATTTAAATTACTTCCCACCCTAATCCCCTATAAACCCACAACCCGCTCTGATACTAAAACGCAAAATGTAAACAAAATTACTAATTCTAAACATACATTAAAAAACATGTTTAACAAACATATAAACAACATATTAAAATACATAACACTAAACAAATTTTCGATATTAGTAACATACATACCTTAATATCGATATCCTGTCTATCGATATTATTGCACATCGATATTCTATACCATCGAAATTAAAACATCGATATTATTGTATATCGATATTTTAATTTCGATATTTTGTCTCTCTACCGTCTGAGACCTCTTAAATCACCATAAGGGTTGTCTGGACTGGTGCAAGGTGCCCACTTACATTAGTGGTCATCATATATTAGGCCAGCCTCTCACAGTGACTATTTAGATCTTGCAGTTGTAGCACTTGTTATTGTTGCTTTCTAATTAATGGTGGCTCTTGTGGCTGCTACTGGTGGCAGCTGTTGGTCCTACTGTTTTTTGTAAACATTTATTTTTATTATTTATTATCAACAATGATGGAGTCATTATAAAAGCATGAAAGGCATAATCATAAGCATACTGTGCACATTCATAGTACACCATGTCTTTATATCATAGTTAACAATATCCAATCAGGAATTAAAAATATAGACAATCAATACATAGTCGTGGAGTAGAGATGGCATTGAAGCCTCCATAAAAAGTGGTGTATGAGGTCCTCAGTGTGACACAGGAGAGCAATGAGTAAGCAACAAGTCAGATAACAACACCGGTGAACACAGCATTCCCAAAACTGTGTCCTTCAGTGAGTGGTGCCAATGGAAAACCCACACAGTCACGCACTGACCAAGAGGAGAATGGGGACCACCATGCAGTAGAGGAAGGCAGTAAATGAGTAGCCATATTACCCACATATGGGTAGCCCCCTGGCAGTCTAGGGGTGATCCCTTCAAGGTGTACAGGTGTCAACATTTGTGATAGAAGTGTCCCAGCTCCCCACTACCCACTCCCACCCTGCCCACTCCATTACTGTGCAACAAATGCATTGTATTAGCCTCTGTACGTGACCACTGTAACAGTGTGAGTAGCCACTTCTGGGTGTCCGGAACCAAGGGCACCTTCCACGTCATTGCCCTTTTGAAAAGTACAAAGGCAAGGTCTATAACCCTAGGTAAGTGTTTGTCCCCCTTAGCCTTGGGGCGGAGGCCCAGGAGACAAGACTCTGATGTGGGCTCCAAGGCGTTCCCCGCCAGTTCGGCCGTGGTGGCTGTTACTTCCGCCAACGTCCATTGTAGCGGTGGGCACTCTCATATCATATGGTAAAAACCGGCGTCCACCAATCCCAAGCTGTGGACACTCAGGCGATAATTCCGCGAACATGCGCTTGATGTGCTGGAGGGAAAAATAAGCGTGGTGTGTGTAATTGTGTGAAGCAGAATTTAGGATTCGAGGACACCTCCTTCACATGCTGAAGAACTCATGCCCAAGCCTTGTCTGTCATTGGCTGCTAAAGTCTCAGATGTCAGTGCTAAATATAACGTGGAGATCTTACGACGCGTGCCACCTTGTGTGAGAAGAGCATGTAATACAGGTGATGGTTCCACATGCCTTGTCTCCCAAGTAGTCCGCACTACTTGTTGGATGGAGTGGTACATCATAAAAGGGCCTGCACCCATGTTACACATGTCCATAATGTCCTGGAATGCCATAAGACTCCCTCATGAAAAAGGTTACTTAAGCTAGCAATCCCTGCCACCCTCTATGGCGTGAGGTCTTGTCTCCTGGCCAAATCCCAAATGCCCAGCCATTATTCCAGTATTACAAAAGATGAGAAAGGAATGTGGGAGTGCTTACCGTGACACCAACATACCCGCACCATCAGGCTTGATCCTTGTTGCGAGAGACAATCTCGATCTGTCAACGAGGTATAAACACCCATCTCGCCCAGCAGCTTTTGGATAACCGCTCATTCAGGGCAAGGAGAAACATCCAAAGAGTGCAGTGGCCATTGTAGCTGTGCCGCAGTATAATACAGTATAATTCAGTTCAAAGTTTAGCCCACTCTCAGGCATGGGTCATTGTGCTATGGCGAGAGAGACTCGTCGATGTCCCGCCCCCCCCCATATCAAGTCCGGCTGGAGACCTTTCAACTGCCAAAAAAAACATTTGGAGCGCACAACCGGAAGTGCTGCAAAAACCAATACAGGAACCGGTGGTAGCATGAGTATCTTGGCAATCGCCACTCGCACCAGAGAGGAGAGGGGCAAGGGACGCCAAAAGAAGAGGGATCCACTAATTGATTGTAATGCCCTACCCGCATTTCAGTCTCTAAGGGCCCCCACTGGAGTGGTATATGTGAATGCCCAAGTATTTAAAGGTATCATGACACCATTTGAGCAGGAGCTCTGGTGAGGCATCTCTGTAAGGCACAGGATTTGGTGATAAAAGGAAAGAGACTGGATTTAGGCCAATTTACCCTGAGTCCAGAAAGGACCCTGAAATCATCTAATAAGCGCATTAAGCTCCAAAGGGAGGCCTCAAACATGTAAAGGAAAACCAGTGCATCGTCTGCATAGAGCAACATGATATGATGGATGTGCAATTCCCGAATCCCCCAGTATTGCGCTTGCATGCATACATGGTTTGGGGAAGAACACTATCAACATCTCATGGATTGAGTCAGGAAGCTGGTCATTTGACTTAGCCTCATTAAACACATCAAGGAGGTAATCAGGGTGCAAAAGTGGAGTAATATTCAATTGTCAACCCATCTGCGCCCAGTGTTTTATTCTGGGCAATTTGGGCAATAGCCATTCTAATCTCGTCTAACTGGATGGGTTCATCCAAGCCAGCCCTCTGAAGTTGGGACAGGCAATGTAGTGGCATCCCACTCAACAACCCGCACAGCAGATCAGGAGCAGGGGCACACTCAGCTCCATACAGGGTATGATAATAGTTCCAAAAAGCGACATTAATATCAGCCTGCGGTTCTACCAATGAGCCATTGTCACATCTAAGGGCTCCAGTGGGAGTGCGCTGCTGGTCCTGTTTAACCAGCCACACCAGTAAGCTGCTTGATTGGTCCACCTCTGCATTTATTGTGCTTGTTCCGCTGCTACCTAATTCCCAGAAGGTCGGGTCTTGATGGATCTCCGCTTTCATTGCTGGGGAACCAACCATTCCCTGGCAGTCGAATCCTCGGGAGGAGGGTGAGTAAAACCATTGGCATGTTGCTAAGTCCACATGTCCTCTGGAGGGGTAAATATATGGTTTGCCTCGACATCGGCTTCCTTACCTGTCGCTGGGAATGTAAGTACATATTTAAAGGTCAAAGGCATTGTTTGATTCTCACGTAGAAGCCACAGAAACATTAAACTTCAGCTGATAAGCCGTTATCATTGCATTTTGATAGTGTCAGGGGCCCTTTGCTCAAAATATTTGCAGCAGCAAGTCACAGTCCCAATATTTAAGAAGTAGGGTTCTAATGGGCTGTGGTGGGGCTCCCGGAGGAGGAGGTCTGCCTGGTATTCAATGTGCTCTCTCCATGTAAAATAATTTTGGCACTTTGTCTACCAAAATGATCTCCATCATCCAGGTGATGATAAAGAGCTCAACACTGGGGCCCTCACATCGTTCAGGGAATCCTAGCAAGTGGACATTATTGCACCTAGAGCGTTCTTCGACATCTTCTGCCTTGCGGTGCAAGGAAGCCACCTCTTCACTCATCATTTTCAACTGCACCTGCAGCTTCTGCATTGCGCGTCTCAAGGCGGTCAGAGTAGACTCCGCTTCGTCCACCCTGTCCACCAACTTAGGATGATCGGCCCTTAATAAATTTGCAATGAGAGAGATGATGCCAATTTTGTTCTCCAATGTTGTTTTAGTATCTAGGATTGCTTGAAGCACTTTTTCGAAGTGAATGGAATGTGCTTCAAGATGGCTCATGGTGTCTAGGGCCTGGTCAGCGGGAATAGAGGATGGCACAGGGCCAATTGGGCCCTACGGCAGGAACCTGGCAGACTTAGGTTTCACCATCACTATTTAATTTTAGCTCAAACCCTTTTTTAGAATTAAGAAGGCGGAGGGCTTGTTGGTGCTCCACTTCCCACAAAGGCATGCATAGCACAGAGTTTGGCAAAACGCAGCCAAACCCAGCGTGGCGTAGTTTACCGGCGCCACTGCCCACCCCTGCAGTCTATTCAGCATATTGTTGAAGGTCTTTCCACCTCCTTTGTTAACTTTTGTAGCCCTTCATTATCATTATGTAGGTTGAGCTTTTCTTCACAGCCTGCTGTGCTTGTTTTCCCAGCCAGACCTTGCATGGATGGCATTAATCACAGCAATTCAAATGTGGAATCATAATCATAACTAGGGGTGGGTGGAACTCCGTGGAGTTTTTATGTAACCCTGAAATTACACAGAGTAAAACTCTAGGGGTTCCATCATTCCCCATAGGGGAGCAGGAAGCACGTATTTGTCCCAATCACCAGTGCCCAGACCCAGGTTGGCACCAACCCCAGACAAAATCTGTGGCGCTACAGCCCGCAGAAGGTATTGAGCACCCTCAGCTGGGAAGTCGAGTCTGCAAGTTTCCAGCCAGTACTAGTAGCAATGGCCTTTAACACTGTGAACAGTGTGTAAGGGACAATCCAAGAATGAGTAGGTCAAGAAAAGTGCCCCTCTCCTGGTCTGGTAGTACAATCTTTAATACAGCTGGGGCCCACTTGATCATAGAAGCAAAACGGAGTGTGCGCTTGAGTGAGGAAATAGCTGGTGCAAGATTTGTGAGTGCAACACAACTATTCAGTAAATAAGTCCATGGTGATCAGGCACTAAGAGGGGCAAGCAGCATCCAGGAGAGCATTAGCACGCCATGTTGTCCTGATATGCTTTTAAGGTGCCAGTAGCCTTCATCCCTCAATATGTCTGCAATCAGTTCCAGGTAGTCAAGGCCATCAGGAGAGCTATGTACAGGAGGGCCTCCAAACCCCTTTGATCCCAGCAAGACCAAGGCCATGCAGGCAACAACAGGCCAGTCACAAGGCGCCATGAGGACTATGTGAAGCAGGGCACATGTCTCAGCGGCCTGAAGTGTGGGGTAGCACTATAGGGGACTCACTGCAGCGCTCTCAGGTGGGAACAGACCAAGGCGGCACAGCTCCTCATCGGCCATTCAGGTTGGCTCGTTGAATATATCGTCCCCTGCAGTGATTGTGTCACAGTTGTAGGCATTTGTAGCAGCACACATGCTCATGTGGAGCAGCCACTGCCTGACTCATGCTCCTTTTCTTTAGTGGAGGCCAAAGCCTCAACATCGGGCAGCCAGGCCTGAAGTGGCGCCGCCATGCCTCGTTGCATATGTGCCTCTGCGATAACTGTAAATCATGCCATGGCTGCCCTCTCCATGCGGCACACCCCAGTCACGTGTCTTGGAGCCGAGGCTGTGGCGAGGAAGGGAGCACGCACTCTGGGGGCATCCTCTGGGACGCCCAGGGAAAAGAAGATGGCCGCCCAACCTCCCTTCTCTGGGGCATCCACTTCGTGCGGCATGCCCTCACCTGTCTGCCCGAGGCCCAGGCCAAGGCATGTAGGGAGCCCACCCCCAGAAGACAGTGGTCAGTCCTCCAGGATGTACTAAGGAGATTTGAGGGGCCATCCATCCTCATCACTGCGCGCGTCAGCTGCTACGGAGCATGGAGCCCACCTGGAAGCTGGACCGCGTCTTTAAGGGTCCCCGCTGATGCTCAGTCCCAGACATCGCTCAGAGCTCCCAAATTCAACAAAACAGGGGCAGTGTTCACTCGTCACCTCCCTATTGCACGACCCTTGAGAAGGCAGTCAATCTGGGCAATTAGAATGGATTGCAGCTGGATGAGGAAGATAAACAGATGATTTTGTTTGAGCCAGCCTCAGAACTCACTAGAGTGCACCCTATGCAGCAGCCATCTTGGCCATGCCTTTCGCTGTTTGTGCCACTGTCAATACTTCCTTTGGTTGTGGCAGCTATTCTTTCTGCCATTGTCCATGCTGTGGTTACAACTGTAATCACTGCTGTTTTCTTGGCCTTGTTGGCAGCTGTTGTGGGAGTTGTTATCCTTGTCATGGCGGCTGCAGTGGCTACTGCTATGGACCCTGCTTTTGTGGCAGCTGTGGTCGTGTCTCTCAGGACAGGTGTTGTAGCATCCGTGGTCATTTTGTGGTGACAGATCTGGTGCAGCGTGCTGCTGCTAACCTTGCTTTGGTCACAACTGTTGGGAATTCTCCTATGTCCTCTGCCACTGTGACTGTTGTTGTCACTGCTGTCGTCCCTCCTGTTTTGCCAAATGTTCTTGCAGCTAGGACCCTAGCTGTGGTGTCTCTCCTGTTGTCCCTGACATGGTGGATGATATGGTCACTATTAAGCTCCCTGCTGTGCTTACAGCTTTGGTTGAAGCTGGTTCCTGATGTGCTTGCAATTCATGTTGCAGCTGTTATTGCTAGTGTGGTAGTGGCTGTGGTTGCAGCTGTTGGGGTCACTATTGGGACTTCTATCCTCTTGAAGTGATAACAATGAGAGCCACTTACAACGTACAAAGTGTATCTGTTATTTAGCCACAATTCGTGTTTTATTGTTGTCTCAAGTAGGCCAAACTAAATTTTCTTTTGCAGGAGAACTCTTGCAAAGCCAATCATTGAATTAACCAGTCTCTTCATTTGATGCCTTTTATATATTCTAATATACTCACGCTCTGTCTTTGTAAGTTAATTATGTTTTGCCACATACTTCGACAAAACATGTTTCGAATAATGCATTTTTTAAAATCGAAATCAGCACAGTTGTAGTGTTTACTGAAAATAGACAAAATAAAATATTCTTATATCTACTTTTTTCTAATTATATTGCGTTACGAATAGTAAAAATGCATGGTAAATTGTCTGACTACCAGCCTTGAAGAGAACACTCACTGCAAGCTTTTTTAAACCGAAGCCTGAAATTACCCTGTGTAGGAATGCTGTGTGGGCGTTATCTGCTCCACAATAATGCAGCTATTACGGACAAGCTTTCTATTCTCTGCTCCTCTGACCTATTACATAATGTCATCCTACGCTTGGGCATCTTTTTGTGTTAGTGACAGCCCAGGAAATGTCACTGCTGTGACCTTCGTACATTACTGTGGGACAATAGGGAAGCCAGTAGCCACTCGTTGTATAGTTTTCTCTCATGTGAGGAAAACTGATCTTTAAATTCTTGTAGCTAGCAAGTGTAACATGTCCTACAACAACCCCTTTAATGTGTGCATTGATTTCCTCTACAGTTATTTGGATTTGTGGCTGCCAAAGACTGCTCAAAACATGGAACATGGTTGAGACCAATCAGTTTTCATATACTTTGGGACATACCTTGTCCGGAGCATTCTTGGAGTTTAAACAAGATACTGAGTTTGAATGTTATTGGGATTTTGTCACTAAACCAAGTGACAGGAAGTTGTTCCACAAATTTAGGGTGGGTTCCCTCCCAATAAAATCATTTACAAGTAGATGGCATTCCTTGACGGATGATAAATGTAATACATGTCCAGCTCATATTGAAACGTTAGCACATATTTTATTTGTATGCCCAGCTTACAAGTTACCAAGAAATAAATGGTTGAAACCTATATGCTTGAATTTGGGTACAAGGTCCGGTATCGAGGCGCTACGGATCTTGAAGACCAACACACATGAGCTTATAGTAATTACTGTAGCCACATTTTTTTAGCTGGATGTGGGGCATACGAGCCACTACGATTAGGGTACTCTAATTCTTGTAAGTCCCAACGTATGACTCTAACCTCAGTGGGTTGGCATTGTAAGTTCACTCCCAGTATGGGTGGTTGGCATTGATACCCAAATCAGGCATATGTCTTGTCTTTTGAATCAAAGAGGGGGTAAATAGTATTTGCCAATAGTTGCGTAAATATTTGTATATTGTGTATTATTGCCCATGCATTTTACCTACACCTTTTTATTAACTTTTAACCATGTTTTTAATAGGATGTATTTTTTTATATACAATGAATTCCCTCAGTCATTTTTTGTATTGTGTCTTTAATGATTATCACAATCGAAATAAAGACTATATTGACTTGACTGCTCAAAACTACCACTAACATTTATTTACTCCTCTTGTCCCCTACAATTAAAAAACCTTGGGGTGACACTTTCAAGGGTGGTAGGTGTAAGGAACAGTAATGGTCAGTAAGTGCTGAACATACATCAGCAAAAACATGTTTTAATGTGGTGGATAATGCAAACGAGTGACATCCTAGATAGAGCCTCTGATGCCAGCCCTATTAAGTGCACTCCCCAGAGCTGCTGATACCAGGGACATCTGTAACGTTGGGAGGCGAAGTTACTAGGCATTAAATGTCAGACACTGAGAAATTCGCTTACTGATGCAGGATTACGAGGGAATTAGTAATTATGATCCCCATTACTCCCTGTTGTGTCATCCAGAGATTTCAGCTGTTTTTAGCAGCTGGATTTCAAAAGGCTAGTGGGCTACAGCTGTGGTGTTTGGGATCGTTTACTTCTGGTGTCTGGGGGTCTATCTTACTATGGCTCTGAAAACTGGCCCAGCTGCATCCCTTCTGCACTTAACACTAGGGGTAGAAAGGGTGAGTCTTCTCAGGGGGTAGTGCGAGAGGGCAATAATTCAGCAATTAAAGGTCAATCTAAAGGGAATGTATGACATCACAACGCATGCTTTTACTCCGCATGCCATTACAACGCAGTTTTTACAACGCAAGTCGTTACAACGACTTGCGTTGGGGGGCGCTGGATAGTGCAATAGTTTATTTTCTATTCCAACCCAGTCCCCGTGGATAGTAGGGAAGGTGTTGGATAGAAAATCAAACTATTCCCTATCCTACAGCGCCCTCCAGCGCAAGTCATTGTAACGACTTGCGTTGTAATAGCTGCGTCGTAATGGCAGTGCGGAGTAAAAGTTGCGTTGTAAAGGATGTTCCCCATCTAAAGGTGCACTAATAGGAGGTATTATCAAAGGAAGAAGAGGGGGAACTTGGAGCAAATAAAGGTACATTACCCGTGCTCTAAAACTATAATCAAATGGGGGAAGAGGGGTAACCATTCCTAAAAGAGAGAGACACAAAAGAGATACCTAGGTTCTAGACAGGACATTAAGGATGGTTACTAGAACTTGCTCTTGTTGCCCTCACTCAATCCTGTTAAAAAAAGTGTACTTGAATCTGCAGATTTAACTCAGATCTTGTTATCCCAAATGGGCCTGTCATTCAAGTTACCAGCACCACCAGGGAACTTGTAATCAGCCCTATGTATGCATGGAGGGGCAATGGATTTTTTCATATATGATGCATTCAACCATTCAACCACAAATGATTCTTTGTCATCAAGGATTGGATTTATCAGAAATAGCGGTCATGGAAACCGAAAATAGATGAACACAAACCAGCAAATTATACTTCCAACTGAAAGGGTATTTTTTAAAATTAAAACACCTTTGAGATTCTGTGGCAGAGCCGGAGGCTCAGATTATGTTTTAACTTTCTGTACTGGGATTCACTGCAGCCAAGTGAAAAATACAAAACCCAACAATCCAATGTGATTGAACAGGAAACACATGACCAAAATAACCACTGAAAATCCGTAAGACAGTATCTAAGGGCATTCTTCTCAGCCAATCGGTCTTTTTTTGCTGCTTTTTTGCCACTCATATCACACATGATAAGTGCCATTTTTTATTTATTTGGTCCCACACACATAAGACACCCATGATCCTTGGAGTTGAAACTGAAACCCAGAGTGGCCTATTACTTTAAACAGTTTTTGCTAGCCTATGGATAAGGAGACCAAGAACACGCTAAGGACAGAATACCTGAGTCCCTCCATAGAGTGTAAGGTCTCAGCACCCAAATCTTGATTTCATGATGGTGACCTTTTTGGGCAAAATGATTAGACGGGTGCAGATAGGTCCTGGTGTGCCTGCCAGGAAAAGCTCTGAGATGTTGCAGCTCTACTCACAAAAAGTTTGGAAATGGACCAATCAGCTAAGGAGTCTGGACACCAGGTGGGCCTGGAGGTCATCACTAGCCTGACCCAGTGTGTGATCTAAATGCAGGGTAATGTAGACTGGGTCCTGTCTATGGAGCGCAGACACTCAATTCTCTTGAGGCTGGACCCAAGCTCGGGTAGCTGGACCCTCCCAAGGCTGGTCCATAGGCAAAAGGTAACCTGTTTTGGTATGACTCTGGTAAGCAACATTTATCATTTACAAGAGTCTTTAGGGGAAAGGGTTTAGGCTGGACCAGGCATGACAGGAGACACTTGTCTGGCTGTCTTCATAACCAAAGAGCCACAGGGAGTCAAGGTCCAAAAAGGGTGGACTAGTCAGGCCGCAGGGGGTTCCGACCATTCTACTCATCCAGGAACAGAGGTTGTGCCGGCAAGGGTAGCGGCAGAGGAACCCCCAGCTCTACAGGTGAAACTGGAGGTCAGGAATGGATTATGTCTACATAAATGGCAAAAGATCAACCAGAGGTTCAGTATAGAATTTTGGGGCACCACTTACCAGGTGTCAAAACCAGTAACATAGGTGTTTACCTTGTAAGGCCCACATTGTGGCTTTGCAGATACGATAATAACCCACCTCCTGTGTCCCAACCTTTTATAGTTGAGACTTGTTGAATTGCAAGCAGAGAGATTAGAACCTGAGAAGAGGGTCTTGCTTCTTGGAGATTGATGCTTCATCTGGACAGCTGCCGACATTTAATATAGATGAGATGGTTGTGAGCTGGCTTACTTGACCTTGATCTTAACTGTAATCTCTAGCTACGTTTTCTGGCAAGCATGGACTGAGAACTACCTGTGATGCATCCGGTGCTTGGTTCTCAGACGGTCTGTGTTTGTAGAGCATAAAGTACTTCAGCTAATTCTCCTTTTCCCCATGAATTATAGTTAAATCTGCAAGGACCTACACAACATTTTAGAACCTCTATTTCGTGCATATGTGGCTCAACATACAATTATATACTTTCACGATTGGTACCTAAAAAAACATTTCTGTTATGTAGAGTCCGTCCTAGCACTCAGCGGTGGATGGTACGGATTGGGGTGGGGGGGTCAGGGCGACTGGGCTGGTGTAAAAAGAAAACTAAACTTACCTTGTTGCCGCGTCTCTCCTCGGCATCCCTCGTCGTCGTCCCTGCGCTCCAGCTGGAAGCACCCAGGCTCCCCTAAGCCAAGCACAACACTGAAATGCAGCATTGTGATTGGTCTGAGTTCTGTACTTCGGTGCTCAGATGGGGCCTAGGAGCCTGAGCATGTTCTCCACCCATAGTGTAATGCAGCCTGCATCGAGACCATGCAAATAGCGCATGACTGTTTGGCAGGCCTGAGATGGCCGGCCAAACATTCATGCGCACTAACAGAGTACCCACCACTCCTACCCTGCTCTGCTTTCAGAGCAACCTCACCCCACCCTCAAAGCTGCCGCAGCAGGAACAAATAAAATGATAATAACATTGGCTTATTATCATTTTATTTTTCCTTTATTTACACTGCGAAAAGCAGTGAGGCGACGCTCCTCCACCTTAGAGGAGGAGCCGCCACTGCTAACATTGTGTTTCATCTCACAGTTTTGCTGAAGTTTGCTCCGCTTTCATATGCTTTCGTGGAATGTCTTTGAGGTTGCACTCTCTAGTACGTGTCTTGTAAAGAGTTTTATATTGTGCTTTTCAAAGTAAAATTGTACCTCATTTTAGCATGGTTCACATTTCATCTCTCACGGAAAGTCTTTGTGTCTACTTCACTTTTTAGGTCCAGGAGTGGGGAGTGACAAAGATGTTGGAGACTGTGGCAGTGAGGACCGCAAAAGCTGTGATGGTATACTGTAGGTGGATGTTCTTCCTTGCAGGTAAGTTCTAATTGCAGACCTTCTTTAGGTTCGGATCGCAGGGCAAAGCATGAGGTCAACTTGGGTTGCAGATTAAATAGAACTGCACCCAATTTGGCTGCCAAAATTTGCAGAAGTCTCACGGGAATTGGAAATATTGTGAGACCTTGAGAAATGCAGACATGAGGCTCAAAAGAACTTTTGACACATTTGGAAAACAAACTAATTTACAAGAGCACTGTAGTCACATGTCTAAATACAGAATATAATGGTAAAAGGTATAACATATATATTAGTACATAGTGGTGGCTTGATGGCAGAGATATCCTACTACAAGAGGGTTCGGGGAGCTGCAAATACTTAAGAGGGTGGGCTACGAAGAATTGGGAAAAAGGTACAGAAGGCCTAAGGGACTGAGAACAAGGGCAGGGGACCACCATGACACCTGGCAGTGTGACAGAAACGTATTGCCTTTTCAGGGTAAATGGAAATCCTGATTGATCAGGAAATACTCAGCTTAAAGGCCAAAGGAACGTTAGAATGATCCTATATGCACCTGAGAGGTTGCTAGTAGCCTTTTTTGGTAAAGAAAAAGGACAATGGGTGAGACCAGTCATCAACTTACAAGGGTTTAATGTGTGGCAGGTCTAGAGACATTTAAAGATGGAGGGCATCCAACTTATGGCATCCAACTTCAGAGGGATCTCCTCAGGCAGGAGTATTCAATGAGATCCCTTTGCCTGAGGGATGGCTACCTGTCAGTCAGCAGTTTTTCACCCCACCAACATTTCCTGCAATTTCTTTGGCGAGATCAAGTATGGGAGTTCAAAGTGCTTCCATTCGGCCTTTCTTCTGCTCCAAGGTGAATCTCAAAGTTCCTCAAGCCTGTGGTTGCCTAGTAAATAGTAAGCAGTTTATTGCACAGTTATTAAAATCCATTACAAAAGGAAGTGGCAACAATCAAATCAATAAAACAACAGCGCTTATTTTCAGTGTACTGAATTGGAATTTTCCTGATGACCTAAAACAAAGGTATATAAAATTGAATTACATCCCAATGGATAATTTTCTTAATTTGAGTTAAAAAGTGCTGGGTGACAGAGCATCTTTGGACTGCACATTAAATCCATAATATTTATAAAATAGTAAAGCTCTGTGCATTTAGAATGACGAGCTCTACAAGAAACTGGATGACTTGCCACCAACTTTAGATCTACATCTATTCACGTCAGAAGTGGCTGGGGCCCTAACTGGTCCTGATATTCACATACGCTATAATACTAGACTTTGTTCCAGCATATAGATGGAAGAATAGATCTTCAGATATGATATGGACTGATTGGGGGTTTACTTGTCTATGGACATCAATTTTAATTTGAAGCTTCATCCAGCGTCGTAACTACATGTTGAATACATTTCATGAATCTGTGAGCAAGCTGCAGTAATTGCCGGGATAAACAAGCAGCAGCCTGTGGTTGCCTAGTCATGGCCACACGGTTGAAGGTTAATTATTCATCTGGACACCCCCTTCTTCTTGGCGCAAGCCAGGCACAAGGTATGGGAGTATGCTCATAGGCCATTTGCAGCCAGATTTAGACATCAGAGTACAGTATTTACTCCACCAGGGTGAAGCGGTAAAATACAACTTCGCCCTGATGGAGCACCCGTACCTTGAATTTCGACATATCCCCTGGGCAAGTGGACATCTCTAGTTATTGACAAGAACTGCCATTATGGGGGTTCCTGTCAATGAGTTAAACGTTTGATTGACTGTCTATTCAAAAATTATGGTATTGTTTGTCAAAGTTTTAACTTGGTTTTGTTTTCTCAAAAACAAAATCCCAAAGCATGATTTTCTTTTTGAAAAACAGAAACTAATGACCCCCACACCATACGAGCCTTCTCCTATGGTGTGGGGCACAATTAAATGTTTTTACTTTTCCTTATCCCCATGTTTTTCCCAGCGGTAACAGAGAGTAAAAACTGGCCATTTGACCACCCATTCTAAATCGGGTGAGCCACTGAATGGCCAAATCTCTGACGGCCCTTACCCTGTATGCTATCGGAGGAGTATGTCAGTTTAGTCTCCTTTACTGACATACTTAAGGTCCGCCCAACTGTAAATCAGGTGGACATACCTTTAGTTTAGTGGAGAGGGTGCTCCGTTGCTGTTGCTCCACCAAACTATAAATCAGCACCATCGCTTCTGGAGGAATAGGGGGTTCCTGATCAATCAGGAGAAGACAGGCTTGACTCCCAAGAAGAGGAAGTATTTCCTTGGTTTCTGATAGACACACAGAGAGGAATTCTGGAACCACCCCATGTCCAGATCAAGGCAATAAAGAAAGAACTGAAGAAAGCAGTTTCAATGGAAATTATATCCCAGCAAGCTCTTACCAGAAATACAGGCAATCTTTTGTGTGCCCTTTGCACCAAAGGAATTATCTTATGCAGCAGAGGTTCCACTGTTGGAGGAAGCTAGGGTGGAGATGGCATAATGGCTGGACCACACATAGAGCCATGGCTGCGTGACCTTTGGATCAGCACCGGACATCAAAATCGAGTTGGATGCCAGCAATTGGGGTTTAGGAGCTGAATGTGGGAAGAACTCCATGAGGGACATTGATCAAAGAAGGATGTGGATCTCCAAACAAACTACGAACTACTTCTGGTGGGGTTCTTTGACACCCACAGCCTTGCATTGTACTGAAGATGGACAACATTTCAGAGGTCCAATACATCAACAACTGGTGGACGCCCGATCCAAGGGTCTGGTTGACACCACCATAGATAGGCTTGTGGCACTAATCTCAGGTGAAAGAAATATGTGTGAAAGCAGCTTTTATCCCTGGCCAAGCCAACAGAATATCAGATTGGAAGTCATATTTCCTGAAGGACTCCTGCGATTGGCACCTTCACCTCCGTTGATCTGGAGTCTGTCTATCTGATGGGGCATCCCACACAGGGATTTGCTTGCATCCAACCAAAATTAAAAAATACCATCATTCTTCAACTGAAGTTCAATAGCAGACACTTTCTTACAGAACTGGAGCAAGGGCCTGAAGTATGCATTTCCTGCTTTCATGATGATAGCAAGGGCAGCAGCTGAGATAACAGAGATGGCTAGCAGAAATGATTACTGTGAATCCAGTTTGTCAAATGCATGTATGTTTCCATGTACTTCTTGAAATGTCTTGTGATCTACCGGCTATGCTCCCTTATCACCAGGATATCCTTAGGGCCTGCGAGAAGAGCTACACCATATGATTAAGGTCCATAATTTACATGGACTGTCCGCAAATGAATCCTTTTTTTTTTTTTTTTTTTTACCAGGCAAAACAGGAATCATTTTACACTAATGCAATATGGGATACAAGTACATAACATAAATGATAAAACTATACAGCAGGTACTTTAGACCGAAAAGTAAGTCAAAGCCATAATGAAACAATGAAAATAACATAACATAAGAAGTCAGAGTATATATAGCAGTAGGCAAATGAATCCTAATGTCGGTTGTCCATGACTGATGTTTCAATGTAGATTATCTGCCCATAATTTAAACCTTTCTTTCTAAAAGACAAAGTTTAACTCCAGACAGTTGAGGTGGCTCAGCTAAAGTAAAAAGGAAGGGGTCTCCTGTGCTTTGATGCCGAAGCAGGGGCAGTCAGATAAACAAGAAACAAGCCGTCTTGCCAGACTGCCTGCTGCCTGAAAGAAATGTAAATGTATGCAATTGGTTTATCAGCAAATGTAAAGTCCACTTGGAAGCCATTATAGGTGTAAATGGAGTCACTTTAAGCTTCATGATGACAAAGATTTATTCTTTTTGAGTGGTATTGCAATTGTGTTCCAAGCTGAGCTGTAGAGTGCATAGTTTTAATAGACATTTACAAAAATGTTTGCATTTGGTAGAATTCTGCACATTACTAATATCTATACTTTTGAAGCACTTTTTCATCTTTAACCATACATTTATTTATACCTTTTGTGGTAGCCTAATTTATATTGTGGGTAATGCAAGTTTAATGATACATTTGCATTGCTTTCTGTGACAGGCAGGGACCTCCTAGCACTGAAAATACAGAAAGCTCTATTCCCTGCTGCACCAAACAGGATTCAGTTCTGTGGGAGTCTGGCTGCACATGCAGATATCTGCAGTGATCACATTTACCACTAGAGGTTTTTAACATAAAGTAGTGCATTTCCCACTGATTGGTTTAACTTGAAGTTATTTGTCATTTAAGGGGTGTGTTATTTTATATGCAGTTTTCTGATCAACAAAATAGTTACAGAATATTTTGTTTTTTAGCCACACTTTTGACTTTGCCTCCACGCTCACTGATGCCACCCCCATTGAACTCAGGATCACAGTATCCATACTTTTTTGATGCACTTTGATTACTGTGTTTAATAGCTATGTAAAGTGTGAAAAAAGCCAGTGATATTAGCATATGGTGTTCTGGCTTCCTATACCTTTACTTTGTACCTTTTTTCAGATATTGTGTCAGATTAACCTGTGATCTGTACTTATTTAACACATGGCTTCCTTCCTTGAAGTGAGTAAGATCTTGGATCTTTCACAATCAGCCTTTATAGCACAGCCTAGCACCGAATTGGCCTTGGTGGGCATGACAGACATCATCAGGTGCTCACTGGACATTGATATGCCTGACATGCTAATGCTCTTAGACTATCCGCAGCATTCAAAACTGTGCCCCATGTTAAGTTACTCCAAAGACTTCAAGAAGTCGGGATTTATGGGTCTGCCCTGACCTGGTCCCAGGATTTCCTGAAAGATAGAATGCAGGGAGTCTCGCTGGGAGCTTTCAAAGCCTAGCCCAGGCGGGTCGATAAAAGGGTCCCTCAAGGGTCCTGCTTGAGACCTACTTTATTTAATATTTATGTAACACCCCTTGGTAAAGTCATCAGAGCATATGGCCTTGATATCCTGTCATATGCGGACAATACTCAGCAGGTCATGTCCTTTGATGAAGATTTTGACAAAGTGAAGAACTGCTTTTCAGAAAGTATGAAGGCGATTGGCGAGTGGATGTTGGATAATGTCCTCTAGCTGCAGCTGAACCCAGGGAAAACAAAGATTATTCTGTTTAGGAAAACCCACACCTGTGGACTCAAGATTGGTGGCCACCGGAGTTAGGCCCCCATCCCAAGCAAGGTAGTAAAAAAACCTAGTAGTCAAGACAGATCAGGAAATTAACATGAAAGAATAACTCCTATCTACAACGGGCACCCGTTTTAACATGTTACGCTTACTAAAGAAGGCATTACCATTTCTTCCTCTATCTTCTAGGAAGACCTTGGTACAGGCTCTTATTGTGGGCCGGCTTGATTACGGCAACGTTCTGCTGGCTTCTGCCAATGAGTCATTATTGTCAAAATTGCAGGTCGTACAAAACACATCAGCGTAGTTGATTTGTAATTGACCGCCTAGAAAGGCCTCCACTCCCCTTTTAAAATTTCTACAGTGGCTGCCAGAAAAGAATAGGATGACATAAAAAATGTGCTGCTTAACCTACAGGTCTGCATGGCAAGGGTCCAGAGCACCTCTGTCAGAGGTTTAAATGATATCACCCCACTACGAATTTGCATTCCAGTGAGAAGGAGTTACTGTCAGTCCCTCGCATTCGACAATCTGGATTTGGTGGAAGATCTTTCTCCTATGTGGCCCCCACCCTTGGGAGCAAATCACCATTTCCTGTTAGAACCTATCCTGACTACAGCAAAGTTAGGAAAGCAGGAAAATCGGTACTGTTTTAGATTTGGTTTTAGCCCTTTTGTGCTGACTGCATCAAGATACCCCAGTTGGGGTGATATGTGCACCTTCTCCAATCAATTCATTCATCTGACAGACTTGATAAAAAAACTGTCCTCTGGTGTTAAAAGTGAATTAGAAAAAGAAATGAATCTAGTCAGTGGCTTAATTGCACTACATGTGACCAGGAATCCTGAGTTCAAATCTCAGCTTTCCCAGAGGACTACATTTGTTTGATCTAAGTGAAATCAATTTACTTCATGTATCTAATTGACTTCATAGTGACATCTGAGAGCACGTTCAAGTAATTCAGCTCAAGATGGATCCTGTACAAAAAATTCACTCGTAGATGCCATAGTAGCCTGTAATGTTCCACCATCCACAATAGTAATAATAGTCATGATATAAGGAACACATACCAGTTGGTTCACTCTGTTCAATAATAGCACTGTCAAGAGGGAGGGTTAATACATGTTTAAAATGTGTTTGGAAACTTTCACTTCAAATAAACAGCAATGTGATGCTGTGATCTAACTAACTAAATTGAAACAATTCAATATATCAAAGAAGCACGTTCTATGTTTTCAATTCTGTATCATGTTCTTACATTTTGTTTGTTGTGTAATTTACATCCAAAATATTTTGAAGATTCTACATGTTCTTTGGCACTTAACCGCTTCCGTGCGGCGCCGATTCCTCCCCTGTGCTGGACATTCCAGAACAGGGTGCGGTCGTGACGGAACCATTCCGTCATCAGCACAGCTCAACCGTGACTGATGACGGAATGGTTTCGTCACAAGCATCGAAGGGGTTAAGGATGAGCCAGACCACTGGTTCCACCTTGGCTCAGCTGCAGAGCCATTCTAAGACATGGACAGAGAGGGCACTTGCCAAGGACCCAACCTTCCAGGGGCCCAGCCCCTGTCCACCCTACACAAAATGACAGAAGAGTCATTGCACCAGTAGAGTTTGCCAGAGTGGGCAGGTCCGGCTTGTTCAACCACTTGACAGTGCCACTTCTGTTTCTGGCCTCAGCTGAGACTACTCTCCAGGGGCACAATACTTTCATATACTCATGGCAGGCCCATTTGATTTTAGGAATTGTTCCACCTTGTTCTTCCCTTCTAAATTTGTCAGGCTTTTCGCAACAACCTTTTGAATCAATTGCTGCAGATCTCCCATCTGATCGCAACTTCACCTTGCTCTTTAATTCTCTTTGATTGTCTGTACTCCCAGTTCTAAGATATATGTAGTGATCCTGACACACACTTTTATACAGCAGTTGGGCCTTCTTTGTGATGTTAGACTACAGACAAGTTGTGAGGAACCACACATCCTGACATTAGATTTGGGACCCACCCACACTGTCTGCTCTGCCACATTAATTATTTTAGGTTTCACATCTGTTGGAGGGTGAGATGACCCAGATATTTTTGTGCAAACAGAACAAGCAAAAAATTAAAAAGTTACTTACTTTAATGTTTCCCAAACTGTTTGCTATAAGTTTTAAAATGTTTAGAAACATAATCAACATATTTTTGTTGCTTACTCACCAAGAAAGATTAGGCAGATTTTGGTAGGGGCGATGCCCTCAACACTGTGAACAAGGGCATCAATTTACTATTGAACAAGGACATAATGCACCACCTGAATGTAACATACTTAAAGGCAATCACATGCATAGCTCAGCGAATACATAGTGCAATATAAAAAATAGTAGATAAATGTGCTGATAAACCAGTGGGGTATGGCCTCTCCTCAATGTGCTAGTAAAATTGACCTTTAGTCTTCGATTTTTGTCCTGAATTTTGAGTCTTTGTCTTGAATTTTTACAGCCCAGCCCAGAATATTCTTCCATGCCAGGTGGTCACCCTACCTATAATAATGGGCAACCTTTTGGTACTCATGGGTTGGCCCATTTAAGGCAACAATGGTTGCTGCTTGGCATTTCACAAAAAGCTCCCATCTTCAAACAACAGTGTTGGGCATTAGGTTCTCACAAGAGGTATAGTTCAACCTGGGAAGCTTTGTGCAGTTGATGTCTGGGCAGAGGCACTCATCCTGTGGGGACCAACATTGTCCTTGTTTTGCATTTCCAACCTGTCCATGCAAAGGTACGCAGAGCATACTCCACAGTCAGGTTCTTCAGATCTTCTACATCGGTGGGTCATTTCCCGGTGGCAGGAAAGTGGTCGAATCTTTTCTACATCTTTTTGGAATTTGGTGGGACAATAGTGACTGTTTCAAGAAATATGCCTTATATCCTGCAAAAGGGTCTCAGACATGTGAGCATTGGATTTATCATGGCAATCATTTACCCTGGCCAAGATAGTGTTTACCATCGCTAGACCTACCAAGTCCAACACTCTGACAGTTCACTATCCAGCATTTCCAAAGAGTCCAAAACTGTGTGTAGAAAGGTGCATGCAGGAATATGAGAGTGTATCGTGGGACCTCGGGCCAATGGCATGTGTGTGGCTATCAATGGCACAGCAGTGCCATAGAGATGTCTTCCGCTGAATTACATGACTCAATGCTGGTAGAAAAATGTTAGTTAATTATTTATTTTAATTGTACTGCATCAGAAGAGAAACAATAACCAAGATGTCGAAGATTATTTGAGGATGAGAAGATGGCTTACCGCTGTGCCAAGAAAGAGAATTATTGACTGAGAGGAATGCCCTTACATACTCTGTTACGGAAACTGAACATGGAGGTCTAACTGAACTCACTGTGTTTGTGATGGAAATTATCATGGCTCCTGATAAATAACAAATGAGGAATACTGCTTTCATTGCTGGTGTTTAAATAGATTGGAATATACTTTGGGTGAAGCTTGTATTAAGAGTGATTTAAAGTGACGAGCTTTGACAAATACAGTGCTGATTACATTGGAAATCTGCATTGAGGAAGCCAGCAAAGGGCGAAACGCGCGTCGGCTGTGAAGCACTTTGTTTTAAAAGAAATAAAAAACAAATTTTTCTACACAACGCGACTCCCTTGGATTGAGAAGGAGTGTCTGTGCAAGGATACAAATTGAAGAAAAGTGCTGAGTGCACAAGGATAAAAGTGACTTGATGTGATATGCGCTGGTGTTTTCTGTCTTCTGTTGATGTGACACTCTGCTACACTGTTGGTGGGTAGATTATCTATCTTTAATGCTTGAGATGGATAAGCATTGTACACCAAGGCTGCACTCAATAGTTGGACTTCATACATAGGTGAATGGTTTTCTTTGCAAAAGAAGGAGACATGTTTTGATGTGCATATCTGATATAGCAAATCCGCCTATTTTGTGATGTTCATACTATGTTATGTATGGTTATTGACAGTTTTGGTGTAAAGTTTCCTGTTGCAATCACACTAGAATGTTTGTTAACATAGTTTTTCCTTGGCTGCTGTGTTAGTTATAGTATAGAAAGTTAAAGCATAACCTATGCATCAGTTTCCTTAATAGAATTTAAATTGTCCTTCAAGATAGCTACAGAATGTTTTCATTTATGGGTGTTGGTCCACTGATGGAACTTGTTAGGCGTTGCGAATGTCCAGGAGCAAGCAATAAGTCCACATTCAGAGTTTATAAAGTTTATGAAGCAAAAATAGATGCATACAGGAAGACTTAATTTAGCATTACCTAGATGTGTTGAAACAAAGGACACTGTTGATGTAGGATCACAATCCTTATATCATAAACAATAACTGCCAAAAAGTTGTCCATTAATGAACTATGGGTGGGTTGATAGTATTGCCACAATGGTTTATCCTTGCTTTTGACCCATAGGTGGGTGTTTTGTGGGAGTATCCACGAGATTTTAGGGCCCACTTAATGAAGATTTTAAGGACATATTTCATCCTTATCTTGCCACACATTTCAGCAAATAATTATTTGAGCGTCGTTATTAAGGAGCATACAGTTTACCCCGTGAACAGGCATTTGTTACTATGCATTGCCATGGTTCTTGTAGATGGAAACTGATGGGTAACATGGCAAAATATTAACTGGAAAAAACCCTGATGGTTTTATGGTCAGTATCCTCTCTGGGACTCATCTAACAAAACAGAAATTACTGTTGTAGTGTTAATATATGCACAAAACAGTGATCAAGAATGTATTTCTAAATGAAGAAATTACCTTGAACCTCATTCCCATTAGAAATAGGATCTTTTGAAGACATTAGCAAAGGTGGTTGTATTTATCTCTAGAGACACCAAGATGCCAAAAGCAGTTGTACTGATCAAGTGGGCACAACCAGTGCCAAGAGTGGTCAGCTCTATGTTGCCCGGTAGATAAAGAAAGTCCACACTGCACAGAACGTTTGGAATCCTTTCGCGTGTGACTTGAAAGAATTTTACAAACAATTTGTGTCTGTCCATCTTGCAAGCCTGCTTAATCTTTGGACATCAACAGTGCTCCCTATGCTATGCTATGTTAAGTTGATTTTGTTTTGAGTCTGCTTTGCTGATTCAGGGGTATCATGAAGCTGAAGAAAGGCAAATCTGAAACTATGGATGGAGTGCAATAATAACTGGAAGGTTCAGGTTTTGAAACTACGTATCGTCAAGGAATTCCAAACGCATGGATGTTTGACATCATGTCTGTAACTGGTTGGAAGAGGGCTAAACACTACCACTGCAGTGTCACCGTTGAAACAAGGGAACTCTGAGAAATGTCTCAGAGGACAATTGGGAAGACATCTGCACTATCTCAATGGCAGTGACCACCTCAATATGGAAGCTTTACAATCTACACTCTTTTAATCCAGATACTTCGCTCATTATAAAATTATAAAATACATATAATCGACAACTCAACACTCCCTTAGATACCTATTCATCTTCACTAGGGAGGGACTAATTCAAAGACATACTCCCATCTTAAAACTCTGCAAAAAGATACTCATTGTGGTTCAGTGCCAGGGTCCGATACGTATCCAGGAACACAAAGGAGGGGGGGGGGGGGTTGATGTGAATGGACACCTCCCAGCGAGTGACGGTGCTACAATGGAGAGGGGTGCGAGTGAAGGGTAGGGGGTCGTGCAGTGTGTAGGGCTCAGTGTGCCCTATGCGTCAGACGCTTCCTGCCTCCCTACCGAACCCAGGAATTTCCTCCGTATCTGGCTTAGCCATGCTCCTCCTGGAGCATGGCGGGCTGATCCATGGTTTCAGGCTCTCTTCCTCGTCCTCATATGCTGTTTCCAGTCGTCCTGCTGTTTAAAAACAGAATGAGGAGAATCATGTGGGGCCTCCCACCAATCCACACTCAGTTGTCTCTCCTGCACCTATGACCCTGTGACAGGCGCATTCTTTGGCATGCATTCTTGACCTCAAAGTTCATTTGTCTCACATAACATCTTGCTATCATTGTACCATACTTTCCTAGGACTACACCTGCTCAATTGTAATTCTGTTTTTTGTATATACACTACTCTGAGCAACATCAAGTTGTGCTAACTAGTGGACAAATGAGATATAAAGAGATAAGCACATCTTGGTCTTTCTTGGAATAGCTGTATTATTACAGACCAGATTCTCTGATGTATTCATGTCCCATAGGATGAATTACTGCCATTCATTTTTACAAGGAAGCAAACTGTATTTAAGGGCTGCATTTCCTTTCAGTATCCCTGGGCAACGCACCCAAGCCAGCGGACCACGCACGCAACCTGGACTTCATCCTGGACTCCTCCCTCTCGATGACCAGACAAGTCAACGCCGTGTCATCATCATGTTTCAACATCCTACGCATGCTCCGAAAGATCTTCCGATGGATCCCCACCGAAACCAGGAAGATGGTCACCCAGGCACTCGTCACCAGCCGACTGGACTACGGAAACACCCTCTACACCGGAACCACAGCCAAACTTCAGAAAAGACTCCAACGCATCCAGAACGCCTCCGCACGACTCATCCTGGACATCCCCCGACACAGCCACATCTCCGGACACCTGAGAAACCTGCACTGGCTCCCCATCAGCAAGAGAATCACGTTCCGACTCCTCACCCACGCACACAAGGCCCTCCACAACCTGGGCCCCAGATACCTCAACAACCGCCTGACCTTCTACACTCCCACCCGCCAGCTACGATCTACCAGCCACGCCCTCGCCGCCGTTCCATGCATCCGAAAAGCCACCATGGGAGGAAGATCCTTCTCCTACCTGGCAGCCAAGACTTGGAACTCCCTCCCAATCCACCTCCGTCTGACCCAGGACCACCTCTCCTTCAGGAAGCAACTCAAGACCGGGCTGTTCAAGCAGTAGCGGACCCCCCCCACCCAAGCGCCTTGAGACCCTCCGGGTGAGTAGCGCGCTATACAAATTGATTGATTGATTGATAGCTAAAACAAGCATTGCCAAAGCCAAGTGGTATGGTCTTGGTAATATAGCCACAATACAAAGAAGCTCCCTTTTCTGTAACCTAACTGTTAAATGTCCCCAGTGCTATCAGCAAGGTCCAATTAGGATGCTCAATTATGGGATCTGATTGTATTAGTCCCCAATTTTTTCTCATGATAGATTTTAATTTGTGGGATCGAGCATTGTACATGGTGATCATTCTCGGAATACTGGAAGATTTCCCCTTATCCGTGACAACCTTAGATTTAAATAGGACATCTTCCTGTTTGGTATGTTTCAATTTTGAAGCTGCCTGTGTCAAAACCTTATCTGGATAACTTCTGGCCTTCAATCTGCGTAACATTAGATTTTGTTCGTTCGCAAAACTAGTAACTGTGCTGCAGTTTGTGCGTGCCCGCAATAACTCCCCACATGGTTTGCTATTTAACAGGGACTTAGGATGAATACTATGGGTAAGCACAGTACTGTTACCCGCTGTTTCTTTTCTAAAAAGATTTATAACCAGCCTGTTATTCTGGACAGCTATGTGCACATGAAGAAAATCACATTCAGTTTCACTGATCACATGAGTAAAAGTAAGATTTAAATCATTGCATGATAAACTCTCTATAAATCTTATGGCTACCTCCTTGCCACCGTCCCAGATGATGAAAAGGTTGTCAATATAGCGTAGCCATAATGGCACATGACTAGTGAATACTTCATTGATGCCAGTCCATACCACCTGCCCCTCCCACCAGCCCAGGAACAAGTTTGCCAGCCTTCTGGTGATACAATTTTTTATCAAAGAGAAAAATATTCTCATTGAGGCAATATAACATCATCAGTCATCAAAGGATTGTTTGGATATATCTATAAATATATATATAATTTACGTATATAAGAAATCATTAAAAATACTGTCAACAAATATTATATCAACGTGGCGTTTCAGTGATACTTGAGATGGTTCACACTGTCTTCTTCATGACTACAATACTTTTATACATAACAACACATTTTTTGGAGGCAGAGAAATATAAAACACACCATCAGTCTAAACTAATTATCAGCATTGAGTTCATCTCTTTTTAGTGCATACTATTAACCTGTGCTGCCTGCCTATCCAGGGGTGGATCCTCTGTAATGGCAGAGGAGCACCACCCCAGTTACAGAAAAATAAAATTATATTAAAACAGTAATATCAGTTTATTTTTCTGTGGTGGGCTCTGGCTGACGGTGCATGCTTGCGGGGCTGGGCCATGATAGGCAGTAGTTGTGGGCACTTAGAAGTGTCATGTAAGTATGGCCAGCTGTCTTAGGCTGGCCAAACAGACATTCACACTTTTATTTCTCCAACCCAGCTGTGTTCACAGGCTGGTTGGAGAAAAACAGCAGGCTCCCGGGCAGTGTCTGAGCAGCAGACCAGGCCACTCATACCAATCCTGCTGCTGCTGTCATAGCATGGAAGCAGCATCTGGATTGAGTGGGGAGTCTGTGCCCCTCCATCCCTGCCTCCCCTACGATGTGCGGCAGCCGCCACTGCCCCCCCCCCACAATTCATCAAGAGGGTGAGATGGCTCAGGCTGCCAATAAAAATAGAGGTGAACTTAATGATGATAGTTAATTTAGACTGATGGTGTATATTTCTTTGCCTCCCAGAAATGTGTTGATATGCCTAAAAGTATTGTAATCCCGAAGAAGGCAGTGTGAACCATCTCAAGTATCGCCAAAGCACAGCATCCACAGAATTTTTCTTCACAGTATTTTTAATGATTTTAAAAAGATAAACATATTTTTGTTCTAAACATTGGGTATAGTGTGAACCACCAGAAGTAACAACAGTGATTCTTGTTTTTAATTGCATGGATTTATATTTCTTTGTTTGCACTGTAAGACTTTAAATGTAATAAGAGGATGATGAATTGTAAGGAATGTATGGTTTAACCAGAGCATGGTCTAAACTTATATGTAATATTGAATACATGAATATATTTGAATGTAATTTTTTATAATAAATAAATAATTACTGATTTTTTAAAATAAAGACAGATTTATTAATGTTTTTATGAAAGTAGAATTGTTCACCATGTACTTTTGTTTAGTGCATCATAATCGGACCTTGCCGATAGCACTGGCGACATTTAGCAGTTAGGTTACACAAAAGAGATCTTCTTTTTATTGTGGCATAACCTACTTTGTCCCTTTTGGTATGAAAGTGTGGCTTTCTCTAATCTTGGAGCTTGGCAATATAGTGCAACTGTTAACTTTTATGTTTTTCTCTACACCTATGGCACAAAAAATGATGGGACTACATAAACGTGGCTGCCATATACTGGTGATATAAAATTATTGAACTGACGTGATTGACTGATGTGACTGTTTTACTAGTGACATTTTTAAAACCTAAGCCTGTCAGTTGTTCAATGCATTTAATCATTATTGTTTAAGAAGGAGACATGAATATATCATGATCTAAACAAGCACGCAAATTCCAGTGAGCTATAAAGTAAGGATGTCACTATAAACATTTTATAACAGCAACTATGAGAAAGAGATGGAAAATAAATCATCATCCAACTGGGCACCAGACGTGCAGAAAAAATAAACTGCCTGTATTTAAAATGAATGTAAAAATTAATAAAATAAACACATTTTGAATCAGCTTTTTTGGTGAACTATTTTTAGGCAGATTTGAAAAACTTACACAGGTTTTGTGCAGTCGTTCAAAGTGAACATAGCCACTGGGGAAAGTTGTCTGACAATTGCCCCATGCTGTATGCTGTTGTGAGTGGCAGAAAAATGTGAATTACAATTGTGAAGCCTGCTGGCCAAAAGCCCCTCTATATATGTATATTGACTATGATTGTTTTTGGGAATAATAATAATGATAATAATCCACATTTGTAAAGCACGAACAATCACCCGTAAGGGTCTCCAGGCACTGGGGGCCGTCAGGAAGATTAAGCAAGTTATTGCCCAGAGTCACATGGTGCTGGACTAATCTGCCACCGGCCCCGGGGATCGAACTGTGATCCCCAGATTCCAGCGTCAGTCGCCCTGGCCGCAACGCCACACCTCTCAATAGTCTGGCATGACAACTAAAGCTGCCTGAAGCCACACCTAAAAAGTGTAACTTTGTAACAGTTGATCAACAGCCTGGAGATGAGCTGCAGTCACTTGCAGTCATCTGTTGAAGGGAGCAATCTAATAAGGCTTCATCTTGATTAATGCCAAAATATAACATGATATATTTTATGGTGAGATTATTCTCTATGATGGTCTCATTAAAAACCACACTTCTTGCTCAGAAAGAGTAAAGTTTCATTGATAAATGCTTTCCATAGATCAACAATCATGAACCTATTGCCATGCAATGACAGGCTCCCATAAGCTGAATGCACAAAAATAGCATTTCTGTAGATTGCAGAAAGATTATCAACAGGAAATAAGAATAGATTTTAGACATTCCCCTCAAAAGAATTTAACAGTAGGATCTCTCAGGTAGCCTCTCTGTTTGCACTCTACATAAGTATATTGGTGTGTATTTCGCTAAAGTAATCAACCAGCAATCCCTAGTGGTTCTAGGGGAATGCATATGATACCCAGATCCTCTTCCAGCTTGAGGATATTTATTGCTTCCAGTACTAATTGTCGAAGTGCCTAAACCATAGGACTCTTTTGATAAAGGAGAGCTACCTGAATGATGACATCTGTGAAGCCTTGGTAAGTCGATATGAAGAATTTAATTACATATATTTTAGGTCCACACCCCTGCACAAAGACCAGCATGAAAAAAAGTGATAAAACCCTATGATCTGTTTGACTTGAAACCCTCCTTCACCTAGATAGCGCCTGCCTTCCTTAACTCCCACCTCCCACTGGAGATCACAAAGATTGTTGTTGTGGAACACTGATTATTGGACCTAACCTGGCGATTTAAATGAATAAGAGAATCAAGCTGGCAGATTTTTCTTCTACTTGTAAAAGGTCAACAAAACTACTTCAATGGCTCACTGCGAGGTTCAAGTTCAAACTCCAATGCATAAGGCCAGTTGGGAAACTGCTCACTCTTTCTAATGAATTACTCTCCCTTTGAAAGTTGAAAGTTGAAAGTACTTAATAAAGCGCACTGCGACCAAGCGGCTTCCTGGCGCTGGAGTTTTGACAAAGAAACACAGAGAAAGGCCTAGGGAAGGTTAACAAGGATACGCTTGGGTGAACAGAAAGGTCTTAAGCGCTTTACGGAATTGAAAATATAAAGGGATAGACCTGATGGCCAGAGGGAGACTGTTCCAGAAGCGGGGAGCTACAACAGAGAACCTGGTTCCACCAACTCTGGTCTTGCGAAAGCGGGGAACATTGAGAAGAACCTGATTGGAAGAACGGAGGGTACAACTGGGGGTGTAAGGGTTGATCAAGGAATTTATGAAAACCGGGGCAGTACGGGCGCGGGCCATAAAGACCAGACAGACCATCTTGAAAAGAGTTCTCTGATGAATGGGGAGCCAGTGAAGGGACTTCAAAAGGGGAGTGATGTGGTGAAACCTGGGAAGATGGTGAATAAGACGGGCAGCTTGATTCTGAATAGCCTGAAGGCGGCGCAGCTCATAGGCCGGAATCCCCACATAGAGACTGTTCCCGTAGTCAAGGCGGGAAAGAATCAAAGCCAAAACAATAAGTTTAAGGGCATCAGGGGAAAAAAAACGGGAAATTTTACGTATAATACGGAGGGATAAAAAACAGGATGAAACAACTGAGCTAACCTGGGAGTGCATGGAGAGGTCCTGACTGACTTTAATGCCCAGGGTCCTAACTGAAGCAGCAGGGACCGGGGGAGGACCAAAGATGGGAGGCCAAAAAGCAGTAGACATGGGGCTGGTGGAACCACCTGTCAGGACCAACTCCGTCTTCTCCGGATTAAGCTTGAGGTGGTTATGGTTCATCCAATCAGAAATAAAAACAAGGGTAGAATGGAATTTCAAAAGAGAATCAGAGGAAGAAGAAAGATCAAATACGAGCTGGAGGTCATCCGCATAATTATACACGGAGACCTCCATGTCAAGAAGAGAAAGAATAAGAGGGCGAATATAAAGGTTGAAAAGAAGGGGGACAGGGAAGAGCCTAGGGGGACCCCGCAAGTTACCAAGCGTGTAGGAGCAGTAAAACCCGAAAGATGAACCGCCTGCGTCCGCCCTTTAAGAAAAGAGGCGAGCCAAGAAAGAGCAGTGCCCTGAACGCCCGCTGCCCCGACACGGTCGAGGAGGATGGAGTGGTCGACCGTGTCAAACGCAGCGGACAGATCAAGGAGCACCAAGGCTTGGGGCAAGTTGGAATCTGCCTTGCGCCTCAGCTCGTCCAGGACAGAGAGGACCACTGATTCGGTCGAGTGGACCGGGCGGAATCCCGCTTGGTGAGAGGCCAGGAGGTGACTGTCCTCAATATAAGCAGAAAGGCAGGTGGTGATATGACTCTCCAAAATCTTCCCTAAATAAGGGAGGAGAGAGATGGGCCTAAAATTAGAGGGAGGGAGGGGTCTGAGCCAGGTTTTTTAAAAATAGGAATAACTATGGCCGATTTAAAGGACAATGGAACTGAACCTTGGGATATAGAGGCATTGAGGAGGGAAAGGGGAGGATCAGGGCAACTAAGGAATAGCTCTCTCAGGATGCGGGCCTGAGTCATTCTTTTACCATATATGACAAGTGAAAAAAACCTCAAAATGAAGGCAGACCCTGCACTTTTCTGAGCCTACCATTCTGAAATGCTTGAAACCCAGGGCGGAAGGTCCAACCAAATCAACAATATTTCAGGCACTATATGAAAACAAAGGGGGCGATTATGATGGCGGGCGGACAAAGTCCACCTGCCATCCCATAGGCAAAAGGGACCGCACGCCATAGGTGCGGCGATCCTGCAATACAAATTATGATGCGCCCATCACACTGGCGGGCGCATCCCATATTTTTACATTGCGGCGGGCGGCAGCACCCGCCACAATGTAAAAATACATGTTTTACATTTGTATGTACAACGTGACAGGTACCGTGCGGTGCTTGCCACCTTGAACATGCAAATGCAGGGTGGTACCTCATGTGCAGCACCCCATCCCCCGGGGGCCTGCAACGAGCCCCCGAAGGCATTCTCTGCCTGTCTTTTTGCGGCGGGATCTCTGCCACAAAAGACAGGCATCCTAATGCACACGGCGGTGCCTGCAAGGCACCGCCAAAATGCCCCCATTGTACCATGTCCCGCAAGGCGGGCGGAAAAGAACCGCCTTGCAAGACCACGGTGGACCTTCTTTCTGTCCGCCGCGGTACCATTCTTATTCCCACCGCCATCCTAATTTGGCGGTGGGAATATTGAGGTTGATAGCGAGCGGATCGTCACCGCCGGGCCAGCAGTCCTCACCGCCGGCCCGGCGGTGGCGATCCGCCCGCCATCGTAATCGACCCCAAAGTTCTTAAAGCTAGCCGCATGGCCCTCCATGCCAGGTGACAGCTTCCCCCAGAAAAATTAACACAAACTGAACAATGGGCACTATTAAATGTGCCCATTAAAACTATTAATGTGTTTTCTTCTGGATGAGCATTGTGGCGGGCGAATTTTAGTCCGGTGCGGCGGTCCCACACTGCAAATTAGGATGCGACCTCCACTGTGGCAGTTGCAGTACATATCTTTGACATTGCAGCGGTGCTGCTGTAAGCAGCACCCGCCGCAATGCCAAAGACGATTCAGAAAAGGGGGTGGTGATGAACAGAGTGTCTGAATTAAGCAGACCACTCTTACCCAGTCCAAAGATCAGGGCTTGATCCATCACCGTTATTTAGCAGACTGCCCCATCCCAGCTCAGAACCTGGCTAGATGCAAATTAGTCTGCCCCTGGCCCACTGCATCATGGGAACAGGGCAGACCAAACTACCAAGCCAATTCTTCACCAGAAAGGAGACAAGCTTCCGGGGACCGGTTTCTTGCATTTCAGCCGTCGTCGGCCCGGCTTGCTTGAATCCTGATGGAGCAGTGAGCAAGGGACTCATGTCTGAGTATACCCTGCCACACCTATAGTGGCCAAAAACGATTCAGAAAAGGGGGTGGTGATGAACAGAGTGTCTGAATTAAGCAGACCACTCTTACCCAGTCCAAAGATCAGGGCTTGATCCATCACCGTTATTTAGCTCACTGCCCCATCCCAGCTCAGAACCTGGCTATATGCAAATTAGTCTGTCCCTGGCCCAGAGCATCATGGGAACAGGGCAGAGCAAACTACCAAGCCAATTCTTCACCAGAAAGGAGACAAGCTTCCGGGGACCGGTTTCTGGCATTTCAGCCGTCGTCGGCCCGGCTTGTTTGAATCCTGATGGAGCAGTGAGCAAGGGACTCATGTCTGAGTATACCCTGCCACACCTATAGTGGCCAAAAACGATTCAGAAAAGGGGGTGGTGATGAACAGAGTGTCTGAATTAAGCAGACCACTCTTACCCAGTCCAAAGATCAGGGCTTGATCCATCACCGTTATTTAGCTCACTGCCCCATCCCAGCTCAGAACCTGGCTATATGCAAATTAGTCTGTCCCTGGCCCAGTGCATCATGGGAACAGGGCAGACCAAACTACCAAGCCAATTCTTCACCAGAAAGGAGACAAGCTTCCGGTGACCGGTTTCTGGCATTTCAGCCGTCGTCGGCCCGGCTTGCTTGAATCCTGATGGAGCAGTGAGCAAGGGACTCATGTCTGAGTATACCCTGCCACACCTATAGTGGCCAAAAACGATTCAGAAAAGGGGGTGGTGATGAACAGAGTGTCTGAATTAAGCAGACCACTCTTACCCAGTCCAAAGATCAGGGCTTGATCCATCACCGTTATTTAGCTCACTGCCCCATCCCAGCTCAGAACCTGGCTATATGCAAATTAGTCTGTCCCTGGCCCAGTGCATCATGGGAACAGGGCAGACCAAACTACCAAGCCAATTCTTCACCAGAAAGGAGACAAGCTTCCGGGGACCGGTTTCTGGCATTTCAGCCGTCGTCGGCCCGGCTTGTTTGAATCCTGATGGAGCAGTGAGCAAGGGACTCATGTCTGAGTATACCCTGCCACACCTATAGTGGCCAAAAACGATTCAGAAAAGGGGGTGGTGATGAACAGAGTGTCTGAATTAAGCAGACCACTCTTACCCAGTCCAAAGATCAGGGCTTGATCCATCACCGTTATTTAGCTCACTGCCCCATCCCAGCTCAGAACCTGGCTATATGCAAATTAGTCTGTCCCTGGCCCAGTGCATCATGGGAACAGGGCAGACCAAACTACCAAGCCAATTCTTCACCAGAAAGGAGACAAGCTTCCGGTGACCGGTTTCTGGCATTTCAGCCGTCGTCGGCCCGGCTTGCTTGAATCCTGATGGAGCAGTGAGCAAGGGACTCATGTCTGAGTATACCCTGCCACACCTATAGTGGCCAAAAACGATTCAGAAAAGGGGGTGGTGATGAACAGAGTGTCTGAATTAAGCAGACCACTCTTACCCAGTCCAAAGATCAGGGCTTGATCCATCACCGTTATTTAGCTCACTGCCCCATCCCAGCTCAGAACCTGGCTATATGCAAATTAGTCTGTCCCTGGCCCAGTGCATCATGGGAACAGGGCAGACCAAACTACCAAGCCAATTCTTCACCAGAAAGGAGACAAGCTTCCGGGGACCGGTTTCTGGCATTTCAGCCGTCGTCGGCCCGGCTTGCTTGAATCCTGATGGAGCAGTGAGCAAGGGACTCATGTCTGAGTATACCCTGCCACACCTATAGTGGCCAAAAACGATTCAGAAAAGGGGGTGGTGATGAACAGAGTGTCTGAATTAAGCAGACCACTCTTACCCAGTCCAAAGATCAGGGCTTGATCCATCACCGTTATTTAGCTCTCTGCCCCATCCCAGCTCAGAACCTGGCTATATGAAAATTAGTCTGTCCCTGGCCCAGTGCATCATGGGAACAGGGCAGACCAAACTACCAAGCCAATTCTTCACCAGAAAGGAGACAAGCTTCCGGGGACCGGTTTCTGGCATTTCAGCCGTCGTCGGCCCGGCTTGCTTGAATCCTGATGGAGCAGTGAGCAAGGGACTCATGTCTGAGTATACCCTGCCACACCTATAGTGGCCAAAAACGATTCAGAAAAGGGGGTGGTGATGAACAGAGTTTCTGAATTAAGCAGACCACTCTTACCCAGTCCAAAGATCAGGGCTTGATCCATCACCGTTATTTAGCTCACTGCCCCATCCCAGCTCAGAACCTGGCTATATGCAAATTAGTCTGTCCCTGGCCCAGTGCATCATGGGAACAGGGCAGACCAAACTACCAAGCCAATTCTTCACCAGAAAGGAGACAAGCTTCCGGGGACCGGTTTCTGGCATTTCAGCCGTCGTCTGCCCGGCTTGCTTGAATCCTGATGGAGCAGTGAGCAAGGGACTCATGTCTGAGTATACCCTGCCACACCTATAGTGGCCAAAAACGATTCAGAAAAGGGGGTGGTGATGAACAGAGTGTCTGAATTAAGCAGACCACTCTTACCCAGTCCAAAGATCAGGGCTTGATCCATCACCGTTATTTAGCTCACTGCCCCATCCCAGCTCAGAACCTGGCTATATGCAAATTAGTCTGTCCCTGGCCCAGTGCATCATGGGAACAGGGCAGACCAAACTACCAAGCCAATTCTTCACCAGAAAGGAGACAAGCATCCGGGGACCGGTTTCTGGCATTTCAGCCGTCGTCGGCCCGGCTTGCTTGAATCCTGATGGAGCAGTAAGCAAGGGACTCATGTCTGAGCATACCCTTCCACACTTGTGGTGGCCAAAACGATTCATAACAGGGGGTGGTGATGGACAGAGTATCTGAATTAAGCAGAACACGGTGGACCTTCTTTCTGTCCGCCGCGGTACCATTCTTATTCCCACCGCCATCCTAATTTGGCGGTGGGAATATTGAGGTTGATAGCGGGCGGATCGTCACCGCCGGGCCAGCAGTCCTCACCGCCGGCCCGGCGGTGGCGATCCGCCTGCAATCGTAATCGACCCCAAAGTTCTTAAAGCTAGCCGCATGGCCCTTGTTCAGTTTGTGTTAATTTTTCTGGGGGAAGCTGTCACCTGGCATGGCCAACCATGCCAGGTGACAGCTTCCACCAGAAAAATTAACACAAACTGAACAATGGGCACTATTAAATGTGCCCATTAAAACTATTAATGTCTTTTCTTCTGGATGAGCATTGTGGCGGGCGAATTTTAGTCCGGTGCGGCGGTCCCACACTGCAAATTAGGATGCGACCTCCACTGTGGCAGTTGCAGTACATATCTTTGACATTGCAGCGGTGCTGCTGTAAGCAGCACCCGCCGCAATGCCAAAGAGGCACGTTGTGCATTGCCGTGCACAAGGTGGCAGCTATCGCGCAGTGCCTGCTGCCTTGAGCATGGCAATGTTGGGGGGGACCATAGTTACCCCAAGTGCAGCCCCAACCCCCCACCCATCTGGGGGCCCGCAACGGGCCCCCAAAGCAATTCCTGCCAGCCTTTCCATGGCAGCACCGCCGCCATGGAAAGGCCTTTGCATTCTCCCATTCTAATATGGATGGCGGTGCCTGGAATGCACCGCGCCATATTAGTGCCCTATTCCGCCTGGCCGGCAATTGTAACAATTGTCGACCGGCAGAAAAGCGGCAGACACACTTTGCGTCTGCCGCGAAACCCCCGCCATTGTAATATGGTGAGGTTTTACATGTTACGATGGCATGGCTGTTTGTTCAGTAGCGCCCGCCCCCCCTCTTTCCGCTCCCCTGTCCGTGGTAGGTCTGAAGCGCCGGGACACTCCTCGGAGTAGCTGAGCGCTATATAAAACACCCCCTAACATAACATTACATAACATGGCGGTCGCCACCACCAGCTCGGTGGTGGCGAAAGTCATGACATCGTAATGAGCCCCATAGTCTTTAAACTTCCTTATAATATTTACCACCCATGAACGAGATAAACTCATACTGTAAATGTAAATGTACATGTATTTATATAGCGCAAATCACCGACCCGGTATCTAAGCGCTTGCTTAGGGAACCCGTCCTGGTATTCCCCTGTTAGATACCCTGGCAGGGTATTCACAAGGTGAAAGCCAGGCATCCCGCCGCGAGGGGGCGTAGTGGAGATTAAGCAAGCTATTGCCCAGAGTCGCAGAGTGTGACCCCGTGCGTTGAGTAGGCACCGGAGCGAGAATTGTCGAGTCCGTGGAAATTTTGTGCCCGAGACCCGCCGAGGCGGGGAATCGAACCCTGGTCCACGGACGATCTCAGCTTCCGGGTCTGCCGCCTCTAACCACTGAGCCACGCTTCTCCTGCTGCCAGGGATATCATCAGAAGTCGTCACAGATACTTGAAAATCAATGTTGGGATTGCCCACCTCTATGTTTGGTTGCAACAAAATTTGTCAATCAGATTCACTATCTACACATCGCCTACATTTAATAATGTTAGCTTGTACAGGGGAAATTTGGATCCATTGCCTCCTATTCCACCAAACTTTACCCTCTAACAAAAGAGTCTTTGTTAACTCTCGCAAGTTGCTCTGGTAAAGAAAATTTGGAATCACCTTTCTTAACTTTTCTTGGAATACAAACAATGATGACCCAATCTCCTATACCCAAGTCTTTGTTATAAACAAGATGTTTCTGATCAAAGTGCTGCATCATCTCAACTTGTTTTAATGTAACTAAAGATGAAATGCTCTCAGCAGTTTGTGCATTTTGTTCTCTCTCCATTTTATCTTCTAACCAATTTGGAAATCAATTTGTATAAACCTTGCATCCCCTCAATATAGTGAAAGGAACTTCGCCCATAGTGCCATAGGAGTAAGATTATAGCTCCACATTTTGTTTGTCACAAATTTACTCACATTCTGCACTGAAACTACCACAGTTTGCAGTCCCTCTTTCATAATCCTGTTAGCTCTCTCCACTAAGCAATTTGAACTTGGAGAAAACAAAGGAACCTTGTGATGTTTTATGCCATGTTGCTTAATAAACAGCTTTATATTCTCAGACACAACGCAGGTATCATCATCAGTAACGAGTTTCTTAAGTTAGCCTTCCAATTTTAAAACATTCTCCAAGAATGTAATGGCAGCATTGGTAGAGGGAGAGTCAGTAAATGAAAAATAAATCCATTTTGAATAATAGTCTATTAAGACAATTAAATATCTCATAGCAGACGGAAGAAAAGAAAATGGACCAGAAAAATCCAAACCCAATTTCGCCCACGTTGCAGCAGGATATGGCACTGGTTTTAATGGTGTTTCATTCATTTTCCAATGTTTGTCTGCGATCAAACAATCAGGATACTTGTCTATCATTTTTCACATTACTATCTAAAGACAGCCACCAATAAAATTGTTTTAACCTCTTAAAAATGTTGGAAATACCCAGGTGATCTTGATGAGCTGATTCAATTAACTTATGCCTTAAGTTCTTAGGTGGAACAAATGATTCTCCGCACTTAATCATTCCATTAACCAATGACAATTCTTATGAAATCTTAGCGAATGTCTTAAGATCAGGAGGTAAACATCTAACTTAAGGCCAACCCTTCAAAATATACTGCATGCCTTTTCCCAAATTTGTATCTGATTAGCTTGCCTCTAACCACCTGTCCCCTGAGATCTTGTCCTTACATTCGTTGACTGCACCCAAAATTGCAACCACAAACTCCGTATCCTCAAACATTTCATCCTCATCATCACCCAAAGACATCCTTGATAAGCAATCATCTTGGAAATTCCTGTGTTTGATCACAGAACTATACTCCTGAAGTTTGGATAGCAATCTTCAGTCTTGTAGAAGTGTTGTTAGATCCTTTACTTTTGAGTATATGTGCCAGTGGTGCGTGGTCTGTAAACAAATCAAATTTACAACCTCAAATATATGCTCTAAAATATTGTACTGCCCAAATGCAAGTCAGTGCTTCACGTTCTATAGTGATATAGTATTTTTCAGACTGTTTCAGTGTTCTTGAAGCAAAACCAATAGTGTGTTCCTTGCCGCTAATCCACTGACTGAGTGCTGCACCAATTCCAGTTAAGCTGGTGTCAACAGTAATTACGAATTTATACTCGGCTTTGTATGCCTTCAAAATAGATGCCTTGACAATAAGCTTTTTCACCTCCACAAACAATCTTCCAATTCCTCGATCCAAACAAACTTCACTCCTTTCCTTATTAATACACTCAAAGGTTCAACCATGCAAGAGTAACCTTGCACAAATCTAGCATAATACTCAGCATGAACGAGGAAAGGCCTATAACTATCTCGGTCCTTGGGTGCTTTGGCTTCTTTGATTACTTTTATGAGGGAAACATTTAGGTATTATCCCTGATGATAATAAAGTGTGACTCAAGTATTCTAGCTTCTGAACCGCAAATTGGCATTTGTTGCTTCTGATTTTCATGCCAGTTTGAGACAATACTTTTAATACTTTATCCAGAATGTAATTATGAGTCTGCCTATCTTTAGCAAATATCAGGGTATTATCCTGATATGCCTGTACCCCCATCCATAAGCTTTTGAAAAACACTTGCTGCTGACGCCAATCCAAATGGAAGTCTACAATACTCAAAAGTTCCAAATGGTGCAACATACATTGTAAGTTCCTGTGGGGCTGGCGCAATTTGGTGATATGCAGGGTGTAAATCAGTCAGGGGGAAAAACTCAGCCTCATCTAGATTTGCAATAAGTCCTGGATCTTGGGTATACGATGGCAATCAACCACTATATGTTTATTTAGTGTGCGTAAATCAGCACATAACCTCAACTCCCCTCATTTCATTTTGGCTACGGCCTGATGATACCTTGTGAACACAAATCTTGTAATGTTTTCTTTACATTCTCCCTTACATTCTCCCTTACGCTAAGGGGAATATTGCATACTTTATTGATAACAGAGCAATCATCAGGTTTGAGCTTAATATGGTGCTCAAAGCTTTTAATAAAAACCAACTTTCTCCTGGAAGACATTTGCAAATTTCAAGACAATGTTTTCAATGTCCTCTGCTTCTGTATCAACACTAACCACTTGGGAATAATGCCAAATTGGTCAAGTCATCAATACCAGTCCCCATCTATTTAACTAATATGACAGTTTGTTCAGATCCAGGAACCAAATACAGACCAATCCTTGCTAAATCCTTCCACCCAATGATGTTCTTCCCTTTCACAGCAACATACAGTTTGCGTACTTTACTCTACTTAAACATCCCACCTCAGCATATACTTCTCTCTAAAGGCTTTTGTATTCACATCAGTCAGGATAAGTTATCCATGATAACCCCAAACTTCACAAAATGTAGAATTCCTCTAGATTGTTATGGGAGATCCCGAATCTGCCATGACTTGCGAAGAAACCCCACCAATCTTGGCTTCTACAAATGGTCCTTTCGCAATCTCTGAACCTGTAATGTAAGTCCATTTTATTGTTAAAATCACTTTGTTAGACTTCTCAAAAACTGTTTCTTCGATGCTGTTGACTTTAACTGGTGTCTTATCCCACACCTGTAACAGTAAATATCTTGTCTCCTTATAAATTAGTTTTGTCCTTTCCTACGTAAAGTAACTGCACATAAAGCCTCCCTGCACTCTTCAACATTCTCCTCATTAGTACTCAATAGGTTCACAGGCACATCTGCTTTCAAAGTTTTCGATGGAATCATAGAGCGTTCTATTCCTTTTGTTAAATCTATAACTTCAGTAAGAGTCAGGTTTCTACATGCCAATAATCTTTCCTGGATTTTGCGTAAGTAATCATTAAATATGAATTGGTCATGAATACATTTGAACATTTGCTCAAAATATGCATGTTGCAACAAATATTCTCAACACAGAGACATACTCCTCTACACTTTCTTCCACATTCTGTTTTCGTTTAAAAAAAACGGTGCCTCTAAAGTAATATGCTGGGCTCTTCAGAGTAGTGTTTCCATAGTCTCTCTACAGCCTCCTCATATTAATCAGTCTCACCATCACTATTTGCCTGAGCTTGCATTTGTGCTGCAATAGGAAGTTTATCAAATACATCTGTTTGCCTCTACTGCAACCAAATAGTTCTGGAACAACTTAAACCCTTGCTTCCACTTAACCGGTGGCTAAAGGTGGTGGTTGAACAAACTGGTGTAGAGATGTCTTCGTAGCCATGCAAATGCAATGTAATGTAAAACAAAACCAATACAGGAATGCAAGATTTCGAAAAAAAACTAATAAAACCGTTTTAGTGAATTTTTTTGGTGTGCCAATCACCATTTAATAGCAATGGCAGCCAAATGAGATAACCAAAACCAGCAAATCAGAAGAAGCAATATCTTACTCTCAGTGGTTTCGTAGGTGTGCCTGTCACCAGGATTCAAATACCTCGAAAACTCTTAAATTCAGGTGTGCCTGTCACCGTATGTACATGCCGATGGAGCACGTGAGGAGAAATCACAGCAGAAACCAGAAAGCAGCAACCGGCAAACAGTTTCATAATATGGGTCTCCCTAAGTGCCCAATCCAAGATAGCCGTCGAACGTGTTCAACGTGATGATGCGGCTCAAACAGATTTCTGGAAGATTGTGATTCGCTTAAGAGCCAGCACCGTTCAAATGCAATCACGATCATTCACTGCTACAAACAAGCTCCCAAAATCACCCCGAAATGGCCAAGAAGAGGCACTTGAGGCCAGACAGTACTAATGATAGCACCAAGCCGAAATGCTGAAAACATCCAACGTTGCACAGTTTCGGCTGCTGACGTCCGAGGATGCTGATATTCTTCAGGCTGGTGGGCGTGCAAATGTATTACCCTTCCCTCTCATCCCCATAATGTAGTGAGGGTCTTCACAAGTAGTGGTAAAGAAATGTAAACTTTTTTTCCAACATGTATCCCCCACAACATGTCCAGCTCTCCTGATGTCCTGGCAGCAGCTGACATACTGGCCACTTCCAGTACTTCAAGATGAGAACATTTACGACATACATTCTGAAATCTACATTCTAATTCTATGCATCTTACCACACAGTGCTATTTCAGACCTTAGTCATGAAGTTTGTATCTGAAAAAGTGACCTGTGAAAGAAAGAAGATCAAGGCCCAGATTTACTAAATAATCACAGCGCAGTGCAGCAGCTGCAAATAGTGCGTCCCGCTGCGTGAGAGGGAGAGAGCACGAGAGGGCCATATTCACAGATATATGGGACTCTCCTCCCCTCTCCTTAGGGCCTGCACACAAATATGGTGCTGTGTGCCAGGTACACCCCTTTGCACCATAGTGCAAGGGAGTCTGCGTGGGAATGAATAACTGACAAAGTATCGATGGACAAAATATCGTGTTCCCAAAATATCGGGACATAAATATTGATGTAAGAAATATTGACATCCTATCTACATAATGGTAAGTACTAAAATATCGAAAACTATGCATAGTTGTTAAAATATCGAAGTTAAAAATATAGTTTTTTTAAATGTATAAAAAATAATGTAAAGTACATTAAATAGTACATATAACTTAATAAAAATATTTACAATTCTTAGAAAATGTTAACAATTATACATAATAAATGTAATGTCAAAATAAATGAAACACATATATAAAATGTAATATATATATATAAAAATAAAATAAGTAAAAGGAACCGGCGCGCCTTTCTGAGGCCCACTGGAGGGCTTGAAAAACAACCGAATAATTAACACTGCTTTAAAAATTATTATCTGCAAGCAAATACACAGACCCCACTGGTGGGGAAGAATTGGGCACAGCACAAAGACTTCCAGCCCCAGAATGCACACGAATTTACACACCTGATAAGGCGAGGCCTCTGGGGAGGTTAATTGGAGAAAAAAAGAAAAAAACGAATTGAAGGCTGGAGAATGTGCTGTGCAGACCTGTGGCTGACAGATGGTGTTTTCCCTTTGAAAAAGAAGCTTGTGGCTTTGAAATGCATCAGGGAAGGTAATGAACAATTGGAAAGCTGAGCTGGTTTCACAAAATAAAGGGTTCTGTGAACTTATTTTTCGTGGAGTGGCGTCCTTAAGCAGAAGGTACTTTTGTTGAGATATATATATATATATATATATATATATATATATATATATACGTAATATTAATTAATAAATAATGATTTTATACAATTATATAAATACTTCAAATGTATTAAAAATATTGAATACATATATATACATACACCTGTAACATAAAAAACGAAAATATGCATGTATATATTATACATTACATTATTAAAATATTTATTAATATTTAAAGCTACATTTTACACTACATTAACTGCAACAGTAGGGAAAGTGTTGGCTAGCGGAGGTGAATAAATTACTATTCCCACTCCAGCGAGTGCAACAGTGGGGAAAATGTTGGATAGCGGAGGAAAATAAATTATTATTCCCACTCCAGCAAGTGCAACAGTAGAGAAAGTGTTGGATTGCGGAGGGGTAAAAATTACTATTCCCACTCCAGCAAGTGCAACAGTAGGGAAAGTGTTGGATAGCGGATGAGAATAATTTACTATTCCCACTCCAGCAAGTACAAAGGTACAGAAAGTGTTGGATTACGAAGGGGTAAAAATTACTATTCCCACTCCAGGGAGTGCAACAGTAGGGAAAGTTTTGGATAGAGTAGGGGAATAGTTTACTATTCCAACTCCAATAAGTGCAACAGTAGGGAAAGTGTTGGATAGCGTAGGGGAATAAATTACTATTCCTACTCCAGAGAGTGCAACAGTAGGAGAAATGTTGCATAGCGAGGGGATTAATTTACTATTCCCACTTCAGCAAGTGCAACAGTAGGGAAAGTGTTGGATAGCAGAGGGGAATAATTTACTATTCCCACTTCAGCAAGTGCAACAGTAGGAAAAGTGTTGGATAGCGTAGGGGAATAAATTACTATTCCCACTCCAGGGAGGGCAACAGTAGGGAAAATGTTGGATAGCGAAGGGGTAAAATTTACTATTCCCACTCCAACAAGTGCAACAGGAGGGAATGTGTTGGATAGCGTAGGGGTAAAGATTACTATTCCCATTCCAGCAAGTGCAACAGTAGGGAAAGTGTTGGATAGCGGAGGGGAATAATTTACTATTCCCACTCCAGCAAGTGCAACAGTAGCGAAAGTGTTGGATAGCGGATGAGAATAATTTACTATTCCCACTCCAGCAAGTACAAAGGTACGGAAAGTGTTGGATTACGAAGGGGTAAAAATCACTATTCCCACTCCAGGGAGTGCAACAGTAAGGAAAGTTTTGGATAGAGTAGGGGAATAATTTACTATTCCAACTCCAATAAGTGCAACAGTAGGGAAAGTGTTGGCTAGCGTAGGGGAATAAATTACTATTTCTACTCCAGGGAGTGCAACAGTAGGGGAAATGTTGCATAGCGAGGGGAATAATTTACCATTCTCACTTCAGCAAGTGCAACAGTAGGGAAAGTGTTGGATAGCGGAGGGGAATAATTTACTATTCTCACTTCAGCAAGTGCAACAGTAGGAAAAGTGTTGGATAGCGTTGGGGAATATATTATTATTCCGACTCCATGGAGGGCAACAGTAGGGAAAATGTTGGATAGCGAAGGGGTAAAATGTACTATTCCCACTCCAACAAGTGCAACAGGAGGGAATGTGTTGGATAGCGTAGGGGTAAAGATTACTATTCTCATTCCAGCAAGTGCAACAGTAGGGAAGTGTTGGTTAGCGGAGGGGAATAATTCACTATTCCCACTCCAGCAAGTGCAACAGTAGGAACAGTGTTGGATAGCGTAGGGGAATAAATTACTATTCCCACTCCAGGGAGGGCAACAGTAGGGAAAATGTTGGATAGCGAAGGGGTAAAATTTTCTATTCCCACTCCAACAAGTGCAACATGAGGGAAAAGTGTTGGATAGCGGAGGGGTAAAAATTACTAATCCCACTTCACCAAGTGCAACAGTAGGGAAAGTGTTGGATAACGGAGGGGAATAAATTACTATTCCCACTCCAATGAATGCATCAGTAGGGAAAGTGTTGGATAGCAGAGGGGATAAAACCAAAGATTACATCTATTCAACCTAAAACCACAAACACAATTAAAATTAAAGCATATTAATAATCAATTATTGATTAATTTATTTAAACTAAATTACTTTCCACCTTTTACCCCAACAAACACCGAAACACACACCTAAACATATTTACACAAATTACATAACTAATTGTACATTAATAAATTAATAACAATTAACAACAAATCATTATTTAATTTACAATAAATGTCTTCACAACATTTACAACTATAAACCCCACAACTCACACATCAAAATGATTCCACAATTAGTATATTTAATATGTAATTAATTAATTAGCATTAATTCAAAAATAATTTATTAATTAAAAAAATTAACCTACCATCATATTCCCCGATAAATGACACCACCAATTTTGCGAAACATGACACAATTAACATAATTAACTAACAATTAATTAATTAATTAATAACAGTTAACAAGCAAAATAAAAACAATTAATACTAAATTAATTCACACAATAAACACTATAAAATAACATTAAATAAATATTATATTAACAAATGTAAAAATGTATTAAAATTAAATTACTTCCCACCCTACTCTCCTATCAACCCACAACCCTCTCCTAAAAAAATTACAAAAGTAACACAATTACCAATTAATTAATAATATTAACAACCAATTAATAAATAATTAAAAATACATTAATTACCACAATTAACAAAAAAATATTAAATACATGAATATTAGTAAATACAAAATTAATTATTTAATTAAAATTAAATTACTTCCCACCCTACTCCCCTATAAGGCACAACCCGCTGCAAAAAAATGACACAATTAACATAATTACCAATTAATTAATAATAATTAACAACCAATTAATAAATAATTAATAATACATTGATTACCACAGTTAACAATATTAAATATTAAATACATAAATATGAATTAATAAAAAATAATAATTAATTCGTTATAATTAAAGTACTTCCCACCCTATTCCCCTATAAACCCACAATCCGCAATTAAACGAAAACACAAAATTTAATTAAAATAAAGTGAATAACTTCTCAAAATTATTAATACACTTATTATAGTTAATTTACTTCCCACCCTATTCCCCTATCAACCCATAGCCCGCTACGGAGCTAAAACGCTAAATTTACGTAAAATAAAATTAATAACTTCTAAAAATGTAATACATATATTAAAAAACAAACGCAATACTTAGACAACAAAATAGAATGCATACATTTAAAATACATACTAAAATACATAACACTAACTAAAAAAACGATATTTTTACCAACTATATTTTTGCTAACGATATTAATGACCGATATTTTTAAAAAAGATATTAATGACTACGATATTGTTAAAAACGATATTACTTACCTTAGACTCGATATTCTGTACCATGATATTCTGACAGTCGATATTTTTGTATCCCGATATTGTACACTCAATATTAGTGCAAGTCGACAATAACAACTCAATATTCTGTTTGTTTACTGTGAGACTAGCATAGGTTTTGTGCTGGAAGCATCTCTTCCAGTGCAAAATAATATGGTTAGATAACTTTAAAACTTTACCCACCTTGCATGTGTGCTGTACAGTACAGCACACATGCAGAGTCTGAAAAGAAAGGCGAAATTAAAGCATTTCTCAGTGATAGCGCCTGGTTGGTTTGAGTGCTATTCTCTGACGCTAAAACTTTTCTACTTTTGTAAGTAAATAGGGCTAAGCGTCAGAAATCTTGGGTGGTTGCATGGGAATGCCCATGCATCACCAATGGTACGCCCCCATGGTGCTAAGTAATACAAAGCAGCACTATAAGCTGCTTTGCGATACTTTCAAGTGATTTTCCAGCACTAAACAAGTTTAGCACTGGAAAGTAAATTAGTAAAAACGGATTTTGCATCGATTTGCATCACTTTTGTGATGCAAACACGGCGCACAAACTTAGTAAATATACCCCCAAGACTCAGCATTGCAACATATACATAAAAGTCACATGTTGAAAACATTCACATTTTGGGGAAGGCTTCTTTTGCAAGGTCTTTTCTTACTTCCTTTTATTTTGCTCCATCCTTTCACCTTCGTTTCTATATTTCCTGTCTAATTCAGCACTATAAGGGCAGTTAAATTGGTGTAAACTACTGTAAAATACCCACAGTAACATAACAAACGCATGAGGTGGTATACATGGTAAATGCCATTTCATTGCTCTCCTGACACTGATATGAAGTTTACTTTCAGAATGGTGGCCAAAAAGAACTAAGCACAAAGCAAACTCCATGTAATGGTGAGAGTATTTGCAGTTTGCTTATTCTCAGTGCATTACATGGTCAGGCTCTGTGTATCTGCCATCATTGTATTTTCAGAGATGTATTACTACCAGCCTTAGAGTATTGACTCTTTTCAGTAGGAAACCGGTACTCTGGGATAGTGATAACCTGCAATTCCAACTCTCTGTATTATAGAGTAAATAAAAGTACCCGGAAGTAGAGGTATATTGGTATACAATATCAATAAAACAACTAGTAGGTCCCCTTTTTACGGAGTTAAGAAGAACACCAAAGAGACCTTCTGGCGGAAATATATTCAATGTTTATATTGCATTATATGTTGTACAAATAATGTGCAGTGGAAATACTATGGATGATACGGTGCTCAGTACAATTAAAGCATCTCCTAACAAATCAATGTGAAGCAATTTTTAACAAATAATTTATGCCCAAAATAGAATATTTACAAGTTGCAGAAAATTATATGAGCAAGGTACATCCATGTAATTAAGCCCAAAATATGATTTTGGTAAATCTATTTGATCATGTTGATGTTTTAAAGCGATAGAAATCAGTGAGCCATTATCAGGACAAAACTATCTCCAGCATCTGAGTTAGTGAACAGGACCATAAAGAAGCATGACTAAAGAAATTACAAAAACAAAGACAGAGTAATTTGAAACAATTATGAGGAGCGTACACAGTATCATTTGGAGCATCTTTGGTAGTCGCTAGAAAGGTGCACTCGGGTTGAACCAAGTGGGAGTCAGAAACGTCACTATCTTTATTGTATTTCCTAATGCCAGGAGGACAGATGGATGTGATATCACCCATCGCTGAGGATGTGCAGATGTTGACAATGTACAGCTTTAAAATGTTTATGTTATTCCACTGTTCCCATTCTTGACAAAACCACACATCTCATAGATAACATTTCAACCATGGAAGAAATGGGACATCGACATAACCAGCTGCTTCTTCCTACAGGTCTACCATGCCTTCGATGAAGGACCATAAGACATGCAGGGACATTTGCAGAAAGTATTATTATTTTATTTTGGCTAATCCCATTTCAAAATGGTGGGGAAAATAATATTTCTGAGTTATTAAGGACATCATCAACACTGGTACTGCAAAATGGTAATTCATTTTCTTGGGTCACAATGATGGTGGTTCTATCTTCATAGCATTCAACGTTCACTTAAATATCTTTCCCTTGTTTCTCTTTGGTTCAATATTCTGTTTGCCATTTACCTGTTTGTTCTCGAAATGTATTGCCATATGCTTGCCTTTTTATTTTCGTTACAAACTTTTACTTCTGTACTTGATTTTTTTGTGAAAATGTTGTGTACATTACTGCTTTTGCCTCTTTGAGGGTACCACTTTGCTGTTATCCTCTAAATCATCTTTTCGTAAGGTGCTGTTCTCTATTATTTTTTCAGGCCATGTGTACATCTTATATCTATTGAAAATCCATAGATTCCTGCCATCAGTCAAGTTTGAAGACCTAGGTGTACACATTCATGGGTCAGCCTTTGGCAACGATACAGCATTCTCCAACGGAGGCTGAAAGGAAATGTTCTCTTTCGGTTACAATTGCAGGATATTGGAAAATATTATTTCATTTTCAGTCTCCTAGCTATCCAATCATGGAAAGAAAGGTATGTCTAATATTGATAAATATCTTAGGATATCTAAGTAAGAAATTGGGTTATTAGTTGAGAGGGGATGGAGCCCCACTCCAATAATAAACCCCAATTCATGTCAGGGTGAACCACAAAAGTCATTAGTTTAACCAGTGCTTAAGCCTCTCGTGGCTTGGCACAAAGTTGTCATTCTTAAATTAGAGGTAATGTGTAAAGTATTTATACAGCACCAAAGCAGCAATAAAGTTAAAACACAACACAGAAAAATCCCAAGCTAACATCGAAGCTCAGAGTCAATTTTAATAAGTAAAATGAAGTTGAAATTACAAAAATCAATTCTGTAGAACCAGAGATATGAGTTTTTAAAGTTTTAGGTGAAAATAACGCCAAGAAGCACAAATCATCACTCACTATTATCTGATCGTGCTAGGCCTGGAGAAAGTTTGAAGTTCAGGACGAAAGGGATAGAGCACAGTTTGGATAAAGAGACCAGGTTAGTCTTGCTGAACAGTTACCTTCTCTAGTCCAGCGCAAGGAGGAGTTCTATTCACGTTGGCTGGACATCAAGGAGTGGGCTGTTACTGTGAGGAGCAGGTCCAGCATTGCTGTTGGTTGCTGCTGTAGTGCAAAGAGCCAATTGTTGCTGGAGCTTTGCACTGATTGATCATCAAAGATGGTCTCTGCCAGCGCGAAGTGTAGGTCTTGCATTGTCAGTCATCGTGGGAGGCCGCTGTCATCATGAAGAACAGGTTCTGCAGGAGCTTTGCATTGTTGGTCATCGCGGGTGGTTTATTCTTGGCATGAAGAGGTTACTTTGCAGCCGTGAAGGGTCCAAACTTTTGTAACTTCACCTTTTCTTTAGGAGAAGTTCTCTTTGGTTCCAACCAAGAGTCAAGGAGCTAGGGGGCCCCTCTTAGGGACCCGGACTCAAGCCAGCAGAGACCAGCGGCAGGGCCTGTCTGTTCCAGGCAGGCACCAGTTGTTGCTGGTCAGTTGGGCAGTTGCATTGAGGCCTCTGGAAGCTTGTTGTGTCCCTGTAGCTCACACAGGGGGTCTGTCAACTGACTCTTGGGAGTCACTCGGGGTAACCTGAGTTCAAGTCAAGCAGGTTCAATCCTTCCTCAGTCAGCAGGGCAGTGCCCGTTCCCCAGACAACAGGGCAATGTTTCTTCTAAATCTTCCACAGGTCGAGGAGTATACTGATGTGAGGTTCTGAAGGTCCCACATTTATACGGGTGCCAGCCTTTGGGTGGGAATTTCCTGATCTATCTCCAAAACTGGTTCTGGTCAGTTCGTTTCCTTCCCTTGGTCCTGGATCCAAATTGTCTAGGTGACAAAAGCAAGGGCAGGTATGGTGTCAGGTTCCTGAGTGTGCTGCAGGCAAAGCCCCTTGAAATGTAATCAAGGCAGGGCAAAACTCCTCCCCAGCCATCCTGTCATGAAGATCTGTTCCTCTCAAACCTTGGCATTCTTTGTCTCACTGTCCGGAAGCAATACACAACCCACAACAGCAGACTTTTTTTTATAGTCATGAGACCCAGGACACTGGCAGAAAGGCACATTTGGTTTATGTAGAAAAATTTTAACTTTCTAAAAGTGGCATTTTCAGAATAGTAACTTAAAACCCAACTTTGCCATTAAAGAGGATTTTAAATTACAGTTCATTTGTGTGTAAACGTCATATCTCTAACTGGTCCCAATCTGAAGTTAGCACTTATTAACTGTAATATGGTAACCCAGTGTTAGTCTATCAGAGAGATAGCCTTACAAAAGTGAAAAAAAAACATTAGAAGTTATTCACTGTCAGTACATGTAAAACTTAAACCCACATGTCCTACTTTTTAAATACCATGCGCCCTGCTCTATGAAATCATACACACTTTGGGCCCTACTTTAGGGGCGACTCATAAGTATAAACAAGCATTGGCATAGCCAATAGGTCTCGCCTTTGAGACCTTATAAGTGTTTAGCCATGCAACAGTTGATGTTGTTGCACCAAGGAAATTGTGCTGCATAACTAAATACGGATAAGGTCCCAAAAGCGAGACCTATCGGCTATGCCAATGCTTGTGTACTGTTAGTGGCCATTTTGTAACCATTAAGGTTTTCATAGAACGTTTTTGGATGAACTGGCGGGGCGGGGGGGGTTTGCAGGTTGTCCGCAATTTAAAAATAACATTGGCTGAAAGCAAAAGTACTGTTTCACATAGCACACATTACCATACTAGTCCCTGGCACTGAAATGTGAAAGTAGGAGAAGCAGAAGAGTGACATGAAATAAAAGCGAACAACATCTTCAAATAAGGAGCAGATGGGGGACCATGAAATAGCACTTCGTAATGATACCGAAGCAGCATCTGGAATGGCTTAGCGAGAAAGTACGTACACTGAAACTAAGCAGACAACAGACACTGGCCATAGGACTGAAGGAAAGCGCACCAAAGTGATAAGGTAGATCACTGTGGAAATACGTGAAAGAGCAGGGAGGGGACATTTGCACCTGAGAAAATGGAGACTGAAAGAGCCGGAAAGTTATGATAAATTAGTGCAAAGGGGCCAGGTTTGGAGGAAGAAATCCCAAATTAAAAATATTTCTGAATGGCCAATTTTTGTTCAAAGGTGGATACAGAGGTCAATTATACTGCACCGTGTAAAAAGGTCACTGGGATTTCAAACAAGTGCATGCCGGTGTTCTGTCATTTTAATCTCCCCATCGGGATGATCTACCCCTTCGCATAAGCCCCGTAGGGGGAGACCAAACCGATGGGGGATAGCATCTAGTTAGCTTATAGCTGTATTTGTAAGCTCCCCTTTGAGGGAGACCAAACCAATGGGGGACAACCGCATGCTCAGATTTTACAAGTGAGAGCTACGTGGAAGTAAGGAGGGGGAAGCAAAGCAAAAACCATGGTTGGGGCCCTTTTGAAAGGGAGGGGGCATTTACAGCACAGCTTGTATGCTTTAAGGAAAAAATGGGACGTTTAAAAGATTGGTAGCGGGAGTTCACATGACATGCCTGCTGCTCTCAGTAGACGAGTCTTTGCTTTGAAGGGCAAATACAAACCTGAACTGAAAGAAAAAAAAGCACAGGAGTGGTGCAATATAGAGAGGCGGGTGGGGGGGAGTGGAGGCCAGCAGAGTGACGCGATCTGTGGTGGGGGAGGGGGAGGGAATTGAAGCGCAGAGAGAGGCTCGCAAGGCTTAATGAGCCATGACAGAAACCCACATGGCGGCTGCGCGCGTGCATGCGCATGTGCACGCAAGCTTGAGGCCAGGAAAAGCCTCTGGTAGCACTTTGAAAACTCCCTTACTAAAAATCAAGCAAGCAGCGCAAGCGCTGCTCTAGGCTTGACCTAAAAACAAAGGGCTTATGACTGGTGAAAGGTTTATTTTGCCAGGTGGAAAAGGCAGTAAAAACTGCTCTACAGGTTGCAGTGGCAGGTCCGAGACATTTTTTAAAAGGCTACTTTAGCGGGTGACACAATGAGTTCGGTAGCCCTCTAGTAGCATTTATTTTACAGGCCCTGGGTGCAGGTAGTACCATATATTAGCTACAGGCAGGTAAATTAATGGTACCAATCTGGTATATGCCAATTTTACTGTGTTTAGGGAACGAGCACAAGTACTTTACCACTGATTAGCAGGGGCAAAGTGCACAGAGCCCTAATGCCAACACAAACAAGTTCAGCGAGGGAATTTCACCTGGCAGTGCTTGAGGGTACCTGATCTCATTGAAAACCCATCAATCTCTATCTTTGGCACATTCTGTAGACTGAGGGAAACATCTTTGTTGGTCATCGTTTGTCACTAAGATGATCTGCTTGAGGGATGTTGAAGCAAATTCTCATCCTTTGGCAAACATTGTATAATAGCTTAAGAATGTAACTAGCTTAAGAATGTAATTTACTATTTTTCTCCTGGACCAACAATGAGGGCTACAGAAGTCTTCAAACCGCTGACAGTGCGAAGTCATATGTTGCAAATATATATCGTTCATACTCTCCTCTGACCCAGAATTGGATATCTTTGGCCCAAGTTTAAGCGGCCAAAATTAACATTCCACCTTCAGTTTTTTTTAACCCCACACACAAACACCTTTAACCTATTGAAAACTCTTTAATGCCTGGTACAACCCACCCAGGAGACACACAGGGACACGTGTGTGGGTCATTCTTTGCTTAGGATATTGTCCTTTATGAAAGAGGCTGAAAGTAAATGTCATGTTCTGGTAAACTTGTGAAAAATCGAATGAATATAATTTCCATTGCGGTTTTATGATCAGCCTGTCAGGTTAACCAAGGTCTGACTCCCTTAAACAGGTTATTTAGGCTTTGCAGATGATGAAAATAATGGTTTTCATATTTTATTTTGTAGTATGTTCCAGGGGTTGATACCAACAGCCAATGTACACGGTGGTCCAAACCAACATTATGGCATCAGTTCTTTCTTAAACTGCCATCCACCTGTTTCAGCAGCTGCAGGCTTTGAAAAACAATGGAAAATCCACACATGAGGTCATGAAACTCAGAAGGCATATGTCAAATAACATATGGAGCTACTTTCACCACTACTTTTTCTCTATGAGGGAGGTAAAAGTGAATTGTAACTTTTTTCATGTACATGAAAAACATAATATTCGGATATTAAAAAAAATAATAAAAATACGCATTCTGCATGAGTTCTCCTGGTCAGCTAATCAGTGTGAGGTATATATTTTGGACAACAACATCTGGCTTTGGTTATACAAATTGAGGACATTTTAGGTTGCCCTGAGGTCTTGCTAATTCTTAATATTTCCTTTCAAACAGTGCAAAATAACCAATGATTTTGTCACAATTTAGTGCTGGAATCAGCCTGACCTCAACTCCTCTGACAATGCTGTGAACGCCTTGCGCATATTTGGAAATGGCAGACTCTGGACAATGGGGCAGCATTTCTTTAGTTAGCATTCTGTTTGAGAAATGCAATATTTCTTGGAAATGTTTGTTAAAAACAGAAAATATTTCCATTATTAACACTACATTTTCTGTATGCAATCAGATATTGACATGAGGGGTTGCACCGACAACACCCAAAAAGAATATGCCAAACCTGTGTTGGAATTACATAAAACAAAGTTATTAAAATGATATTGGCACATCATTGATGGGCTAATGGGTATGGGAATATATGTGTGGTTGAGGAAAGGTTTAGAGGCATTTGGGGCTGAGCAAACAGGACCCTCATTACAGGCTTCATTGTAATTCTGATTCAGGTCAACAAAGTGCTTCTGCTTGCTTCAGAGTTACAATCCATGTGTTGAAAGTGCAATGATTAATTTCTTTCTCTGCACAAATTTCTGTTTGTAAAGCCTGTCAAAAAGTGCACAGGGAAGAAGGCACGAAATGGGTAAGAAAATGCAAGAATCAGACTGAAACATGAATTGCCACTGCTATTCTCCTTAGGTTATACAGTCAAAATATTGAGTTAAAAATATAGAATTGCATTAATATCGAGTTAAAAATATAGAATGTACTAAATATCGAATGGACAGAATATAGACAACAACAATATCGAATGTAATGGACAACATATCGAATGGACAGAATAGAGATTACAAAAATATTGATTTTGAGGTAAGTAAGTTAATATCAATTTACAGCCGCGGCCCGTGGAGGGTGTTTCAGTGGGGCAGAGAGGCGGGGTGGAGGAGGGGCAGGGTGGGGGGTGCTAAAAACCGGAGTATGGATAATTGAAGGTAAGTAAACAATTTAATTAATAAAACGAATTTCATAGCGTGCCCTGCATCGCAAAATGTAATGCAGGGTGCTCTACGAAATTCGTTTTATTTATTAAATTGTTTACTTACCTTCAATGATCTATACTCCGGTTTTTAGAACTCCCACCCTGCCCCTCCCCCGCCCCGCCTCTCCGCCCCACCGAAACTCCCTCCACGGGCCGTGGCTGTCAATTTACATAAGTATAGAACGTCAAAATATCGAAGTATATAATATAGATATTAAATATATCGATTTTTAAAAGTTTTTTTATGTTAGTATATGTGTGAAAAGTGTATATTTAATTTATAATTTATTTTAACTAATGAATTTTATGGTATTTAATTTTTGCGTAATTTAATTCTGTAGCGGGTTGTGGGTTTATAGAGGAATAGGGTGGGAAGTAATTTAATTATAATTGATTAAATGTTTTAATTTATTTATTGGTATTTATCTTGAATTAATTGTTAATTACTTTTTAATTGGTAATTAATTAAATTATAATTGTTAAATATTTTTTATTATTGATTAATTGATAATTATGTTAATTTTATTGATTTTTTTTTCTGTAGCGGGGTGTGGGTTAATGGAATAGGGTGGGAAGTAATTTAATTATAATTGATTAAATGTTTTAATTGATTTATTGGTATTTATCTTAAATTAATTGTTAATTAATTTTTAATTGGTAATTAATTCAATTATAATTGGTAATTATTTTTTATAAATTGATTAATTGATAATTTTGTTAATTTTATTAATTTATTTTCTGTAGCGGGTTTTGGGTTTATAGGGGAATAGGGTGGGAAGTAATTTAATTATAATTGATTAAATGTTTTAATTTATTTATTGGTATTTATCTTGAATTAATTGTTAATTCATTTTTTAATTGGTAATTAATTAAATTATAATTGGTAATTAATTTTTATTAATTGATTAATTGATAATTATATTAATTTTGTTAATTTATTTACTGTAGCGGGTTGTGGGTTTATGGGGGAATAGGGTGGGAAGTAATTTAATTGGAATTAAATACATTTTTACATTTATTTGTATTTATTTTAATTACTTGTTAATTATTTTTCAATTGTTAATTAATTAATTGTAAATTGGTAATGAATTTGTGTTAATAGGTAATTATTTTTAATAAATATTTTTTATTTGTATTTTTAATTGATTATTATATTATATTAAATTGGTAATTATTTTTAGATACTTTGTAATTGGTATTATTTTATATTTTTTTATTAATATATGAAGTATTTACTTTCCCTACTGTTGCACTCACTGGAGTGGGAATAGTAATTTTTACCCCTATGCTATCCAACGTTTTCACTACTGTTGCACTCTCTGGAGTGGGAATAGTAATTTTTACCCCTACGCTATCCAACGCTTTCCCTACTGTTGCACTCACTGGAGTGGGAATAGTAATTTTTACCCTTACGCTATCCAACGCTTTCCCTACTGCTGCACTCTCTGGAGTGGGAATAGTAATTTTGACCCCTACGCTATCCAACGCTTTCCCTACTGTTGCACTCTCTGGAGTGGGAATAGTAATTTTTACCCCTACGCTATCCAACCCTTTCCCTCCTGTTGCAGCCTCTGGAGTGGGAATAGTAATTTTTACCCCTACGCTATCCAACGCTTTCCCTACTGTTGCACTCTCTGGAGTGGAAATAGTAATTTTTACCCCTACGCTATCGAACGCTTTCCCTACTGTTGCACTCACTGGAGTGAGAATAGTAATTTTTACCCCTACGCTATCCAACGCTTTCTCTACTGTTGCACTATCTGGAGTGGGAATAGTAATTTTACCCCTATGCTATCCAACGCTTTCTCTGCTGTTGCACTCTCTGGATTTGGAATAGTAATTTTTACCCCTACGCTATCCAACGCTTTACCTACTGTTGCACTCACTGGAGTGGGAATAGTCATTTTTACCCCTACGCTCTCCAATGCTTTCCCTACTGTTGCACTCTCTGGAGTGGGAATAGTAATTTTTACCCCTACGCTCTCCAATGCTTTCCCTACTGTTGCACTCTCTGGAGTGGGAATATTAATTTTTACCCCTACGCTATCCAACGCTTTCCCTACTGTTGCACTCTCTGGATTGGGAATAGTACATTTTACCCCTACGCTATCCAACGCTTTCCCTACTGTTGCACTCTCTGGAGTGGGAATAGTAATTTTTACCCTTCCGCTATCCAACGCTTTCCCTACTGTTGCACTCACTGGAGTGGGAATAGTAATTTTGTACCCCTACGCTATCCAACGCTTTCTCTACTGTTGCACTCATTGGAGTGGTAATAGTACATTTTACACTTTCCGCTATCCTACAGTAAAAATATTGTATAATTTGTATTAACATTACGTTCATATATACATATGTATTAACAAATCAATTTGTATGTTTTTATTTTTAACTTACATTAATTATTTATTAATTTTAAGGTTATTTAAGTATTTTAAGTATGTTTAAGGAATTATATTTATTATTTCATTAATTTTTAATTACTTTAAAGCATTTGAAAAAAATCGATATTTTGAATAACTATATTTTGTACAACGATATTTTTATTTCAATATTTTTGTACTTACCTGTTTGGAGATAGGAATTCGATATTTTGGCATTCTATATTTTTTCTCCATATTATGGTAGTTCTATATTTTTGTCATCGATTTTGTTTCAGTGATCCCTCCTTAGAAGAGTCATAATTTATAATTTGTCTGGGATGTTGCAGCAGAAAATACAAATTGCTGTGGTATTTCCCCCATAGGACCATACAAGGAACAACAGCAGTGACCCTAAATGCATTCTAAACAGGAAAAATACAATCAACCACAAGTTCCACCATGGAAGCAACAACAGCATCAATAATATCTTCTACTAAACACGGGACCACAGAAGCATCAGCAAAATGAGTTCCAGCGGTGATCCCCACAGCTGTATCCACAGTCACTACCACTGGACCAATAACTGCTGCAACACGATTTGCAAATACAGTGGTTCCCACAGCTGTGGCAACAGCTTCCACCAGAACTTTAAAAATAGAGCAGGGACCACAATAGTGACCAGAGAATTCACCATGACTGGGTCAGCAGCAGAGGCAACCACTTTCACAACAGCAGGGCCATAGTAGCAACAACAGCTGCTAACACAGCAGTGCTTCAGCAGCAACAACTGGAAGAGAAGGCAAGCCAACAGTTGTAATCACAGCAGGTGAAACCAAAGACCTACTTTTCTGCATGATGAGAGTCATTATTTATTCTTCTGAGAGTAGTTCAAAAGCAGAGAACAACACAACAACACTATCCACAGGTCACAAGAAAATAATGCTAACAATGCCTCACAAGAGAGTAATGCTAGGTAAATGAGGGTAAAATGGTCATAATGACCTGGAACATCAATTCGCAACTGGAATGCATTAAAGAGGAAATAAGATACCTAGGTATCAAAGTTGTTCAGAAAATAGACAAAATCCCGGAACCTAACTGTCAGAAGATCAGTAAGGAAGTTAGGAGACTTTTGTTGAGCTGATCCCATCTCCCCTTGACAATTTACGGTCAGGCCAATCTTGTGAAGATGACAATTCTCCCTAAGCTCACTTTCCTTTTCCAGAATATCCCCATGGCCTTAAAGGACGATTGGCTTAATAGTTCAGTCCAAAATCACTAGCTTTATTTGGGCCTTGAAAGGGGTCCGAATTGCATGGAAGAAACTTAGACGGCAATATGATAATGGAGCCTACGCTTACCGGATCTTTAAGCCTGGGCTTTCCTTTTAAAAGGAGGGAAGATGTTATTCAGTACACTGGATGTCTTTGATACCGAAAGAAAATGTTCAGAGCAATGCTCTGTGATGTGAAGGGGGATGAGCTAGGTTTCATACATAAATTCGGGGACCCCTGATTGTTTAAAAAACTGCGACTTAAGACCTTGCAGTGTTTTGCAGTCATGCGGCATAAAATCTGGAGAGAACTAAAACTTAGCTTTTAAAGTGGACTGGCATTAATTTGGGACTCCCCTGGGTCTCCGGAATGGTCCAAAGACAGCCTGGCTTTTCCATTAAGTGAAGCAGAATAACAACGTGGGGTCAATAGGTATGGGACGGAATCCTGATCTCTTGGAATAAGGGGCAACAGATAGCTAACAACCGGCTGTCAAGATTTAAATACCTTCAAATCAAGAGTTGGCGTCTCTCTGCTGGTCCGGGCATGGGTTTGTCAAATGAACTAGAATCTCTGATGATTAGCAGTGTTACCAGGAATGAACCCGCAGCCGCCAAGAGCAACTCCACAACGGGATGACGGCAGTCGCCACCTGGATGAAGGACAGCTGCTTCAAGCTTAAATCAGACAAGACCGAAGTCCTCATCCTGGGCTCCTCCACTTGGGAGAACTGTTTGTAGCCTGCAGTGTTCGGAATCTCCCCAACACTCACAGATCACTCACAAACCCTTTTCATCATCCTGGACTCCTCGCTTTCCATGAACCAGCAAATCAATGCCGTTTCATCCTCCAGGTACCACACGCTCCGCCTCCTACGCAAGATCTTCAAGTGGATCCCCACCAAGCCCAGGAAAAGTCACCCATGTGCTTGTCAGCAGTAGACTTGACTATGGCAACGCATCTATGCCAGCACCACCCCAAAACTCTAAAAGAAACTGCAGACCTTACAGAACGCCTCGGCCAGACTACTCCTGAACATCCCAAGCCACTACCACATCGCCGGTTGGCTGAGAGATCTTCACTGGCTACCTGTCAACAAAAGAATCACTTTCAAGCTTCTCATACAAGACTACAAAGCCCTCCACAATGCCGGACTTGCATACGTCAACCACCGCATCTCCTTCTACATTCCCAACAGGCATCTCCGCTCCGCCCAACTGGCCTTGGCCACCATCCCACGGATCCACAAGACCACAGCTCAAGGAAGATCCTTCTCCTACCCCGCTGCACAGACCTGGAACTCCCAGCCTGTTCACCTCTGGCAATCCCCATCGCTGCCGCAATTCAGGAAGGACCTCAAGACCTGGCTGTTAGACTGAACCACAGACCCATCTCTCCCCACTCAGTGCTTCGAGACTCTCACGGAGGAGTATACACACTTTAAAAATTACTGATTGATTGATTGATTATAGAAAAGCTGAGATACTGTGCATTAGTTTTGCAGGTGGTGTATCATCCTTAGTAAGCTTGCCCTAAGTTGGTTCTCATGCAGTTCTGTTGGATACCATGATGTGGACTATTAGTGTTCCATCAATGTTCAGCTGTAAATCTATTGGAGGATTTGCCCCGTAAAGGACTTTTTGCATGTTGTTAGGGTCCCCTATTTAGTAACAGCACCATTGGGATCTGACACTGCAGTATGATTTACTGCATCCTATTGCCTAAAACACTGGAAATGTCTTTTGAATTGTTCTAGCTTAATTAATATTTTTAGAGGATCATTGTGTTTAGACCTTTTGTCTGAAACATATGGCAGGCGTTTATTCCCGTAGAGACTCCTGTCCGTATGTTGTGATGTCATCAATTCTATGTGTTTGAGCCACAGAAATAAGAGCAGATCATACTCTAGGTTGGAAAAGAGTATTTTATATGGAATGACATCTATATTAATTTAAGAAAACATTTTATGGGCTTGTGATTTTAATGTACTTTATTTAGACATTAACATTTATCTTATCCATTGTGGAAAATCTGTTTGATGTTGTGGGCTCTATTTAACAAGGCTGTTTCCATAAGAAAGTTTAACTTGCACTTGCACATAGCCTTTTGTCAAGTGTAAAACAGTTTGAAGTTCAAAAAGGGTGATTTGTAGATGATAAAAATATTTACTAGTACAAAGATTTTCCTTCAAATGAATCTATCTACAGGGGTAGGCCCTAGTCCGAGGGTGTGTATTAAAGGATGGGAATGCCCTTAAGGTTTGTGCACATGTACAAGCTTCTCCAATTCTGTGTATCTGCAAATATATATCTGAACTACAGGATAGAAATGACAAAAGAACACCTCTGTAATGGTTAAGGATGTAGAAGGATTTTCAGTGAATCAAAAAAGAAATATTTCCACATGTGAGTAGATGGGCTTCACAAATGTTTCTCAGGAATATGCCTGCTACCCTTTGTGAATTAAAAAAAAGTAAGAAATCTACACCCATGTGGGGTGAAAAACTTGCCGGATAGATTTCTGACTCTTCTGATGACTGGATGCTGTGTGTTTTTCCAGAATATATGGTGATATCATTCTTTTCTCTTAACAATGCACTGTGACCACAAAGACATCAACCGTTGTGTTCCTTAACAAAAACATGGTTTAACTAAGGGATCTAAAGTATCATGCATTCATTTGTCCTTTTACAATAGGTGGGGTTTACAGTGATTTTTATGAATAAAGAGCTGCATTTTGAAGTGTGATGCTTAGAGGAAAGCATATAAAGTGAGTTCTTAAATCAAGCTGAAAATTTAAGAATAACTTCTTGGTTTTATCACAGAGGTCTTCAATCTGTGGGGCACCACCCCCAGTAAAGGGGGGGCGGAGGGGGCGTGGAGTCCTGGGAAGGGGGCGTGCATTTCCAGGCCTCACTTCTGTCTGGAATCTAAAACATGTGCTCTTCCTTAGGAGAACGGACGGACACTTCATTCTAGTCGTTAAAATGCTTCAGCTGAAGGTAATTGAGTCCCTTGTTCTGTGAAAGGAAGTGGCTGGGCAGACAGGTGAAACAACCCTTTGTGCCAAGGTGCCTGCTTGCCTGAATGAAATGAAAATGTGCGTTTTGAGATAATCTGCAATTATAAATACTGCTTTGGAGCAGTTCTGGCTTTAATTGCTTTGTGGTGGCAAAGATTTGTTTAGTGGTAGTAAGAGTAAACAACTGGGCTGTGAAGTGCATGTTTTTAATCGCTTAGTACCCCTGAGGAGGTGTTAAAGGGACAGTTCTGCAAAACAAAATGCATTACTTACTTTCTAATATTACTAAAATCTACATTTTGGAAGCTCCATTATATCCTAAAACAATGTGCACAGTTTATAGCAGGCTACCTTATAATATATGTAATGCAAGAATAAATTAATGACTTACACTTTCACAGTGCTTTCTGTCACAGGCTGTGACCTCATAGCACTAAAAATCCACAAGCCACTACACCCCACTGCACCAACCAAATTTAATTCTGTGGCTCTCTGGTTACACACAGATCTCTGCAGTGCATTAACTAATAGAGGTTTCCTAATGTACTACAGTGCATTTCCCACTGAGTAACAACTTTTTTACATTTATTTTTCATTTAAGCTTTCCATTATTTTATATATAGCTACCTGATGGTTGGTGAAAGACCTAAAAAACTAGCAAAATATTGTGGGGCTGATTTATGAGAGGTTTGAGCTGCAGGAGCATCATTTCTTTTTAAGCTCTGGTAGCACAAATGTCGCAATCGTATCTATGAGATGAAGCAAAATCACCCTCCGAGGCTGAGTGGCTTCATACATATGGAGTAAGTATAGGCTCCTTCCTAGCTGACCGCACCCAGGCCGCCCACCTGGCCGAATCCTTCGCCCCGCCCCGCAGGGTGCAATGCGGTGTCCCTCAGGGCTCTTCTCTCTCCCTTCTCTTATTCAACCTTTATATTTTCCCTCTTATTTTTGCATTACAACAAATGGAGGTCACAGTTTACAACTACGCTGATGACCTCCAACTCATTTTTAATTTCTCCTCTCCCTCGCTAGGTGTCACTGCCTTCCAGTCTGTCATGCTGTTTATCCGGGATTGGATGAATGCAAACCAACCCGGATAAAACAGAGCTGATTCTGACGGGTGGCAGTGGCAACCCTTGGTCTCCTTCTTTCTGGCCCCCCTCTCTTGGCCCTCCCCCCACTCCCTCTCACTCAGTTAAGACCCTTGGCATCACACGTAATCACCATTTGACACTCCACTCCCACATTAGTTCTGTTGTTTCTTCCTGTTTCTTTACCCTGCGCATCATTAGGAAAGTATCCCGGTTTTTCTCTCCCTCCGCACTCAAACTGATCGTAATGGCCATGGTTTTATCTAAGATCGACTATGGGAACATTATCTATAATGGTGCTCCCGCCTATGCACTTCAACGTCTTCAGCTGGTGCAGAACCAGGCAGCCCGCCTGGTACATGGCCTATCTAAATTTCATCACTCGTCACCCCTTCTCATTGCTCTTCATTGGCTCCCCATTAAGCAACGGGCCCTGTTCAAACTTGGCTGTCTTACTTTTCAAGCCCGGACGGGCACGGCCCCTGCCTTTATCAAGTCCGCCATTACCAACTACTGCCCTCCTAGAGATCTCCGCTCATCCACCAAATCCCTACTAGTCATTCCCCGCTTCAAGAAACAAAGATCGGGAGGCCAGAAATTCGCGGTCCTTGCGCCTACCTTCTGGAACACCCTCCCACCCCATATCAGACTCTCCCCCTCCTACATGGAGTTTCGCAAGGCCCTCAAGACTCTGTTGTTCCAGCAGGCTTTTAGTCTATAGTTTTCTGTATTCTCTCTTGCCCAGGAATCCCTCTAGCGCCATGAAACTGCATTGTGAACGTGCCCTCTATACATTTTTAAAAATTCAAATTCAAATTCAAGTAAGTCAAAGCAGCGCAAGTTGCTGCCTTGCCTTAGACTGTCAAGTAGAGTTCCAAGAGCCTTGCAGGGGGTGTTCCCAAGCAACACCCATGGATTTTGACACTGCCCTTGATTTACAAAACCATGTAAACCTGGGGCAGCGCCAAAACCTTACACATGCCCACAGCAGGCCTAATGAGGAGAAATGTTTTCATGTCCGCGGTATTATTTCCTCTTTCCATGTGTGCTGCATTCTGCAGCTCACAAAGAAAGAGGAAAACCCCTCTCAGGGGTACCTTCTTGCACAAAAACAATCCTGCCCTCATTGGCGCTAGGCCGCAATTTGTGTGCCAACGCAGTGGGAAAGGAAAGGAATGCACCATATTTCATAAATAAGGTGCATTCCTGCCCTTTCACATTGGCGTAGGGCAGCGCAGCAAGAAGACTTGCGGCGCTGCCCTAGGCCAATTCCTCAAAAATTAGGCCTTTTGTTTTTAGCCACACCTTTGACCACGCCCCCACGCACACTTTCGTTTGATAAACACTGTTGAATAATATTTCCCCACTGTAAAAATGATTTGCTATGGGAATTGGGGGCTTTTATGGTTGTCGATAGTTGTCAATGATGAGGAGTACCAAGGTCTAGAAATTACTGTCAGGAGGGGCTCCTTACGCCTAAAACATTCTGACAGGGGGGGGGTCTCAGCATCAAAAAGTTTGAAGACCTCTGTTTCACAGCACATACGTCAATAAATAAATGATGAACCTTCAACATTATTTCAACCTTAAATAATAATTTACTTTGGATAAATGTTTTTTAAGCTATAATAGATTCTGAATCTTTTGTCAAAATCAGATTGTTATGTTTGATTGTGACTAAACAATTGTGTTGCAACTTTGCTTTTATGCCATCACACTCTTATTAGCCTCTCATCTAGTGTTGATCAGGATTTCATTTGTAACTGGAACAGGTTAGGAATTGGGTGTGTTTACTTGAATATATTTATCTATATCAATAAGAGTGGCTGTATTGCAACCTAATTGTAGTTTAGGCTCTGTAGCAGTGTCAGAATAGTGCATGTATAAAATTATTACAGCTAAGGTGTTGTTTTCATTTAGCTACAATCTTTGGCTGATTAAATTTTAATTCTTTTTATTTTTTTGGACACAATGTCTTGTGCATTTAGTAAAGTTGATATGAATGAATGAATGAATAGCATTTTTATACAGCGCAAAACTTAGCCCCAAGGGGCATCAAGGCGCAAACGAACAAACAAAAAAGTCCACAGTACCAGATAGCTGAACCAGGAAGCCACTAAGAGCGCAGCCCCTAATATGCCTGAGAGAAAAGCCAGGTCTTCAGGTGTTTCCTGAAGACCGCCAGGGAAGATTGACTAGTGAGCTCCAAAGGGAGAGAGTTCCAAAGTTTAGGAGCCAAGACAGAGAAGGCTCTGCCTCCCCACCTTACCTTCGCAAACTTGGGAACCACAAGCATGTTCTTTGAAGATGACCGGAGGGTTCTACTGGGAAAATACACACACAGAAGAGCCCTAATACCTTCTGATCCTGAGACGTGAAAAGCACCGTGAGCTAGGCAGAGAAGTTTAAAAGAAATCCTAGAGGGGATCGGAAGCCAGTGGAGGTCATTTCTGGCCATTGTTACAGAAGCTCGCCTAGGGAGAATTAAGACCATTCTGGCCGCGGCATTCTGTACCATTTGCAGACAATATATGGAGGCTTTGCTAATGCCACCATAGTCTAGCCTCGATAATACCAAGGCAACTATTGCTTGTTTCCGTGCTGCCAGGGACAGGTAGGGGGCAATCTTCCTAAGAATTCTAATGATGCCGCAACAGGTTGACACCGTCCTGTTTACCTGAGAGTCAAAAGATAAGGCAGGGTCGATTAAGACACCTAGGTTCCTAGCAGCGAGAGTAGGGCGAGGACATTCTCCCAGGGACGGAGGCCACCATTCCTTAGACCAAAGATCCTGGCTCCCACCAAAGACCATAATTTCGGTCTTGTCACCGTTTAGTTTAAAAAAATTACGCACCATCCAATTGGAGACTGCTTCCATACAGGCTCTAAACTTAGGGGCAATCTCTCTGGCCGGCTGAGTGATAGATACCAGTATCTGAGTGTCATCAGCGTACGATAGCACATCTAGACCAAAGGATCTTATCACCTTGGCAAGTGTGGTAACATAGATGTTGAATAATAAGGGACTAAATGAAGAGCCCTGAGGGACCCCACATTGCGCTTCTTGAGAATCGGAGAGGAAGTTGCCCATTTTAACTCTCTGCTCCCTATGATGGAGAAAGGAAGAGAGTAGACTTAGGGCAGAGCCCCCTACTCCGATATCCTTGAGCCTAGAGATCAGTATTGACGGGGACAAGGTGTCAAACGCTGCTGTGAGATCTAATAACACTAGCAGCGAGGGGTGTCCCCTGTCAACCTCAGATCAGATTCTGTTAATCACGACCGTGAGAGCAGACTCAGTACTGTGAGATGATCAAAACCCATGCTGGGAGATGTCTAAAAAGTTGGAACTCTCAATTAAAATAGATAGGTTACGATTTATGTGGGACTCCAGGATCTTAGCTGGAGCCGGAAGTAGGGAGATAGGGCGATAATTTTTTAATATTCCTGGATCCAAGGAGGGCTTTTTCAGCAAAGGTCTAATGACGGCAGTCTTCCAGGGGGAGGGAAAGATCCCCTCACGAATCGCCAAGTTCATAACCTCTAATAAAGGAGGAAGAACAGAGCCTCTGCAGGTCTTCAGAGTTCTTAAAGGACATGGGTCATAATAATGTGAATAAATATAAGAATTATTTTGTACATTTTAGAATATTTATATATAGTTTATTCTTAGCTTTATAGAGGAGCCTTATTGATTTCCTGATGTGATATACTAAATTATTGTTTTAATGTATTGTTTATCCCAAATAAAAGGTTTCTCAGTTATATGCCAACTTCATACATTCTAAATACAATTGGCTGCAAGAGATTGATCTAGGCTAACCATTAAAGCCACTAGTATGACCACAAAATGGTTAATTTCAACACACAGTTATATTCTGGTTATAGAAACTGATATACAATAGTTACATTTTATTGAGGTTGTTTGTAATACTGTGGGTCTTCTAAACTCATATATAAGTGTGAGAGGCAGTGTATTTTGACAAACGCTGCATTATGTGAAGATGTTATAATGTAACATAATATTGTGTCGTCCTTCTGTTATCTGTGAAATTACATTATTTCTACAGTCTGGAATAGGAGTCTGCATCAATTGCTGCTCCAGGAAAAATTCGGTATGTCTGTTTTACATGTATGGTTACATTTGTTAAACTTTCAGGAATTTATGGAAGATTGAAATTCTGTAAATCTCTAATCATATTTGTTTATGTTTAAATATTTATTTAAGAGCTCTGCTAACTGCCTCCAAAGTGGGCGGTCCAGATTGATCATCTAGCCATTGGCAACAGGAAAAGATTATACTTTTGATTATTAATATTGCTTAATACATTACGCTGTTTTCATCCCTTACAATTAGCTTGATTTGATACTTTTATGTGCTATTATTCAATATTTGTAGGATATTTTTCAAATGTAACAAATAGTGATACCTTAAATGCATTTAATCTGCATTTAATGAGCTGGAGATTTTTTAGCATATATCTAGCTATTCTTCTCAATATTATAAAAGTAAAATCCTTGATCACAAACGTGTGATGATTCTTAACTGTACCATTATTTATTTATTCATTTGGTATTTTATATTTGCGTCGACATGACCCTAAAAAAGGGTATCAGAGCGCTCTACATTTACATATCTTTAAACTTCGAACAACACTTACGACATGTAAATTTAGTAAAAAATATTCCGCGTACAGCTAGTTGCTCGCAACAGTTATGTTACCAGGTCCTGAGTAACTATACATTGATTTGTAAGAGAAATATTTGTGCTTTAACACTCAAATATACAAGTCCAACATAATGGTTAGGGGTCAATGTGTGTTAGCATATGTGTGAGCAAAAAGGTCCTCTGATAAAATCCAGTCTGCTGAAATTATGGACGGAATTTGCTAAAGAAAAAAGGATTTGGCTTCATTTTTTAAAGCAGAAATTGATGATATTTTAATAATGATCCGGGGGAGTGCGTTCCAAATTCTTGGTGCTGCACCAGAGAAGGCTCGGTCATAAGTTCTTTTCTTTTGGAAGAGAGCCGGTTTCAGTAATAGATCTCCTTGACTTCGGGGCACTTGGCATCCTCCTGATAGTGTGATATTCTGGGCTAGGTACATTGGTGTTTTGTAGTGTATCGCTTTGTGAGTGATACATGCCATTTTTAGTTGTATTCTTGCATCGTAAGGCAGCCAGTTGAGCGCTTTCAAATGAGCGGTGATGTGGTCAAATTTTCTGGAGTCCGTTATAAGTCTTGTGGCCATGTTGAGACAAGCTTTTAGTGGTGCTGTTGAAATCTTGGGAAGCCCGGCTAGACTAATGCCTGGACTGCTGTTTTAAGGTCGGAGTTATTTATGAAAGGTTTCAGTTTTCTGAGGTAGCTTAAATGGAAACTGGCGTTTTTTGCCATCGTGTTAATGTATGTTAGCATGTTCAGGTTTTTGTCTAGCATAATTTCAAAGAACTTGGTTGAGTCTACAAGCCTTGGAGTACAGTTTAGCGCTGTGATCAGCTTGGTCCACTCTTAGATATTCGTAGCTCTTTTCTAGGCGGAGATCAGAAGGAAATTCCGTTTTATGCGGTTTAAGCTTGAGATGATTACTAGGTCGCTAATGGACGGTTCTCTTAAGTGCCTGGTTCATGATAACGATCTGTTCTATCGATGTGATCTTGATATAAAGCTGTGTATTGTCAGCATACATGTGGAAGGAGATGTTTGCCTGTTGTAAGATTTCTGTTAGTGGTTCTACGTAAAGGTTGAATAGAGCAGGGGATAGTGTTGAGTCCTGTGGTACTCCAATAAGATTTCTAGATGAAGCAGATAATGATTGGTTCACTAAGAATGTTTGCAATCTGTTCTTTAAGAACGAACTAAACCACTTTTGGACTGTACCCTCTAGTCCCATCCTTTTTTTCAAGCGTTCCAGTAATTTGGCATGGTTTACAGTGTTGAATGCCGGTGACAGGTCGAGCAGGATTAGGAGACAGGTTTCGCGGCGGTCAAGGGCAAGTAGAGCGTCATCCACAATGTGCAGAATTGCTGTTCCGTGCTGTGGTTTGGTCTAAATCCTGATTGGAAGTCATTCAGCAGTTTGAATTAAGAGATTTGTTGGCTCAGTTGTTGATGTACACATTTTTCCAAGACTTTGGCTAGCATGGGAATATTTGTTACTGGTCTATAGTTGTTGAGGTCTGAGGGATTATCTGTTGTTTTTTTGAAAGATTGGAGTGACTTGCCCTGTTGTAGGCAGTCCGGTAATGAGCTGTGCGATAGCAAAGCGCTGATAATCTTTGTCCATGAAGGGATGAGCAGATAGTTTATTGTAGACAAACAATTTGCAGGTAGAGGATCATTGAAGTGATTGTTTGGTTGTATTGTTGAGATAATCTTTGCAATATCTATGTCAACGTAGGGCTTTGAATTCTGACCATAACACATTATTTTTAGGCATTTCCAGAGCTGGTTGATGTTGCGGCTTAGTTAGGGTGCTCTTTTCGATCAAGTGGCACTCAGCTGCCTTTTAGAGCTCCATCTGCATGGATTTGGCTTTGGCTGTGAAGAAGGAGAATTCTTCCTTGCTTATGTTCGATTTTGTAGCTGTTGGTGCAGATTTGGCCGTTTTGTTGGATTGATCTTTTAGCTGTTCAAAGAGTTTCCTTGGTCTGTTTTTTGCATTATCCAGTTCTTTTCTAAAGAAGTCTTTTTTTGTTGGCCTTTCTGGCTTGTCTTAGTTGGATTAAATGGGGTGAAGAAGGGTGTTGTCTCCATTTCCGCTCTGTGAGTCTGAGTGATCATCTTTCTTCGTTGAGGGATCCGTTAAACCAATGGTTTTTATCTCTGTTAGGGATACTTTTGAGTTTTAAAGCGGCTATGTCCTCTATAATGCTCGTCATCATAATATTTTAGTGCTGTGTTAGGTCACTGACTTCTACCAGGTTATTAGGAGGTTGCAGTTCTTTCCCACAGCGTGCTGCGAGATTTTCCCTGTTGAGCCCTTGTTTTCACAAACCCATTTTCTGGGTTTTATTGATTGTGAGAAGATTTTAGTTTTTATGTGGGGTATTTGGAAGGTATGATGTGATGATCCGACCAGTCGCAGGGAATGATCTCGATCTTATCAATAGCTTTTTCTTTCGAGATGATCAAGTCTAAGGTAGAGCCTTTAGAATGGGTTGGAAGATGGCATTCCTGAACCAGCGATTGCTCCACCAGGAAGGCTTTGAGCAGATTGATCTGATTGTCAGTATGATCCTCCCAGTGAAAATTGAAGTCTCGTAGGAAAATATCATTTGAATGGGGAGAAGAGTTTGTTGTTATCATTTCTATCAGCTGGTCTATGCTATTTATGTATGTTGTGATCAAAACCAAAACGTCTTTGCAATGTGTAGTGGTGGACATGGAGTTGTTTCATTTTAAGTTTCTTCAGCAAGATCATTGTTTTTTTTTTTTTTTTTTTTTGTCCTCATATATGCCACCAGTAGATAATTGCTCTAAATAGGCGCTCTTCAGGCCACTAACACAAACTCCCGTTACCAGCCCTCTTGTTTGTGGATAGCCGATGAAGATTGCCCAGAGGTAAGGTTATTACTCGTCCAACTTCCTCTCGTGTTGATACTTGCTACTGAGAAAGGACAAGTCCACAAAACCTCTGGCATAATCATTGGACTATTTCTCACACCAGGCATTCAAGGCTGACCATAATTTAGCAGACTCATCTCCACCACATAAAATATCCAATTTACTCACCGCCATGATGTTTTTAAGGAAATTGGCGAATGTCGGGGAAAGCGCAGACTTCCACTCTTTACAGATCTCTCTTCGGGCAATCACTATTGCATAAAAAATAAACTGTGATATGTTGCTATTAATATCATAATCGGGTTGGAGACCAAAAAAAACCAAACTTAAAGTATATATAGGTAAAAATGAAAGTACCTCCTCCAAAAACCCACAGACTTGTCCCCAGAAGTTGTTAATGCTTGGACATTCAAAAAACATATGTATGTCATCTGCCTCTTGTGACTTACATCTGGGACAAGAATATTGAAGTGCGGAGATCTTAGAAAGTTTCGCAGGAGACCAGTAAACCCTGTACAAAGTATATAGATGATTTCTTCTCAAGTTAGAAGGTTTAATTATTTTTTGGGACATAGAGAAAGAATCTGCCCATAGTTTAACAGGATTATCCGAAACCTGAAAGATAGCGGGGTCCCATAACTTAATAATCTCCGCCTCTTGATTGTCCTTATTACTTATGAAGATTTTATACCATTGGGCAGTCTCCCCCTTTCTTATCGTGTTATTACTAATTAGGTCTAGAAGGAGGCTCTCATCACCAGAATTCCAAGCTTGACTTCCCCACCAAGCCGATAATTGATAGAACTTAAATCTCGTGAGGGTTCCCCCGGTTAAACCTACCAGCGTTTCCCATTTTAGTGCTCTTGATGTATCAAGAAGGTCGCCCCATTTGAGGAGACCCGCCCTCTTTAACGGAAGTGCTAACTGATCTGTCAAGCATTCCGGAGTACCAGGGGAATCCCATATCGGGGCATATGTATGATAATAATGTATGCCTAACATCCCTCTTATTTGTAGCCAGTTATGTAAAACAGCCTTCAAGAGCTTCAGTCGTACTTTTTTAAAGAATTTTTGGTCTCCAAATTTAAACGTAAAGAAGTCAACCCCGTATGGAAGATCAGACAACATGGCTCGGAAGAGTATGCCATTAGAGGTGGAATCTAATTTGTTCGCTAGAAGTCTAAAATTTTTAAATTGAAAAGCATAACAGTATAAAAGTAAGTCCGGGAGAGCAAGGCCACCTATTTTTAGTCCTCTCCTCAACTTCCTCCAGGCTATCCTGGGAGATTTTGTCGCCCAAATAAAGGAACCTATCCTACCCTGTAAGTTAAGAATATCTTTCTTATTGAATGTTAGAGGAATGGAATTGAAAAGGAAGGTCACCTTTGGCAAGATGATCATCTTCACCAAATTTACTCTACCGTAGATATTTAAAGGCAAGGAGTTCCATCTGGTCAAAAGTTTCCTAACCTCCTTTATCACCACATCCCAACTAGTTTTAGGAGTTTCTACCAGTTTATGATTGAGCTGTATGCCCAGATACCTCATCTTGGTTTTAGCTTCTGTGATAGGTACTGCGATATTCCAACACATGATATCGGTCTTTTCCTTATTAATACCATACCCAGAAGCAATACCAAACTCCTCAGCAAGTTGGAATAACCTTGGAATTGCATCTAGTGGATTCGAAGTGTATAAAAGGAGATCATCTGCGTATAGAGCTGTCTTAACTGTTAAATCTCCGATTTTAAAAGGGTGAATTATAGGATCCTGTCTTAAAAGACAAACAAAGGGCTCAATATATACATCAAATAATAACGGAGATAAAGGACATCCTTGCCTCGTCCCTCTGTAAATATTTAACCAGTCTGACAGTCCACCATTCACCAGAATCCTGGCTCTCGGGCCCCCATATAAAGTTCTAATTCCATTGATGAAGACTTCTGGAAAACCAAACTTCCTCATCGCTTTCCAAAGAAAGAGCCAATTCACCTGGTCAAATGCTTTAGCAGCGTCTATTGCGACGATAGCAAGAGGCTTCTTTTTCTCTGTGGCGTAGTCTATGGCAGCAATTACTTGGAATGTGAGCTCGTTTAATTGACGGCCAGGAATGAATCCCCTCTGATCAGGATGGATAATAGATTTTATGACATTGGCCAGTCTGGTCGCTAAAATTCCAGAATAAATTTTTAGATCAGAGTTCAAGAGTGAGATGGGGCGATAAGATTCTATCTTTTCCGGATCTTTATTCGGTTTGGCTATTAATGAAATTGTAGCGTCCAACCATGAAGATGGTATTTGTTCTCCCTGAATGAAAATTCTATTGAATAGTTTCTGAATTGGAACTAGAATTTCTTCGATATTTGCTTTATAAGTCTCTATTGGGAGGCCATCGGGACCTGCAGCTTTATTCCTTGCCATCTTCTTTAGTTGGAGTCTAATCTCCCCTTCTGATATGTTTTTTGCCAAAAGAGCTATGTCTGAGTCTTTTAATTGTGGTAAATCATCCCAGAGTGGCAGAGTATCCAGCTCGTCCATTGAGCAGTTAATTTTTTCCGTATATAGCTCTTGGTAGAATGTTCTAGCTTCTTGCCTAATTTCGTCATCTTCAGACAAAACAACTCCAGACCCACGTTGTATCAGAGATTTGATGTTGTTTCTAGATCTGTCCGACCTAGCTTTCCACGCAAGCAGGGACCCACACTTCTCTCCATATTCAAAATTACGTAATTTACTGACTTCCCATTTATCCTTGAGTAATTTTTCAGTTCTCGATCTAAAATTCAATTGTAAGTCAACTAATTCTTTTTCCAATTTTGGTACATCAGTACTGTCGCCTAGAGTAGCGGAGAGAAGCTGTTCTTCTTTTATTTTAATTAACCTTAACTCTTTAATATCCATTTCCTTGTTAAGCTTCCTATTTATGATCATCTGGGAACTGTATATTCCTCTTAGATAAGACTTAAATGCATCCCAAACAATATTCTCAGGAGCGGTTTCATCATTAAATTCAAAGAACTCTGTGGACTTTTCTTTGACTTTGATATTAAATACTTCATTTAAAAGGATAGTCCTATCCAGTGTCCACCTATATTCAGGGCAGTTTTTCAGAATATTAATATTTAATTCAACCACTGAATGGTCAGACAGGCCGTTCGGAATATAAAAGATAGAATCCGTGGTTGCTAAGAGCGATTGATCTAATAGAAAAAAATCTATCCCGGAGAACTGGTGGTATTTTTTGCTGTAAAAAGAATATTGTTTTTTTGTGCCATATTTAGCTCTCCAGGCGTCTGACAATGTATAGTCTTTCATAATGTTCTTCAGGATCAAAAAAGATTTTTTTGGACAATTGTATCTAGACTTAGAGGTACGATCTAATGTTGGGTCTAATAACAAATTAAAATCCCCCCCTAACACAATTGGGATTGTATACTGGATCATATATTTTTCTAATCTCTGAAGAAAAACAGGATTATCATCATTCGGACCGTAATAAACCCCGCATAAGAATTTAACTGAACTTATTGAGATCACCGCAGCCAACCACCTCCCTGACTGGTCTGTGGCCCAGTCATGCAGTATAATACCCTTATTGACGCAAAGTATTATTGCAACCCCTCTCGTTGTGCCCGTCTGTTTTGAACAGAGAATCTCCTGTACCCAGTTAAGTTTAATGAATATCTTCCTACATTCATCCGCTTCCAAGTGTGTTTCTTGTAATAGGATAATGGATGCTCCAGTATTTTTTAAATAATGAGAAATGTTTAATTGCTTCTTGCGACTCCCTAGCCCGTTCAGGTTCCATGAAAGAATTTTAGTAGATCTTGATTGGGCCATCATATAATCTTACTGTCCTACTGTTGTTAACTAAAAAAAAATAGTAGCCTGCTATAACGTTTAATTTTTGAAATAAATAAAGATTTGTGACAAATGAGGACTTTTTTTTCTGATTTTCTCCCCCATCCCCCTGAACCCTTACCCCCCTCCCTGTGAGGAACCCCTCCCTGCTGATTGGCGAAATTACGCCCTATAAGGCCCTGGACCTCCTCTGCCCTACCTCTATATATGAGACATATACAAAAAAAGTCAGTCTCAAGTTTCCCTTATAAGCTATAGATTTATATATATATGTATATATTTTTTTTTTTTGTTTTTCTTATATTATATTTTTTTTTCCCCCCCGAACCAAAGCGAAAAAAAAAATTAACAAATAAATAAGGATGGATCAAAAAAAAAAAAAAAAACAAAAAAAAAACAAAAAAAAAAAAAAAAAAAGCAAGATCATTGTTTGGCACTCTGACTTTTTGCAGGAGATGTTTTCTTCTACATGAACCAGGTTTCTATTATGTTAAACTCAATAAAGAACATTTCACTATAGTTTAGAAAAGCACACAGGTTTTATTGCATATCAATCTCATGTATAAATTCATTGTAGCACTGGAAAGATTACATTTGGTATACATTCCTATTCTACAGCATTAACCTCAAAATCAGGGTTCTTATTCATTATTTTTAAGGAATTTTCTACACAAATACATTTTTTCGATATCACAAGCATCAAAATGAATTTGCAAGATCGCATTTTATTGAATTATTTTCTACACATATTTTGTATTTTCTTTATTCTCCCATGAGTGATTCCATATTAATTAACAACTGCCTTCTCTGTTTCCTTAGCAGTTCAAGACGTCTCATCTTGGACATAGAACCTAATCACATATACAGTAAGTGCATCTACAGATTTTTTTTGTGTTTTTATAAACATTTTCACAAATAGACACAATAATGACCGCTAAACACGCGTCATGCACAGTTTACTTATAAACATAACAGAAGCAATATACAGTCCAGAGTGAAATGAGACACCAGCACCGTCCTCTTTCTAAAAGTTTTGTTTCCAATATTTTGTTTTTGAAAACCAGACATTTACACTTGATATCTCTGAAACACTATAGAAGCCTAACAGGGAAGATCTAGAAGAGAACAAAATTGATTCTTGCTCTGAACTCATGGAAATAAAAAACATAACAGAATGAAGAAGTTCATGATCTCATAAACACAATATATATAAATATATGCCTATATGGACACTCATATAGACATATTCAAATTACATAGTTTGCAAATTGTAAGAGCTATCAGGCAAAACATGTCCCAAAATGAAATTAATTGACAGATAGTAGGGGAAGCTTCTTTCAATTGATTGTTCAGAAGTGAAATGAGTTTTAGAAAGTTAAGCTGCCATGTCCAAAAGTGGTAACAATTTTACTCAGACAGAAACAAACCTTTTTTGAATAAAGGAATAAGATACTATCACAGTATAGATGGCTACAATGGAGAAACAGGTTCAGGGCTATGTGACAAAGCTTCTATCAGTCAAAAATTGCTGACATGGTAGTGATCAACAGTAATGTACTTAATATGAATTCCAAACTAGATTTCTCTCAAACTATACCAAGAATGCCTCTCTTTGCCTATGTTCTCCTTGACCCTGTAATGTTCAAATTGAACACAGCTCAAATGATGTTTTGGTACACATTTGTGGTGTGAGATTTAAATATCTGATATGTTAGGTATTTTACAAGTGCATTTCAGTGCATTATCATAACATGAAAACTAAGGAACGGTTTATTGGTGGTTGCCCTTCTAAGTGCTTACTTTGTAGATAGGGCTTGGGAGGATTTTCGAGTCAAAATCATTATTCAAAATGATCTGTGAGCTATTGTGAATGCAAACTCATATAAGAACCTGACACCCAATGTAGTATATATAAACATTGATTATGCATAAATAAGAAAAAATACTTGGAATGATAATGTAAGAAAAGTGGCATGAGTTGAAGGTTTTGTATACACTGTGAAAAATCTGGAATAGCATCTGCGCCAGTTTATTATGAAGCCCTCCATATTGATTGTGTTTTTGTGAGGTCCAGTAATTAAGTGGCATCAATTCAAAACTCTTTTCAAATACTAACAACCTGATCCCAGAGGCCAACACGTTTGAAGGCCTGTACTTGAGATGTTTCTTGTAACATTTTAGTGGAAGAAGTAATCTGGCAGGTTTAGGCAAAATGCCACATTTGGGTGAACTGAATCAAATCCTCCGTTATTCACCACTCAAAAAGTGTGTAATATAGTAAATAAACATACACTAGCAGATATAGGACCAGTTTACGTACAACAGAGCGTGGTAACCTAATCTAACCCAATCTTAATTTATCCTTACTTACAGTGGAACGCTTTAGTCAACCAGAAGAAAGGATCAAATGTGGTAAGTAAAGATAATGTCATTGTTCTAGTAATAGTAAAAAAAGAGAAGAAATTAGCAGTTTTATATTCATTTGTAAGTATGCAATTCGAAATAGTGCAACAATTACAGATGAATGTACTCATTTCTTTATGAAAGCAACTCTACTCAGTGGGCTATTGTGTGTATTTGTGTGGAAAGACTGAATTGCTAGAATATGTAAGGTTCAATCAATTTTGAGTTTGAGAATATCATGGTTTTAGGGATACTGTTAAATGGAAGGAGAAGTTCTCATTCTATCTAAAGTAGCTAGGAGAAGCATCTTAATTTAGCTTTTGGTAGCTTTAAAGAACATTTGTCCTGCATGGTGTTTTAATTCTTAGACTTTGGGAGATGATAAGACTATGATCTACAAACCAAGCAGTTCTAAAAAAAACTGTAGTTCCCTTACATTTCCCATGTTACCTTATTTATATTTGCCAATTCTCGATTATGTGCACGGTGCCACCTTTTAGATTTCTTAACTTGTTTGACTTGTATTTTTACATTTGACTACTAGGGTACTTCTGTGACAAATGCCTTATCTATGACAGTAAACTATGGTAGATTTAGCTTTCAAACAAACGTAGGGGCTCATTAAGAACCTGGTGGTCATACTGCCATGCCAGAGTGTCAGCGGTCAGGAGACCACCGTCAAGCCGGCAGCATCCTGACAGCCGTATTACACGACTGCCGTGACTGCGGCATTCTGTCAGCGGCAGCATGCTCTGGCTCATAATGTGAGTCTTTAGTTGATGCCGCCAAGGTGCAGCGCCTGCATTGTCATGCACGCACTGTTACCATGCACCATGTCATGCATGCCACACAGTGCACGCACAACAGTGAAAGCAGAGGGGGGCAAAACATGTGCCCCATGCATGACCCCCCCCGGGTCAAAATCCCCCGGGGGCTCCGTTTTGGGCCTTTTTTGTGTTTACGACAACCTTGTCATGGCGGGGTTTCTGCCATGAAAAGGTTGTCTGAAAGGCAATTTGTAATCCCGATGGCATTGCTTGTCTCAGCACAGTCGACATACCCAGCATCTTTGAAGACTGCTGCGGAATCCATGATACCGTCTGTGTCGGAGGTGTTGAGGGGGGCCGACTGCCCCACTCCTAATCGAGCGGTCCGACCACCAGGGTCGTAATTAACGACAAGTGCTTTTCTTATCCATCTCAGTATTATATAATGATCAATTTGGTTGTTAGGAATTTTAGTTTACTTTACCTAAGTGCAGTTAAAGATTGAATCTTCTCATATGTGGGTTGCCCACTTTTAGAGAGTAAAGTATAAATCACACGGTTATATGAAATATATTTAATGATTTAAATTAAAGAATTAAATAAATTGATATCTGTGTGTCCATTTTGCAGCCCCAATACATTAACACTGTATTTTATCATGATAAAATGTTGGTGACACTGGCCATAAGGCATCAAACAATTCCCAAATCTGTAATGCTAAAAAACTCATTGTCCAAAATATATGCATCATGCAAAAATGGTATGACAGAATGTGCTGAAGACTAATACTTTGATTCCAATTATTAGGCTTCACATGGAGTTGCTTCCAGTGGTGAGGCTTACCCTTTGCTCAAAGGATGGGTCCTTTCCTTACAATGAATACAGAATATGAAATACATTTGAGGTTTATCCATGAGATCTTCTGCCAGCGCCTGGAGTGTATGAGTAATGGGATGCATGGGGGAGATTGGTACAGTTAAGTAAGAGAAGCACAGCCCACTTATTTTCTGGTGATTGAAAACACACTATAAGTGTATGTATGGAACGAGTTGAATGAGATGGTCTACTGTTTAAATATACATCATGAAAAAGTAGTAGTGCTCTGTGTTCTATTCTTCCAAATTCCAATAACTTCTGAATCTGCAAAATGAATCACAACTTGTGTGCATTTATCAATTCATAACCTGTGCTTGTTCTATCTTCAGTCAAATATTGTAATAGACAAAATACAAATATTAGAAGCACAGTGCAACAGAGTGGAAGATAAAGGGCTACTATTGCGCCCAACTTCCTTTTAAAAATATGCAATTAATTGCAAACTCTGTCTTTTGTTTTACCTTATACATTGTCAAAAACCACAACCATGCACAACTACAGAAAGAGCCTTAAGTTGGGGGCTTATGTACCAGAGCACACGGGATTCATGACAAAGACCAGAAAGTTTAGGTCTAAAACAAGAGGAGTAGTATTAGTTGGCTAGCATACTCATTTTAAAATAAAAAGGGAAATGTATGTATAAAGGCATGTAAGCCATCACAGTTCTGAAAAGCAACTGTTTCATTTGAATGTATAGTGATTATGTATAAATGCAATCTCTCCTTGCAATTATTAATATTATTCAAAATTATATCTTCTTATATCGATAAGCATTTTGAAGACAGAAGCATCAATATGATGCACTTCTGTGGTTGATGGATCAACAGAAAACAGAATACACCCAGGCGGCTAGGAATTTGTCTTTGCAGTACCTAGCCAAAGACTTCAACTATAAACTTTGGTTGAAATTATGCAACAATTCAAAGAATCTGCATGAGGAACAGATTGAAACTGGATATCCGACATACTCATTTACAAATATGTGAGGAAAAGTATGTATCATGAAGGTATATTCTGCAAAGTTTGAGAACAATTTCTCTTTTTTACTATATAACACTTATTTATGAATCCTGTGTTTATATTCTGGATTATACAATACTGCACCTTATGCAAAATAGTTATTTTCAGAATTGTGGAAAAAACTGACAAATGTATAGTTAGGAATGCATATATGGTACTATAGCTTTCTTTAAGAATACAGCATCACCAGACAACCAATGAAATGTTCTTGTAGTATTGTATCAGTCCCCTAAAAGTAAAATATGTGTGCTAAACTAAACATAGACTGATGCTGTATTTGCCTGTGCCAGTCACAGAAGATGTTAATCACTATTCTCCAGTCTTACCCACCCAACCTTGATATGTTGCACTTCTTTATCCACTAAATATAGATCACATGCTTTAACTTCTGTTCCACTGCCTGACAAATCATAAATGCTGTTGTTTTTCTGGTTTTCTGGTATGTCTTTATTCATGTTCCTTGAATATTTGAGGTGGTAGGGTGTGAAGGAGGATTACATGGGTTGATGAATTGGAAGTGACTTTTGCTACTTCAATAAACGATCAAGATAGAGTTGTCTATTTTTAAGAAATACCTCTAGGAAAATCTATAGAAATGAAAATCGGACTATGACCTGCAACAAGCGGGCCTTGGTATTTCCTAAAATGGAAAAGAAGCCACTAATGTTTTTTAGTCCACTAAGCGTACAGCGGGTAACCATATGTAATTGTAAAACAAATGGGTGTAATTGTAAAGAATAGGAAAGAAAAAGAGATCTTAAATTCTAAAGGTCCTTTTCTGCAGTTGGTGAGATGCTTTCTCCACTTTTCAGCCTAGAGATATAGATAACTGCTTATTTTATCCCAGCCAGATATTATGCACCACAGGGTTATCTCTTTATTAGCAAGAGGTATGATTCTTATACTGTTTTAGATCACTAGACCATACAACAACAAACAATATGCAGAACGTTATGCTTGGCCAAACGCTTGTGTTCACTTGAATCAACTTAATAGAATTTGACCAGCAAATTCTTAACTTGAGAGTTAATGTGTGTGTATAGTTTACCCATGGTAAAACAAAAATGTTGTTTACTATTTAATGCCACTAGCAAGTGAAAACCTCTTGAAAGTGAGGGACACAATCTAATGGACAAATAAGCTACTTTCCTCCAATCATTCCAGTCCCCAAAGACAGAGACACTTAAAAGGTGTCACACTGCTGTTTAATCAGATCTGCATTCAGAATACCTACAGCAATACATTGCAAGCTCTTCTAGTGCCCACCACTCCAATTCCACATGCCAACAAGCCATTTTGAGCAAATGATAACTAATCTGTTGTATGTTTTTCCAAATCATTGGGATATGTAGATATGTTCAACCACTCATGGTTTAGTAAGATTTCACCTTCTATGAAGTGCTATCTTCTTAACAGTCTCCTTTACCAAGGACTGCAGAATTTTCTAATGTTGTGAAAAATTCAGAATTTGCCATTCCCATTCCTGTGCAGCTCTAATTTACGTACTTAGAATAAGTATGACTTTCCATGTATCAAAGCGTAAGTAGTGACATTAATGCCTATTTGTAACTAGAGTATATTGTTGTAGTTAACATGGCTGGTGCACTGGATCTCTGGCATATATTCATATGAACTAGTTCACAGTTGCTTCTGTTCTTCATTACATGTTTTTCTTTCATGTGTGAGTTTTAAAGGACAACTTGGGAGATATTTAAATGACTGATAGGGTTCCGTAAAGAATTCACAAAAGACAAATAAATACATGATTTTCCTACAAGCAAACGCCATTACAAATCAACTGAACAAAACGCATGATTGTCTGGAAAACTGGTAGCAAGAACAGCAGGATTAGTTGGGGTTATTTGGCACATAAAGTTGTCCTACTCCCTGGTTATCATACAACACATAACCTTATTACACAATTTTGGTCCGTCACTAGATACTTATATTAACATCATTTCTTCACAATAATATCTAATGCAAAAATACTATTATAGAAGAAATAAAATAAGAAAAGAATAAAAAATTACAAGTTATGTACAGATTAAGGTATATTCCATCAAGGGAAAAAAACAAATCATGGATTCACTATGAAACTGGCCTCTATGGTAATAATTTAGAATCCCAAGGATGGTGGGAAGTATATTAATGTCATAGAAAAGCAAAGAAGTGCCTAGTTGAGGAATGTTTATTCTTCCGTTAAGAGATGGGGTTAATTTTGTTGCTGGACATTGTTTTGCCACATTTCAGCTAGAGCATGTGCAAAGGTTTTGGACATAAATTCAGTGTTGTCCGGAGACCTGGAGCAGGGCGTCTGTGAGGAATTGGAAGTGCCACTGGGAACAGGGAAAGGATTGCTTCTGTAAAGCACAGTCTACATTGTGGGTTCCAAACTCCTTTTATTTCCTCTGACTAAAAGTCACTTTGTGGCAGGCACACACTTAATTTTATTCTGGGGCAGTTCTAATGCAATCATAAAATGTTGGAACACTGCTTGCACCTTTAATTCCACAGAATACTTCACGGATCCTTTGAAAGTGGGAAGGAAAAGTGAGCTTGTAATAGTGAACAGATTTCCAAGTAAACCATTTTCTATTTGCAATATTCAATTTAAGATCATAGGAATTCTATTCATCATACAGTACAAACAGTAAGATAAAATGCCATCTTGATACAGTGATATATCTGGAATCTAGTTAATTCCGGTGGCAACCATCAGCCCTTTTATATTCAAAGTATTCTAAGCAAATGCAACAGTAATTTGTTAGCATCTTTCTTTTAGAAAATGTTTTCTCCCAAATGCTTGAAGTTGTTCCGCAGTGAAAAGATTTTTTTTGTTCAAAGTCAAACAACCTGTAAATTTCATATTTCTAATATATTTGGCTAGCTACAGTTCCTCTGGCCCACAACCCTTTGACAGTGATCTGTACTTGTTTTATTAAATGTATGTGCCAAGAATGAGTAAACCTGGGTTTTCATCACTGATTGCCAACTTTGGAAGAATCCAAAATGCCCAATTACTGAGTAATGGTGGAGTCAATTGGTGTCTGTTGGTATTCTTCCACATGGTGATTCTTAAGGACTGCTTCACAGAGTTTCTATTTGGCAGACTTTCCGACTGTCAAATTAATTGCAATGTAGATGGAGAGAATGGTCCTGAAGAAGATTCAGCAGTTGCAAGCAAATCATGAAAGTATTTCATCTCAAGTTCAAAAGCCACATTGACTTCTTCCAACTCATGTTCTGCTTGCTTTAGCTTCTTGCAGGATTTTTGCAGGAATCAGCCCTCTCATTTGGACTCTGGCTCCATGCTGTCTTGACCCTTTCAAAGGTGGTGGATGGGGTTAAAAGACCCCGGCTCAGAGGCTGCGCCTGTCATGTTCAGCCAAGCGTCCAGAGAACTCTGGGAGGAAGTGTGAAGAGATGCATTTTCAGAAAGAGACAGCATCATTGCATAAGCCTGCAAGGGGGAGGAGAAATGTATAGATAAATAACTGAATATTAAAACCACCAATTAAATTAGAGTAATGCAATCAATAATATGCATGCCGATTTTCTAGATTACGTTTTACGTTTATTCTCCCGTTGTTTTTAGCACAGAATTTTATGTCAGACCCACACTAGTGTATCTTATATTTTTAGACTTGCCAACTGTCTGTTTTTATGTCCCTTGGTTTTTATCTAGAGTATTTCATTCATACGATTGAGATGTTGTGCCTTTAGTCATTTGGGGGGACAGTTTCCTGATAGTAGTGCTTTAGTATTTTTTATGTACTTTTATGATTGGTTTTAGTCGAATCTAATAAAGACTATTGATTAATTGAAGCATATCAAAGACTAGCATGTCATTACTGAGAGCATTAAATAAACATAACTTAGAAGACTTGATGAATATTGGCCTTTTGTGACCCAACAGACAGTGCCTTGCACAACAAATTGTTGGGACCACTGACATTCCAAGTTTGAGATGGGTGTAGATGACAACGTGGCATACCGATTTGCACCTTTTTCCAGATTACTCCTTTCAAGAGCAGATGACCCCTACACACACACGTTCTTTGTTCTGATCTACTAATCTATGTTTATAATGTTCAATGAAGCTGTATCTAATTGATGCAAATTACAGAGTTGGTGACAACATTATTACTCATATTGCACAATTAGCAACACATTGCCCTTTGGTCTATAACATAAATGCCATGAAATGCTCACTATCAATTCTAATATAGCTAGTGATCTCCATTTCTTTCTAAGGGGAACAATGATTATCAAGCTAAGACATGCACTGATCTGTTTTACACACAGAATTTAATTTGACAACCTAAATCAGCCCTGTGTTCAATGTCCCTCTACTTAATTTGACTCTTTTGAAATTCTTTGATCATCTTTCCACCTACAGCATATTTTGTCAACATTTCCAGAAGATATTTTGCATAATAGTCTACTTTTTAGAACCATGCACTGTCTTCAAACAGTAACCAGTTTTTGGAGAGTTGGTAAAAGAAATACCAAAGGCATGCTGAAAGAAAACACAAACTAGCCACAATTAGGGCAAATATCCAATATATACGTTAACAGTCATTGTTTGTACAAGATGATATAGCCTGCAAGGCAATAGCCATCTCTAGGAAGAAGCACAGTTTCCTTGTGGAATATTTCTATCAGTACTAGTGGCAGTGAATGAAGTTTCCACTTTGCAATATCAATATTTGTTGCTTGAAGGTAGAAACATTTCAATGCTATACTATTTCAATTTATAAAATAAAAATAAGAAGTATGTTAAGTGCTAGTGTGTCCACCATTTTACTCGCTGTATTTTTAAGAAGCTTATTGCTATTGCAATTTGGTTTTGAAGGAGGCTTAAAAAAGATCATTTAGGCTTATTTCTGATCTCCACTATATAATATTTATTGGTACTTTTATATCAAGTCCAACAGAAAGGAATGGTTCATGCATGTGTGATGCATGCCCACATAAATTCCGCTAGTATTGTAGAATATCACTGTTTGCCAGTCTAGTTTGGAGGGGTGAGCTTGTGGTCATTCATTGGATGATTCACCTTTTATTGTTGGTGAATATCCACAAACTTGCATGATTGGAGACATTCCTGAAAATCTTACAGGTAGTTTCCCACTGTCTAAACACTTGTGAATTTCCTAATGTCAAGGCCATGAGAAAATATGTTCCCGGGTGGAAACTGAGAGGCAATCCCATTGAATTGATAGGGTAGAGTGGATGAAGTATTTCCACAGGAAAAAACTATTGTCGATATGGAAAGGGAAGGGAAAAGGGGTACAAGTGAAAGTGCACTATTGCATCACATTTATGTATGCAGAATTGGACCGTGTATAATTTTATAGAAGCAGAAATATACAATGAAGCCCTCAAAGACTACGTACAACCTGTGTTGAAATCCAGTGGTATTGTAATTCTTGTAGAATTCCAACAAACCAGAAATGTACTTTAAACTTACGGGTAACTCTACACACTATTGTTCCAATATTTTTTTCAAGTTTTGTAAACTGGCCACTGGGGCCCTTACAGCAAATATGCAAAAAATCTTGATTTGAATGTAAACAAAAGTTTGCGGTTGGAGCGAGAATAGACATTTTGCACTGAATACTTTCATTCTGAGATTTTCTCTGGACATATTTACCCAGTGAAAATCCAATAGAATTCGTTCTGGGATAAGAGCTTGGAATGTGGAAGAATCTGCAGAAATCAGTGCAACCTCATTACATAGGGCAAGACGTGTAAGAGTGTTTAATACCATATCTGATTGTTGTGGTGACTGCGGAATCTAAAAGAGTAAACCTCTTTTGATATTTTTGAATAAAAGTTATATTCAGACAATATAGATAGCTATGCATGCAGATGTGCTTGAGATATATTGGGCCAAATTCCCTAAGAAGTGGTACAGTACTGCCAGGTGGATACCAGTATCTTTCCTCTGCATTTATGCCACATACTAAGGTGGGGTGGTGGGGATCTGTGATGGGTGATGTATTCCATCAGTGGATAATTCCAAAACTTTCCTGCACACAGTCCACTCGTAATGAAAGACTGCAGGGACAGATTGACTTAAACAAGTATGTTCCCCATACAAATGAGTCTGTGCTCCTCCCTCATCCTGTACAATAAAGCACAAATCAAACCATGATCACTGCACTCATAAAACATGAATGTGTAGCACAGCTCATTGTTTGATTCTTCAAAACAATTCGATCTACAATCGAACTTTTTTTATTGATCAGTCTGAATTTCAAATTCATTAAGTTGTAATGATTAAAAGAGTGCACTCTTGTCTTAATGCATTTTGGGCAGTTTCCTTTTGTCACTGGGATTTTATTTACAAACTTGTAGTAAGCATATCAAAAGACAAAAAAATAAAAAAAAGCCAAAATAAACAAAGCTGACTGAACAGACTTTTAAAATTGTACCCTCTGTTGTAAAAAATGTAAATGATTTAAATACTCTTAAACGTTCTAGATTAGGTATTGAAACAGCTTATCTCTGATGGTAGCATTACAAAGGGGTGCTAACATGATACAAATTCACATTGGATAATGCCATGAACATATCACGTGCACTTCTGCATGGGGTTCTCATTTCTAAACTGAAACGATTAATTTATCTTGTTGTGGTCACTTGTGTGGGAGAATAAAACAGAGAGCTAAAAATGTATTCTAGTACCCCAACACAACTATGAGATCATAGTGGGTTGGGTTACTGATTCCCCGATATTCCACACCTCATTGTTAATACCAAGTGGTACCCTACATAGTAAAAAACAGACTGGCCCATCACATTGGTTTTTAATCTATTTCATGGATCCTGAGCTAGAATTAAGTGCCCCCCTGATTACAGGGTGTAGGCCTGCTGGCCATCAAGCCAAAGTTTTTAGAGAATGTGGGGATGTCCTATGATGAAGCTTGACACCTGATAGGTGTGTGAAGATATCTCGTCAAACAAGTGTGTGCGTTTAGGAATAGGCTGGCAATCACACAATAAAAAAATGTTGTTGAACTGTAAAATAACATAGTGTCACTCGGGTGGCTTTGTTGTGTTTGTTGTGCCACCAACCTTTTCTATAGTAAGAGCTACTTATGTTCAATACAAAATCATCTGGGGCAACTAACACAAATTATCAGTGTTTCGTTAGTGACCACTTGAGACAAGATTCCAATACTGGTCATTGACTATTACAGAATTGCTAGCAATTATCACCATAGTACATACGGTTATGTCACCAGCAGTAATGTCAAAAAAAGGTTTATCAATTATAATTTTATTGTCTCTTAAGCCCTATTAGTTACAGTTTTGGAGGGTTGCAGAGATATCTGAAAAGGTTTTACGTCTGTCTAAAGACTGATTTACTTGTCTAAATGTCCTCATGTCATCTTTTCTTTAGGAAAGTATAATAAGAAGTGGACAGCGAGAATGAGCTTGAGTCACCCCCTTTGGCTATCTTTTTTATGGTTGATCATTGCTTGTATGGGCTGTCCATCGAAGTCAGGAAATATTTCAGATGGTTACATTGTCTCATTTTTATTCCTGTTAGTATTTGGACATGGAGAATCAAATAGTAATTTTGTTTGACTGCAGATGGAATATGGCACATAGCTTTTAACGGATCCAGTGTGAATTTTTCTATGTATTTACTTTGCTGACATAACATTATAATTGCCCATTCATGGTTTATTTATTTAGGAAGTGAGTGTTATTTTGATGCCTTATCCTGTCATAAAAACACAGTGCTATTGACTAACCACATTTGAGCCTTCAATTACTTTATTCTTCTTACATGACAACATGTTAGATTCATGGGAGGTGGGTTAGTCACAAGGTAAAGATATAGGCTTTCTTTAAAGATGCAATGAAAATACTGGACCTTTGTCAAAAATATGCACTATGACACATTTAGCCATGTATGCCTTTCACTTTCAACACTTAGAAGGCAGATGTCGCTGTCTGCTCTACTTTTCATAACATTCTTCTTTGAGAAATACAGGTAAATTCTATCTGTTAATCCAGTCTTTAAGCAAAGGTGCCCCACCATCAGCTTCTACATTGTTGTAGCCCATGATGTTGCTTCATTGTGGGATTTGCTTTCTACAACAGGCTAACACTTCCCCTAATAAGAAGCCAGACCTATTGCCATTGTGAATGCCTGTTTATGATTGAAATTACTCTGTGAACGAGAGTTGGTTTTATATTTTACAGGTCATTATGAGGACAAGACTCAACACTTAACACTTTTCAATCTCGGACTTAACATATAACATGGTGAGGTCACTGCAGCAAATCAGAATTGAAACTCAAAATTCAATACATTAATTTACAAAGGAAACACTCTATGATCACTCACTCCCTCTTCTCCCTTCCTGCCCCAAGACTTTCCAGAATAAACGTGGCCTGTCTACTCACTATTTTGCAGGGATCGGAACAGTATCATATATTCAGGAGGTTCCTCTTTATATATTACTTTGTCAGCTGAAGAAGGGTCAGTGTTAGACAATTGTGCCCTAACCAAATGGTATTGTTTATTAATTTATCACTGGAGTATTTTGTCTAATTTAAAATTCTTTACTCGTATGCCAACACCTACTATTAGAGTATTTAAAGAAAGACTGGCTTTGTTACCCTGGAAGAATCTCAACTAGAATGTCATTTTGAGGATTTTTTAAGAGAAAATCTAGTGGCTGACAACGTTATTTTGAAAGCAGAACCACCACTGGACACTCTCCATAATGTCTGCTGGGTACAGGTCAAGAAAATCACTGTGTTCCTCTTAGTGAAAATGTGTATACACATACCCGCAGTGCAAAGCAGTAGGGGTGGGCTGAACTCGAGGACTTTCACATAAAAACTCAGCGAGATTCCGCGGAGTCCTACGTGCTGGAGGAATTCGGCATGTCATACTGCTCGCAGTGATTTTTAGCACCAGGAGCTTTTAAAATCAGCACAAACGGCACCCCGTTGCCGGCCAGAGGGTGCGGATTCTTTCTGCCGCTCCAGTACATTTTCTACTCAAGCAGCAGCTTGCTCAAAGCGAATGGTTGTGACCTGCTGCGAATGCCAGCATTGAGAAATCTCGTTGAGAGGCTTTCTAGCACCTGAAAATCATGCAAGTGGAAGCAAATTCTTGCCCACCAACTTAAAGTTGGCGAGTCACGCGTAAGAAAAAACTCCGCCATGCGGCGGTAGGTAGAGTTTTGCCGAAATTCCGGTGTGAGTCGGCAAAACTCTGGGAACTCCGCCGGCAGAGCTGAATTATTCGCCCACCCCTATTAAGGAGTAGGGGTGGCCATAACTTGAGTAATTTGTTGTAGTGAAATTATGCTAAATTACACGTGATTAGGAGGAACTATGGGAGGAGTGTAACTCAACATTTGGTGCCAATTTCTTAGCACAAAATGCAACCTTGTGACCACATTACACTCGAGGATGTATTTTCCCCTAAAGACAAAAGCACTAAATGCAACAGAACACAAACAGGACCAGCGGTTCATGCTCACTAAATTAATTATTACAGTGCTCCTACAGTAGTGGTTTTGCGCTAAATTATCATAATTTTGCAAACTGGCCTAATGGTGTATTCTTCAGTAATTCTGCATCAAAAGAATAACACATAATATTCAAAGTTCCTCGGATTACTCCAGTGTAATTAAAATGCCACCTAGGCCTTTAAAGGGCAGAAGTAGAATGAAGGGAAAAGTGATAATAAACACTACTGTAGACTGTTCTTTGTTTCAATGTTTTACTGAACTAGGGCTGAAATGTCTTAAATTTACAATGTTTTACATATACAATTACTCAAAGGGAAATATTCTTCAATTTTCTAGGAAGACATCAGTTTTGCTACTATGTTGTATCCAAGGTACATCCGAGAGAACTTGATCCATGCTAGATTTTAAGTGAATCAATATACAAGATACATGTACACACAATTCTTTGGAATTAAGTTACATAGTTTGTGTTTATTCTGATAATTTTGTCAAAACATTGTCCCACTTGGACCTATGCATAATCGTAAGAAATAGGTTAGCTTTTTCTGGTGATCAATGCTTCATTACCATGGCACTATTTTACCATGCAAAGTGACTGGCAGCAGCATTCTCTTATGAAAATGTTACCATACTTTTGTCTCCCAACTCATACGCATACAAGAAGCCGTTTTTGCAGCCCTTTCTACATTTTGAAGAAAACTGGATCAGGCGTGCCATGATTTACGTACCTGGCTTTTAGCCTGCCTGTACAGAGTCTCTTTTAATGCCTCAGAGTCTAAGGTGGAATTAAACACATCTTTAACTTCAAAAGCTTCCTCTGCTGCTTTTCGAAGATCCAGACCCTTCCCAAAATTCGGAATCTGCTCCAAATCTAACAAGCCGGCTTCTTCCTCCTCCTCCTCCTCCTCCTCAATACACCTGTACCAATGACCAGGAGAAGGGGGGTGACCTGTTGTTAGCTTATCTGGCTTTTATTCGATTTTTTTTACACAAACTAGCCAATACTTTGTTTTTGCTAAATTGGTGCCTGCATGCACAAGCCAATGGTGTTTTCTCACACAAACCACATGCATGCACAGCACGAAAAGAAAGCACACACAAAATACAAGAGCCAAAAGGGTGAACGACAAATGGAAATGGTGCAGGAAATAATCGCTAATGAATCAATAGTTACGGATATTAAATGCTAAAATTAATAACTGCCATACTATTAATAATGAATGTGTTTTTGTTTGGAATATGGAGAATATTTATTTTTTATAATACCTTTTTTTCTTTTATGTAGGCCAAGCAGAATTTTCTATGTTGTTAATATGCATACATTTTGTTTAGGAAAAGTTACAGCGAAAACATGGAATTTGACATTGCTTTTACGTGATGGTTATAGTTGAAGGATTTGAATTTAGTGTGTGAAGTTCTTATGAGGAATCCTCTTACATATTCATGTTATTTATACTGCATTTGTTCCACTTAGAGAGTTTAGAATGTCTTCCACTGGGTAGAAATATAGATGCTAATAAGCTATGCATGTCAGCTGGACAGCCTCTATGCCAGTTCTGAATTTTTTTCTTGGGGTCTCATAACTGAGTGTCTTAAGATACACGTTTCCTGAATTTGCCTCTACGAACCGAAACATAAGATCTTAAAATATAATGGGTTATCAGTCAAATCTCATAACCTGCAATGAGGATGTCAGTGCCAACCAAGAGTGATGTAAGACATGGTACCTCTATCAAGAGGAATCATTTATATAATTGATGACATTCTCTCTGAAGAGAAAATCTTTCGCCACACTTTTAATCTATCAAATGCTCCATTAAAAAAGCTGCACCTAGGTAAATGGACATGAAACACTACACAATCAAAATAAATTAACAAAAAAACGCATGACGTACACTTTTAATGTTGCATGTACTCAAAATTCCTCTTCTGTATGGCTGCTTATTTTTTGGTTTTCACCACATAGAATGGGTGTGGTTTTTTTTTATTTTACTGAAGTAAAAGGAGTTGTGCCTTTAGGCTGTTTTGACTCTGGACTCTGGCTTTTTTTCCAATAATAAATTAATAAAGGTGGGCTGTTATCCTCAATAGACTGCTTTTAGAGTTTATTGACTTTCTCACTGACATCATAAAAAAGCCTTTCCAAATTCTGTGATATCTCTACATTTTGATGTAAGAAACTAAACCCCTTAAGTAGTTTATATTCATAACACACATAGACATTGTAACCATGCTCTGGTTGAGATCTTGGAATGTGGCATTATGGTGGGCCATATTGACCACTGAGTGCTTCGTGACACGCTGACCACCACGTGTCCTTCCCTGCCAGCTGTGCTTGAGAAAAGCAGCATGAGAAGCACCTATTGCTTTCTGGAACTCACACCATTTGTTGTGGTTGTTGGGGAAGCTTGGTATTTACTAGTGGAGTTATTGCATGGGAGGAGTTACAGCTGAGGGCGGATTTGCATGTCTGACTTCAAAGCAGGACAGCCTACTTTCTGCCAGCACAAGAAGAAAATGAAATCTGGTTACCCCTGGAAACGAGATCCTTCAACCCTCAAACTGGAATCGAGTGCTGGTTTGCAATATCTATATTGGCCCAGCACTTGCAGTGAGCTATTAACATGGGGCAAAGCAGAGTCTATCAGCTTTGCCTCAGGACCACCTGCTCCAACTCTGATCTATTGCCACCTGTGATTACCAGTAGACTATGTAAAACTGCTTAAAAATTAATGATGCTAAAGGAATTTTGTTTCATTTTGTGTGGTACAGCCAAGAAGAAGAAATGGTAGATGTATCAGATGTTTTGAATGAATTGATAAGTGGTTAACTTTAACAGATTTGTGGTTAAATATATCAGAAGCATGCATAATAAAATGAGAAAACTTGAAACACCAATCGCTGAAAGATTGGGTTTAACCATGCATCTTTGTATGGGTATAAGGCAGTGTCTATTAATTCAAGATGTCCTCATGGTTTCAAAGCAAAAGACATCAGACTAAGAAAAGGTGAGACTGCCTGTTAAGGGTTGCAATGCCACCAACCTTCGGGTATGGTCAAAGCTCATGGAAAGTGATGCGGGCTCTTCGTCTTCATCATCTTCCTCAAAGGTTCCTTGGGCCTCTGCTGTGGGCGACGCTGTCTCGTCCTGCGACTTTCCCGTCAGACTGCTGTCTTCATACTCCTCTTCCAGGTCATCATCATCTTCCTCATCAATGTCTACTGATTTTCGATTTGTTAAGCTGTGGCATTGGGAATTGCTATCAATGTCCTGACCATCTGGCCTAAAATACAACAGATAGGAAAATATATATATATATTATGAATCCTTAATATTGCTAGTTTCTATACAAAACACCACATATTAATTTTCAAATGCCGCTTGAAGAACAATTATTGTCATTACCCAATTCAGTGATAAAAATGTTAGCTATTGTTATTGAAAAATCTCCAATTGATTCAAAATGTACAATTCCACGAGGCCTTCAAGCTGCAGGTTTAACTTGTGTCCCCAAAACCAAATAACGTGTGTTATAGTGAGTAAACTTAACAAGAAATGCCTATGCAGTGCAACGAACAAGAACAAATATACACCTCTCTTTTTGTAATCTTCACATAGCTCCTGCAGCTTACATCGAGGATTTCACCCTGGAATGAAGACATCATTAGAAAACACCCCATGCAAATTTTCCTTGTCAATAATAGATCTGAAGCCAGGAGAGCACGCTGGGTGCTGAGTGACAGCAGCACACATCAGTCTGTCCCCAGGAAGCCCTGCGGATTATGTATCACACTCCATGTAAGCGTTGATTTTTTCCATTTGAGCATAGTGGGATGCCCAGGAGGATTCTTTCTGGGCCCTGGGCCTTGTCATTGAACCTAAACACATCACATGTGTGTTTACTTTGCCAAGTTTTGATCGATTTCTTCTAACATAAATGCCCAAATTTGATCCTCCCACTGGATCAATTATGCCAGGAAACTGAGGGTTCCTCGTCTGATTTTTCTGCTTGTAAAAGAAGGTCTCCAATTTCCTCCAGGAAATGCCAAAGCTTGTTTACTTGTCAAGTCTCCTCTCTCTTTTTCTACACAAATCCCGGCAGCTTCGCAGCCTCCCCCAACACTGCCATTAGTCACCTCAGAAAAGGGCATAACTGCCTTTGAATTGATAGGTGCCAAGAGGAACAAAACCGGTACACCTGGGCATTTGATGTAATGCTATGTATCTCTATATTATGTTATGGGTTAAGCAAACTACTGGAAATCTGTTTCAACAGCAAATATATGTGTCAATATGCATTTCTAGCATGCCAGATTGGCACCCAAGTGCATTCAGGGTGCAACGCCATTAGAGGCGGCAACAGCATGGTAAACGACCGTGTTGTGATTCTGCATACCATTACTCCTCAAGGCGGAACAACGACTTGTGGGGGGCAGGGGGGAGGTGTTGGATTTAAAATCCAACACCTTCCCTAGTATCCACACAGACTGGAGTTGGAAAAGTAAATTATACTATTCCAACAACGACTTGCGGAGTAATGGTATGCCGAATCACAACGCGGTCGTTGTAACGACCGACGACCGTTGTGATTTCCTGTGGGGAAAAAGACTGCGGGATAAGGAGATACATTCCAACAGCATAGATAGACCAGAGGAGATAGGGTTTCTGAATTATATGGCCAAAGATGAGAGAAGAAAGGTGGCTTCTCCACCTTCCTTCTCTCGTGGTGCTCATGATAGTGTACAATACTGCTTATGTGGCAGATTTTTGCCATTAACAAAGTAAAAGGCACGCATGCGCACAAGTGTGTGTGTGTGTTACTACTTACAGATATACTTGTCACTAACAGAGGTGGACTTTGAAGACTTCAACAGTTACAGATCAGAGTTGTCCAGGCACTGAATGTGAATCCTCACAATGCATTTATTATATATAAAATGTATTTCTTTACTGTCGTTTAGGCATGACCTTGTAAGTTTGTTTTGGCGAGTCTTATGTTTCATCTCATTGGATACGAGTAAACCTTATGTTTGCAGTGACTCAATGCCACAAACCAGAAAAGTTCTGTACTGTTCACATGTATATGTATTGTGTTTAATGAAGCCATGCAAAGGCCCTCTGCGGCATCTCAATATTGGGTGACGCACATATCGGCAACAAATACTTAATTTGAAACTATGCTGTAAGTTAAATTAAATAAAGACAACATATTTCACCAAAACTATTAATTTAGATGTTCCCAAAAGTTCTCTTTAAAGAATAAGGTTATTTAAAACCATGAATAACACTGATTGCAGGTTACCTAGTGAAGACTTAACCTGAAACAAATTTTGTATGCTGATTCTTCTAGCGCACTAATCTGAGAGGATATCCAGGCGCTTGATGGGTCTGCAGGTCTCACACAGTATGAGATTAAAATAGCCATACAATACAAAAGAAATCAGGTTGAGCATAAGAGGTGTGTCTCAACCATCTTATGCTAGCAACCTAGCATAATGATGCATGCTCATATGACCAGTTGATTCTAAGATGCTTCCCGCATGATTGGCAAGTACAGGTTAGACAGACAGATGTATGCTCTACAATAACTGACCACTGGTCCAAACTGGGCCCACGTATGATGCTTTTGATGTCTTTGAAGTGTGCATAGCTGCATGTGATGGTTACTACCATCTTGGAAACAGGTAACACGTCCCTGTTGAGTTAAAAGCCACAATTCACAGCATGTGATGATGAGGAACAGAGACAGCTTGGAGGCTGGCGTTCAACTGCCTGTACAGTCAACCATGCGTATGGGCCACAGATTTAGGCTTGCGTTTCGGCCCCCACCATTTTATTTTGTGGTCAATGAAGTAAGAAGTGTGAAGAATATTAGCATGGAAGCCTAAAAATAAATTTACAAATTTCGGAGCAGCATATTTCTGACTAAAGACAGGTGGAGGTGGGGCAGGGATAGAGTCAGTTATTTGTCAGACCTTCAAGGCACATAGTAGAAGACTGTGTGGAAAGTACTGCTGCTTTAGAGGACTCCCACTGTATATGTGACTTTGTGCAGAGGCAGCCAGCATGGGGCACCATCAAAATAATAATAAGAAGAATTCGTATTACGCTGTATGGATGTAAAGGGAGACAGACAATGTCAGGTCGCCTTTAGGGCTAAACATTCTTGCACTGGGTACGGTGTCTCATAGGAGACATGCTGGGTTTCTATTTTTTGTATACATATCTTTTCTGTCGGAGCTGATGTCCAGAACAGGTTCCAGAAACAGATTGCAGGGCGGACATTAACATTCTCCCTTATCTAAACTGCGTGCGTTGGGGTCTATTGGTCCATAATTACACTGCTCATGCTGTCAACAGTTAGGAAAACCTCATTTATCTTCCCACTCAGACAGACAGAAAACAAACTTCGTGTCCAAATTTTGTTTTGGAGATAGCCAAGCCTGTCTGTGGTGTTTAGAGTGTGTGGGAACAGGAAAATCTCCGCCAGGCCCGAGCGGCTTAGTTTTCTTTTTTGGAGGGCATGTGAAGGGAATGGGCACCTTTCCCTCTGGGTATTGAGTTGGGAGGAACATGAAACCGGGGCCAGGCCAGCTTCCGCCCCACAGCTCGTCGACTACTTTTTAGATTAGTATTTCCTCTGATTTAGTCATTGTACAATCACGCGCAGCTCCAGTGCTAATAATAGCCAGAGAGGTAGCTCAGTGGGTTAGCATGGGCTGCACAGATCAACAGACGTTCGAAAAAGACCGACATGACGGTCAGTAAACTGAGTACCATTTAACTGGATAACACTAAACCTGTAGTTTATAAGGTTTAGAATCAGCAGTAGGTGGGTGTACAGCATGATATATATATACAAGTTATTATTAAAAATAATACGTTGTATATATATCATGCTGTATACCCACCTTCTGCTAGTTCGTCTATTTTTTTAATAATAACTTGTATATATATATATATATATATATATATATCATGCTGTATACCCACCTTCTGCTAGTTCTTCTATTTTTAATAATAACTTGTATTTATATATATCATGCTGTTTACCAGGGGTCTTCAACCTTATCTGTAGTTAGAACTAATTTTGCTTAGTGAAAATCATCCTGAGCTAAGGAAGGCTGAGCAACTCGTCTATTGCTACCAAGTAGCCCTATAACCAGCTTTATTGAATTTAAGCCTAATATCAATAGAGCGGGAATGCCAAGGTTTGAACGAAATACTTTGATTAGGACACTGTGACAGGACTGCCATGAGCGTGTGGTATGAACATGTGTGAGTGTGAATGAGATATATGATTTTGGGTGAGTGCGAGCCTTTGTCGTATGTACTTGGGATGTATGACGTTACAACACATACTTTTACAACGCCTACCTTTACATCGTAAGTTTTACAATGCATACCATTACAACGCATAATGCTTTTGGGCGCTGGATAGTGAATAGTTTAATTTACTATTCCAACTCCAGTCCCCGTGGATAGTAGGGAAGGTTATTGGATAGTAAATTAACCTATTCTCTATCCTAGAGCGCCCCCCAGAGCAATGCGTTGTAACAGTTTGCGTTGTAAAAGTTGCGTTGTAATGGTAGTTCGTTGTAAAAGTTTCGTTGTAAAGGTTGTATACCATGTACTTGTGGCACATCAATCAATCATGGCATTTATAAAGCGCGGTACTCACCCATGAGGGTCTCAAGGCGCTGGGGGTGGGGAATGCTGCTACTGCTCTAAAAGTCAGGTCTTGAGGAGTCTTCTGAAGGTCAGCAGGTCTTGGGTCTGCCGTAGGTGGATGGGGAGGGTGTTACAGGTCTTGGCGGTTAGGTGGGAGAATGATCTGCCGCCGGAGGTCGCTATTCGGATGAGGGGACTGTGGCAAAGGCAAGGTCGGCGGAGCAGAGATGGCGGGTGGGGGCATGGAAGCTGAGTCGTCTGTTGAGGTACGCTGGTCCAGTGTTGTGGAGTACCTTGTGTGCGTGGGTGAGCAGCTTGAAGGTTATCCTCTTGTTGACGGGGAGCTAGTGCATACTTAACCAGGTCTCTCAGGTGGGGTGTGATGTGGCTGCAGCGAGGGATCTCGAGGATATGGAGTGCAGAGGCATTCTGGATGCGTTGCAGCCATTTCAGGAGTTTGGACGAGGATCCTGTGTAGAGGGCATTCCCGTAGTCCAGCCTGCTGCTGACGAGGGCCTAGGTGACCATTCTTCTCGTTTTGGTGGGGATCCACTTGTAGATCTTGCGGAGCATGCGGAGAGTGTTGAAGCAGGTGGAGGAGACGGCGTTGACCTGCTTAGTCATGGAGAAGGTGGAGTCAAGGATGACCCCCAAGGTTGCGTGCATGATCAGTGTGTGTTGGAGCTGCTCCCAGTGCGGTCGGCCACCAGGAGTTGTCCCAGGCCAAGGGGATGGATCCGAGGATGAGGACCTCTATCTTGTCTGAGTTCAGCTTCAGCCGGCTGTTCCTCATCCATTCGGCGACGGCCTTCATTCCTTTGTGGAGGTTGATTTCGGCGGTCCTTGGTGAGGGAGAGGAACAGCTGGGTGTCGTCGGTGTAGGAGATGATGTTCAGGTCGTGCAGTCGGGCGACGTGGGCGAGCGGTGCCATGTAGACGTTAAACAGCGTTGGGCTTGAGGGTAGAGCCCTGGGGAACGCCGCACATGATCATGGTGGCTTCGGAGTGGGAGGGACGAAGGCGGATGCTCTGCATTCTGTCGGAGAGGAAGGAGGTGGTCTAGTTCAGGGCCTTCTCTTGGATCCCGGCGTTGTGGAGGCGTGTGCGTAGTGTGTGGTGGCAGACCGCGTCGAAGGCGGCTGACAGGTCGCGGTTTCTCTGTTGACTAGCAGGGTCCTGATGTCATTGGTGACGGCGATGAGGGCGGTTTCATGACATACAAACCTTTCGTCATATGTGGCACCGTCACATGTATAACGCAAACATACAACAATTTTCTAAAATGGGAGCAATTTAAAGAGCAGAAAAATGTTCAGCAAAAATGTTCATTATATTGAGTATTTGTTCTGCACTTTAAATTTCCCCAACTTAAAAAAATGGCTGTATTTTTCCATTATAAATATGGCACTGTGTCTACCAGGCACTGGAAGCAAGATGCTTGCTGTGTGTAAAAGTGACACTTTGAAATGGGAAAAAATTAAACTGAAGATTTAACTTTATGTTTATATACATTCCATAAAACTCATCATTTAATGTTTCTCCCATGTTTAAGTGTCACATTTACAAACCCCTGCATCTTTCTCCTAGTGGTCTGAATACATGGTGCCATATTTATAACAGAAACAACACAGCCATTTGTTTAAATGGGAGAAATTTGAAGTGAAGATACATGCTTCATTAAACATTAGGACATAACTGACTTAATTGAAAGTGGGGAAATACATAACGACTGAATATTTAATAGAAAAAAAATGTTCACTTTAAATTTCTCCAATTTAAAAAAAATTACTGTACTTTTCAGTTATAAATACGGCACAGTGTCTACTGGCCACCGGAAGCAGGAGGCCTGCTGCTTGACACTTTGAAATGGAAGAAAATTAAAATGAAGAGTTACCTTAATCATTATGGTAACTTTTCATTTTGATTATCTCCCATTTAAAAGCATTCAGAAACATAATTTTGTTCTCAGCTCCAATATTGAGCTGACAAAGACTTTTATTTAAGATTGAAATACCTGAGTGCTTCAAGTTAATCACCTCTGTCTACCCTGGTTATAAATCTGACTGAGCACTGCTCATTATCCGTCCCGGCTATCTTCAGCCTAATGCTAATAGTGTACAATAAACACAGCCTTAGTTTAAAAGGAAAATGCTACCCTTTGCTTATTTAAAAATGAATTGGAGGATGTGAGCTACTCTGAAGGTGTCTGTGAGCTACTGGGCTGTAAGCTACTCTGAAGGTGTCTGTGAGCTACTGGTAGCTCACGATCGACTGGTTGGAGACACCTGCTGTATACCCACCTACTGCTGGTTCTAAGCCCTATAAACTACAGGTTTTAGTGTTATCCAGTTAAATGGTACTTAATTTACTGACCGTCATGTTGGTCTTGTTCGAAAGTCTGTAGATCTGTGAATTTGAGTAGAATAGGATAGTATTTTGATCCTTCTGCACATGACAACATGAGGACAGTTCAGTTCAGTAACAGTCACACCTACTAGTCCAGCATCCTGCTCATCAGGACCAAGCTGAGACCCACAAAAAGTCAGAGGAGGAAAGAATATACCCGAGAGCTACTCTTCCAAATATACGCACACCTATGTGCACTATCAGTCTGTACGGTTCTGGGTGCTAATAAGAACCTCATAATGACTCCAAACTCTTCCCATACAGTGTCTACACATTTACAGTTTTACCATCCAGTATGCTTGATCCCACCAGCAACCACTCGCAGACATTGATCGCTACAGATAAATCAAGTAGCAGTAGTGTGCTATACAAATTTCAACTAACGATAGCCAAAATCCAAAGTCAAATCAATCCTTTTGTCCACACACTATGAAGGGAGACTCAAATTATTCTTATTAATATTAACAGGCTCCTAACTTTGATTGAGTAAAGTTTAAAATCCTGGAGGGACGAGTTTCTAGAACTCTCACCTGGGAGGCTGCTTTGGCAGTTAACTGTTGTATTTAACAGAAAAAAACAATAGATTAACTATGTTTAATAACTTTAACCATCTTGAGGAGCGGCTCTTCCACGAGAGTGGAGGAGTGTCACCCCGCTAAAAAATATGCCCCAGAGCATCTGAAAAATAAAACTGTAATTAAGTTTATTTATTACTATTTTATTATTCAGCAACCCATCCTGAACTGAGCGGGGCAATTGCTACTGAGTGGCAGCAGGGAGCTGTGCACTTATGTTTAAAGTAAGCATGCCGCTTTGGCCGACCATTTTGTGACCTTCAGCCACACATGCGCATTTTAAACTTCTCTGACCTAGCTGTCTTAGGCAGCTGGGTTAGAGACAGCGCAGGCATCCAGTGCAGAGGCCGCTTCCTTCAATCCTGACGCTTCTCTCATGCTGTTTAATAGCATGATAGCAGTGCTAGAAATGGGTAGTGCAGCTTCTTGGTTCTGGAGTTTCGAGGAGAGTAGACACCCGAGCGTAGGCGTCATGCGGCAAATCAGAAAGGTATGTTCCATTTTTATTTTTTATTTTAATCGCACTCGTATTTTTCCCACCTCTCTACTCCAATTAAATGCCAACCGCCAGTGACCAACTTGCATTGATATGTAATACCTGAAATATGAAATTTCTTCCTACTGTATTATCTCCATAAATATGCACTAAGTGCTATTATGCCCAGCTCAGACATCTACACAGTAGTCTTGCCCTACTCTGTATTTTCTCAAGTCAGCCCAGTTTTTTTTTTGTTTTGGAGTGACCAAAATTGAATACAGTTTTCTGAAAGTGGTTATACCAATACACCATTTTTTAAATCATTATGTGCTGGAGTGACAAAGTTTGTACTGGAGGAAAAAATAGGATTTATAGAAATAGAAATGCCTAGTTTGCTGAATCAGGATTTGTATTTAAAAATCTGCTCACACATGCATTAAAGTTCACATGTTTGTAAACGTTTCGGCATGAACAAGTCAAGTTTAGAGATGCAGAAAAGGGAAGTAAATGGGTGTTTGGATTCTCTGGCGGTGGTTTTGACCACCTGAAATAATGGAAACAGACAAAAATGCAGAATTATGCTGGTATTGAGAAAATTTGTGTAAGGAAAGTAAGTGCTTTTAGCGTGAAGATGTGAACGGAACCACACCTCCCGTATTTCGTGTATATTTCACATGAGTGAAAGAAAGTGGTTTCTCCAAAAGAAAATGTTATCCCTGTGGGGATTGGAAATAAAAATGCAAAACACACTATATAACGAAGCCTAAACCATTGGAATGTTGTAAGTTAGAGAATCCACCCGGCTTTGGCACTTGAAAAGCAGGTTTACACCTTCATATCTACGGAGGCTCATAGATTTCAATGCACACCTTCCAGAGGTCTGTGAATTCAGAAGAGCAACACTATGACAAATGTAGACTTACTTCTACGTCCGAGATTGCCTCTTTCTTTTGAGATTCAGGCCCCCTATCTTTGTCTCCATTCTACTTGCCATTCCAGTTGCCTCCCACCAGTGTCTTTAATTTTCCTTTGTTGTGGAATCCCATTGACTTTTCAAAGGAGGTGTCTGTCTATTTTTACACCCAAATCCTTCTCAAAGTTACTAGAACCCAGCAATGTACTGACAGCCTTGCAGTGCGGCTCCACTATGCCTTTTATTTAGGGCTTCGCTGTATTTTCATATGTGATCAGACTTGGATACCTACGGTATTTTTCCATAGGATAAGTAAAGGCTCTGAAAGGTGAGCAAATGTGAAGGTTTTCCTTCATTATTCTAAATCACTTCCTCTGCATTTGGTTAGTCTCATCCACAGGCCTTGAATAATTTGCTCTCCAAAGGCTCATCTTCATTTTTTTCTTGCTCTACATTTGTTACTAGGGAGAAATTCTGCCATTCATCAAGAATTCTTTGGTATTTTACTTGCAGGCCCCAGTCAATATCCGGTTATAAGGAATAAAGACGTGTTATATTATTTTATTTGTTTTAATGTAGCACCAAACATGTTGTATTGCGGAAACTTCAATGAATTTTCTGAACATATCAATCTGAATGGATCGGGAGTAGTGGTGACATATGTGTAAAGGAACAGACAGTGACTATGGTCCAGGCACCCTGTCCCAATGTGGAAGTGGAATGGTGGATACGAGGCATTCAGATGACGATCTTATTGGGAATAACATTGGTCTCTAGCTTTCCAAAAGGTCCATAATTGTATCTCAAGGCACCTCTTCTTTCTAAAAGCGAGGAACTGGGAATTTCATAGATGTGTGCCCTGCGTTTTCACTATGTCAGCTGCCACTCACAAGAAGTTTGGGTTGTTCTAACTAGGTATTCATATTAACGCACGGTCAAGTCTTAAATATTCCCTCTTCAGTTTAGAAATGTTTCAAGAGCAAAGGAAGACAAACTAAGGGCAACTTCCCTCAAATACATCACAAAACACATCTCCGGACCAGACAGGTGCTGCTGTTTCTACTCAAGAGAGCCTAACGAGGGGAGGCAACATCTCTCCTTCCTGGGACGAGGATATTATAACCGGTGCGCCTCAGTACCGACCACAGCACGTGCCTAGGCGACTGGCTCATAAAAAAGGGCGTAAATATGTCTGGCCGGCTGGCAGACCAACCATATGTCTGGGTTCTATTTCCCTGATAGTTCGGTTGCTTAAGAAAGGCTCAGGATTTTCACCTCTTTCGCTACAGGAATGTTTGCGAAGAAAAAAAAAATCATAATAATGATACCAAAAAGTTCTGTTTTAGCCACTGCATGTGTGACTTTAATACGGGAAAGCCAAGCCAGGGCAGGGTCCTCCCAGCATGATTGAATTTAGAAAGGGGATTGCCTGTCCTATTAGGGTGATTAATGGGCACCCCTTCCTTCAGTGGTCCCACGACTTAATTTCAACCTCATGAAGACTCTTCCTCCTGCCCGGCTGGCGCGCGCACGCACGCACGCACACGTCATTTCTGTCCTTCGCACGCTGTAAATCTGCTGGACAGGTATTAAAGCCGGGTCTGTGCCTTGGGCAGGCGGGCTTCTGATATCCTTCCGTCCGAGGCGAGCTAATGATGCCCGAGCTGTTTGGGCCTGTGCCGCTCACAAAGCCAGATTGAGAGGCTCTCGGTTAGTGGCCGGGGCTGAAATGGATTGCAGGGCCCTCGGGCTCGCTACACTCGCAGCCCACATTCGAGGCTGCGGTTTGCCTTTGCACGAGAAAACCGCAGCCTCCCCAAAGGCCCGGGATGGAGGAACAGTCTGCTACAGCATGCAGACTGAACACGGCAGACAAACATTGTTTCAGACACCTCTCATGTAACAACAATACAAGCCAGGACTGACCTACGAGGTCTGTTTGATGTTTGCGCAATATGTTTTCGCTTTCCATGTTGTGGATTCATAGAAAGTGACGAAAGAAAACAGACCTTCTGGCTAACCCACTCTTACCTTGACGAGGAAGTTTCAACAGAAACTACTTCGGTTGTGTGCGGCTAATTGTGCTAAGCACTCATATTGAAAACCAGCTTCTGACGGTGGTAAAAGCAAAAGCAGAACACTTAAAAATGTAGGAATAACACCCACATCACATAACCAAATATCAGTCCCAGTGGCATGCATTTATTCCACTTTTGTGCACACCTGTACAAAGTGATTACGTTTTTACATTTTTTTTAACCAGGACATAAATGGCCTCTAGTCTCCAACTTTATCATGACAGCCCCCTAGGAGCCTTTGAGCATAGCAAGTCTCTTCGTTTCAGCTTCCTTGCTGTCCATCACTTTCACCTATTTTGCATTTTCACACTTCACATTTACATTTGTCTGTGACCTTTTCCCACAGACAGGGCAACTTTAGTCAGGGTGTTACATCCTGAGGTCTCTTTAAGCCACTCTAATGGCTTCGAGCATGGCAAGACTGCAGATGGGAAGTATGTTCAGGATTCCCGACTCCTTGCCCTCCACAAGAATCCATTTTAAAGACAATATATTCATAATCAGCACTTTTCCAGCGAAGATGTTACTAGTGCAATATGCAGTGCATAATTTGTAACAAAAACAATAAACCTAAGTTCATTAGCACAGAGTTTGTCTTAGAAGTCTGCCACTGGAGGTTCCAGTTGCTGGGATAGTCAAATACCAATGCTGCCTAGTCTTTATTCACCTCATGCCGGCTCCACCACCCTACACTTCCGGTCGCTTTATATTGCTCTTGCAAATTCTTTTTCATTCATGCTTTCTCTTATTGTTTTCCCTTTCCTCTGTTTTCTCTCTATTGTTCTGGTTCAAAATCACATGATGAAAAATATGTTCCGGTCCCCAAAATGATTGCAGTTTTCAGCCACCTCCTCCCACCGGCACAAATTAGGCACTGGATATAAACTCACCTGGGTTAAGTTTATAATAGACCTTGCCTCACTATCTCTCATTGCATGTACGGCATTTATAGAGTGCAAACCTAGCTACAAAACAAGAGGGTGCTGTACATAGAGAGAGAGAGTTACAAGATAAGTGGCCAATAGAAAAGATGGTGTGACTAGGCAGGAAAATGGGATTCTAAAACATGTTTTCATTCCACTCTCACATGCTCACTATTTTTCCTTTTGGAGAAGCATGTGAACTTCATCAGCTCTGCTGGTTAATCTTCAGATTGTTAGCGTCTGCTTTTGAGCTCTTGTAACTTTATGCTTGGAAGAAACAACAAAAAACGTATTCTACTTACCTCTTGTCTGTTAAACTTGAGGCTTGATTCAGCTCGCTATTTGCGATGAAGTTTCTGATTTCCGAGAAGTATGAGTCTTCTTTCTCGTCTAAAAGTGCATGGTTTTCGGATTCCGAGTTGGGGGAGGAGGCGCTTGTACCGAGGTGGTTCGTGATGACTCCTGAGTGCTGGCTCACTAGACAGGAAATGAGGAACGAGAAGGGGAACAGGCAAACAAATGAAATATCATCTCGGACACTCTGCGGGGAGCTCAGGAAAATTAACACCATCAACCAGTTGTCAGGCGCTAGTGATCTGCGCTGACGTGCAAAATGTTCATACCGGTAAACCAGACTTTGGGTTAAAAAAAATAATAATAACTGCAGACAAGTTCCTTTTAAAGGCAATACTTACCCAAAATGTGTTTTATAAATTGAATTTGTAAATGTACTTTTGCTTTTTATTTGAGTTTTGAGGCATCAGGAGGTACTAAATGCATGACTACTTAGTTCTACCTTGGGACTTCCATGTGCATTTTATTTTCTCTACATAATTCTGTAATACTCTGGAGTGTCACTTTTGGTCAATTTGAAGTGCTGCACAACATGGTTAGTTAAAACTAGGAAGTATAGATAGTAGACGATTTGCGAGGTAGAGTCTAGCAGGATGTGGCGAAATTCTAGCCATAATTTTTCAGACACTACCTTTGCAAGTGTGCCTGCTTCAAAAACAGCTTGAATGGTTACATTTTCATGGCCTTTCAGAATCATAGGTGGTTGGGTTCAGCCCTGGAATGGCGACACAGATTGCCTAAAGGTTTGACTTATTCTTGGACCTATGTTGATGCCCACTTTTGTATAGGATCCTGCATTAAATACCATGTAGTGGAGAGGGACATCTGATAGTTAGTCCTACTGTGACACAGATAGTAGCAGAGCTTCCAGCGCCGGGACACTCCAGCGAGTAGCCCTGCGCTTTATAAGTACAGAGTAACATAGTAACATAGAAGCCCCCTCCTAATAGAGTCCAGGGACTCCAGCACAAAATTTACAAGGGTAGTTTTCATAATATTTGAATTATGAAAAAGTAACGGGGTGGGGCCAAAGCCCTAACAGTCCACCCCTGTGATAAGTGAACTAGTTAATATGTGCAAATGTTATTAATGTAGGTTCTATTGGAACTCTCTGTGGCAGCGGGATCTCATTGTGATAAAGGCATGCTCCTTTTCGTACTACACTCAGCAGAGAATATATTAAATTACCACATTATGCCTGGTTATTGTTAGTCATTCACTTTCAAATCTCAACATATTTGTCCATCCTAACATTAGCCCCTAATGAATTGTCATGTGGCGGCGGTAACTTAGAGTCTGCATCACGCCACATATTGGACTACTGTGCGCCTTCTACAAATTCCTGTTCAGTTCAAACATTCGCTGGGATGATGCATATGTCTGAAGTCACACGCGTTTTAGGCTTACATTAGATATCTCTTAACACTGTTTGGTGACTTTAAGGGATCAAAAAGATTCTTCACCCACCTTTGTGTTTTATTTTTTAAAACAGTAGAAGCCTTTCCAAAATTTGATTCCTAGCTGCTAAGGAGACTTGAAAGAGCATGTTTTGCCAGGCAGAGTACCCCCAAATAAATATCTCAAGGGGCCTAATTGTGGAAATTGGGTAACACATCTACATTTTGTATTATGTTGTCCTCTCTCTGTGGTTGGTCAAACTTACTTCTATACTATAAACAGGTGTTGAGCATATTATTTGTTGAATCTGAACTCAAAATGATTTGCAGACATTACTAATAATTCAAGTTCTCACTCAGGGCTGTGTATTCCAGGCTTGTTATTATCAAGATCTGCTTTAGACCTAGTGCAGGTAGTCAAAAAGTGAATGTTGTGCATGTGTAAATTCAGAAGATGCTTTTGTGCCTGGGCAAAATAGAATGTGTGCAGAAACTGCCCAGTGTGCACACTTATTGTAGGGGTGTGACTGCCATTCATAGAGAGATTCTCTGCGAAAGTCCTGACTTGGAGATGGACTCTTGAAGGGAGAGGCGACCTGCAGGAATGTGGAAACAAGTCATTGCCTGTGCTGCAGGAGCACATCCACCAGTGTTTAGGCAAGCCATGAGAGCCAATGACTAGTGAAGCAGTTACTTTATTTGTATGCAGCGTGTGCCGTATAAGGCATAATTTCACTTGTGATGCAGACTTGGCTCTTCCCTAATCTGCAGATGTTCCATCTTGTACTTGCAGAGTGGGAGTGGCAGTGCCAGAAGAGTTGGTCAGAGAGGTCAGTTGTGTGGGTTGTTTTGTTGCTAATGATATTATCACAAACACTGCCTGTAGCATGCATTAAAACAGTCTCCAATACATTGCAAAACATCTCTACAGAGTCTTTACAAGTTCAAAGCTGTCTCGATTGGCAATTATGGGCAGGTTTTTAGCTATTTGTTCGCTGATGGGCCTGTTTTATTTGGTACCCGGGCCTATTTTCTGTCTCAGTCGGACCCAGGGAACTGGAAGTGTAGATACACGTTTGCGAATGAGAAATTGCCAGTCACAAACGTGCAGGCTCACTTTTGGAATTAAGGCTCTGATACAGGGCCGGACTGGGAACCGAAACCGGCCCTGGCAAAGCGCTCGGCCACCCCCTCCCCCTAGGGGGTTGGGGGTGCGACCGCACTCTTTGCCAGGGCCGGTTTTCGGAAGATTTTGTTACAGGTCCGTTTTTGCAGCTATACTGCAAAAAAACGGCCCTGTAACAAAAACGGCCCCTGGGACCCAAAACCGGACCCCACCCGTGCGGCGCACCGGGGAATTTCCCGGTGCCCGCAACGGCCAGTCCGGGCCTGCTCTGATAGTCTGAAAAAAAGTGACATTCTAAGGTGCTTTGTGGAAAAGAAGCTTGGCGCTGGGAACAGGGCCGGACTGGGAACCCAATTCAGCCCTGGCAATTTTGTAGGACCACCCCTCCTCAGGGTGGGGGCAGGGATGGTCTGCTAAAGCACTGCTGCTTTTGTTACTGGGGGCCGATATTGCAGCACTGCTGCAAAACTGGCCCCCAGTAACAAAACCTGCCCCCACCGCTCCAAAACCGCCCCCTCTCCCCCCGGCAAACACCCGATGCCCACCACGGCCAGTCTGGCTCTGAGTGGGCAACCTTACACACATTGAATGTACATAATAGTCAAGCTGAAATAAATCATTCGTAGTAAGAAGGGTATTTGCTCATTTAACATATTTTGATTATCTAAGACTGCATTATGATATTTCTAAGCTGCCTTTGTTCCCTCCTACCTCTCATCTGCCCCTCTCCCCACAGTTGCTGTTTGGAAATACAGTAATGATTGATTCTTCTACCTGGAACATTCTCGTGTTCGTGCTTCTTAAGGTGCCGGTCTAGGTTCGTCTGCTGCCCGAAACACCGGTTACACAAGTGGCATTTGAAGGGTTTCTCCTTGTTGTGTATGTTTCGAACGTGCCGCTGTAGGTTGGAGGATATGCTGAACGACCGGTCACAGTATTTACACCTTAAATAGAAAACAATAACACATCATTGTGAAAAGTCCTGTGTAACGAGGTCAACAGACATAAAAGAATAACCTGGAACAAATTTAAGGCAAAGACGGGAAGGCCTGGTGGTTTAGTATGCCACCGGGGAACCAGGAGACAGGGTTTTGATTTAGATCCCTATACTTGGCAAAATGATATAACCCTGGACAAGTCGCCCTGTGTTTCTGTTCCATAATTTGCCAAAATAGAATGCTTTTAGAAACAGACTAAGTGCAATACTTAGTTCTATGTAAAAAGTTGATGAGGTCATTGCTTTGGCTTTGTTGGACCACTGACTTTCCAGTTTGAGTGGACATACGTTCAAAGTGTGGAGGCTGACCTAAGATGGCAAGAACCCCTTCATAAACTCATGCTAGCTGGTGAAATTTCTACTTCTACTCTCAAACATAGGATTACTCAGCAAAATAGTGTGAGAACAGATCGACAAAGGTTGGTCACAACACTTGGTCCACCTAAAGACAACAAGCAACCCAGGACTGATGTGCTACCACAAACCGACCATTCCATTTATCTTAACCATCCTTTTTTGAAATAATAACATAAATTCTGCCTAAATGTGTACTTTTTCTACATAAACCTGTAATACCCACAAGCAACACCAACTCCACCAGTGCCACTTGTCAATACCAGTCTCATTAATACCTGGGAATAGTACTGCGAAACATGCTGCAGACACCATAAACATAGTTTACAGTACCATACAACAATAAATAAATCAAAAATGAAATTCAATTACACAAGTTACTATATTGTTAATAACAATGTATAACTATGGCTCAAGACCTTGCAATACATTACAGTATAAATCATCTAAACCTTAAATTCAAAATAAAGATAATGCAACAAGCCTAAGCATTCCACCTCTTTTCTTTAACTGAAACACAGAAAGATATGGGAACATTTACTATGACTTTGCACCGAAATCCCTCACAAAAGTGATGCAAACCTGGTGCTAAGTGTTGTAGTGGGATTTACTTCCCAACTCAAATCCTGATTTGCATTGCAAAAGTACATGTGCATTTTCATGCAGCCACACATGGATTTGGAAGAAAATAATGATCTACTAACACTGATAGACTAAAGATTGTGCCAAACATTAACACCTCCTCAAGGCAGAGGCGAAGTTTGTGAAAAGGTTATTTTCTCAAAACTCTTCCAACTTTGCATGTGTGTTGCACTTTACAGCACTCAAAGTGGTAAAAGTGGTAAATTAAGGCAAAGCAGAACATTTTGTACAGGAAGAGTACCATTTCAGTACACAAACTATGCTTGACATCACACAGAGATGACTGTTCCACAGTATAGGGGTATGTGTTTTTGCGCAACCATCCTAAAGTGCGCCAGTGCACAGGAGAGAAACAGCACCTTATCTTAATAGATGGTGGTGCTGCTCTGCTATCTCACTTTCACACAACGCAGTGCAGCAACTTTGATTGCTTTATTCTGAGAAAACATAGTAAATTTGGCCCAAAATGTGTACTTTTAACTTTTACTATACACAACCACTCACATTATTACACAGTCAATCGAAGCGGACACCATGTTTACAAAGGTTAAACATCACTTGAAATCTCTGTCTGCGCCACTTTGTGGAGGCCGCTCTGCCCTTTGGTGAAAAATATTGAAATCAGTAAATCAGAAGGGGATGGGAGTGCGTGCTCATTATACAATCCCTGAAGAACTGATCCTGGTCAATTGGCCTCCATTTCAGCAGGCCATTGGAATGCAGTGAGCAGGATGAGGCTTATCCCGGTCATCAGGAAGTCTTTGAACCCACTGCCTTTGACAGGCTGGTGCTTAAACTATGAGAGATGGGGATCCAGGTTTGGGTGCGGGGGGCAGGTAATGAGCTGCCTAAACCCCAAAATGGAAAACAGAGGGTCCTCCGACTTGGGCCCATGGACGTCTCTACAGTTGTATGTCAGAATATAGATGACAAAATATAATCAAAATATCAACTGACAAAAATATAATCTCCTAAATATTGCTCAGAAAAAATATATCTCAACTGGGTGTAGATTTTCTATTATTAACTCCAATGGGGAGATATTTTATAAACAATAATTAGAAAATAATATTTTTATCAGCAATATTTAGGCATGATATTGATAGTGCCATACCATACATGTGTATGCAGGACTGTGTCAACTGTAACAATGGATGGATCTAGAGTTGCACCTCCAAGACATTGAGACCCACCATCAATGGTACCAGTCTGGTGAAGGCAGAGGCCTTCAAGAAATACAAAGTGAAAAATGTGGGCTACCGTCTGCTAAAACAGGGTCTCCGATAGGAGTCCCTGGATGCCACTACCAGAATAAAAAACAAATACAGGTATTAAAATATCGTTCAAGCCATCCCCACGCTGCTGCAGACCGCGGCTTGAATAAGGGCATGTCTGAGTCATGGCTGCCTAGCCTGCTCTGAAAGCAGTACCCTAGCCTACAGCCTACCTGGAAAATGCCTGAGTCACATAATTGGCCTGTCAAGCCTGGTAGGATTACAAGGTCAACACTACTGACTATGTTAATGACTTTCATTCAGATTTATCGTATGCAATGTTGTTATGTGGATACCAAGGAAATCTAGCATAGAACCTGATATCTTGGGCAAACTTTGGACTTCTCTGGAGATAAATGCTGTAAAAAGGTATTCCTCAGCTCACAACAGATTAACACAAACAATGGGGAGTCACTGGTAGGCACATCTCGGACCACAGGCAAACAATTGAGAAGTCTTTTTCCTTAATATGCTAGTGGGATTCACTAAGCTAAGCAGATTAAATGTGTAGGCAACTGAAGTATCTGTTAGGCAATTTGGGCCAGATGTACAACAGTTTTTTGGAGTCGCAAACGGGAAATCGGTCCGTTTGCAAAAGCAACAATATGTCCTGGCATGTACAAAATAGCGTTTGGGACATCTCGCTAGTAGGAAGAGGCGTCCCTTCCTAATAGCGAGTCACAATGGAATGTACCATTGTTTTGCGACCACATTTGAGGCCGCAAAACACTTGCAGTTTACCACCTACTTCAAGTAGGTGGTATGCCACACACAAATGGGGAGGGGGCCCCAGGGGACCCCTTCGCCTTTGTGAAAGGATGCGAAAATATTTTTTAAGAGCAGGCAGTGGTCCTATGGACAACAGCCGGCCCTTAAAAAATGAAACAGAAACGTTTCATTTTTCTTTTTTAAAAGCAGCCCGTTTTCCTGTAGGTAAAACGGCTGCATTTGAATAAAAAACGGTTTTATTTAAAAAGCAGTCAAAGACATTGTGGCCTGCTGATCCCAGCAGGCCACCATTCCTGGGAGCGCTGGCCATTCCTAATGGGGTCGCAGATTGCACCTGCTCCATGAATATTAATGAGGCATGCAATTTGCGACCCCATTAGGAATCGCAAACAGTGACTGAGACACTGTTGTACATTCCAATTTGCGAGTCGGACAACAACGCAATTTTCAACTCGCAAATTGGTATGGTCGTACATCTGGCACTTTATGGATTATCATTGGCCCATTTACTGTTACTAGGACTTAACAGAACAGACACAGCAAAATCTATGAAGTATAACAGCTGGCAATGGGGAACAATTACTCCTTGCAGTAAGGAGAGAATGAGTCTATTTCTGTTGAATAAGACTTTGAGTAGATCAGTCATTAAAGGTTAATCGTTTGAGGGTGCTCCTTCAAGCAAGGCTAAGACTGAACATCTTGTGGAAGATTATTCTCTAAGTAAGACGGGAATGGGCATTGCTCCTAGGCTTAAAGTAAGGTAGTTGGGGAGGGTTAGTCCTTTGAGTAAAATGCGAACAGGTTTGCCCATTCAAGACTGTCTTTAAGTGTGGCAGTCATGGACGGTTATCCTTTTGACTAAGGCGAGATTGGGCCTTCCTCTGCCTACTAAGGCAATAAGTAAGGCAGTTAGTTGTGGACTAGTAAACATTCGAGTGAAGGTGGGAATAGGTCTTGGTCCTTCACGCAAGGCTTTCATTAAGGCAGATGTGGGAGGTTACTCATTCTGGTAAGATGCAAATGGGCTTGCTCTTCAAGTAAGGCTTGGATCTGAGTACTGAAACAATGGAAGGCTACTCCATTGAGTAGGACCTTCTTACAGTATTAGGCATTGCAACCATATCATGACAAAACCAACACACTGCATTTATGGCACTCATTATGATTATATATGAGGGCTTCCATTTGGGCAACATCAGTTCAATGTGCTACAAAAACAGGACATTTTTGATTTTTGTTTACAGTGAATAACCATTTTAAAGCATGCTGTTGTACTGCTTTTAAGTGCCTGCCCTAAATGGGACAAATTTGGTCTGTGATTGTTCATTCTGCATTAAAATGAGTTCTCTTTCAGCTCGAAAACACCCATTGTCCGAAGCAGAGCCGTGATCATTTGCAATACGCCTAAAATCACGATATAATGACCCACATTTTTATAATTGTCCCCATTTCTACATGTTATGAATAACAGGTGTAAATATTCCTCAATTTAATAGTTCTCATGTTTTTCGAAACTGGAAGGATAAAATGGCTATGCTGGGATTCAAATTAGTGATCTGCAGGACAAACAGCAGCAAATGCTCGACTTGCTGAGACATCTTAACTTGTTTTTGTTGTGGACAATGAGATCTGGTGTGGCTCAAAAGATACTACCAGATAGATTATCTAAATAAACAAAATTAATGTTGCCACCAAAAGTAATGAAACATTTTACAAGAATATTGATCTTTGTGTTTAGATGGATTTTGACATTGATAATGAAGGAATTTATTCTTGAGTATATGAAGTGCTACATTTTGCAGAACGATCAGTGGTGGGGCATAGTGCACTAAACATAGGCCCTCTGCTTCCCTATCGCCTCTGTTCCCCTTGTTTTTGCAGCACCCCCCTTCACAATTGCACACTTCTGATTTGTACACCACTGGGTTGCTTTTTAACTAGGTTCGAGCTATATATATCACGTACATACATATGCAAACCAGAGAAAATGTTCACGACAGACGGTCACAAAACAACAGCAATTATTGTTCTTGAGCACCAGATAAAGCAGACATTTACAAAGCAGATTTCCCAGACAATAATTATTCCTGAAGTTGGGCAGTTCTCAGTGAGCAAGAGGAATCACTGACAATTAAAGTGCTAGGCAAGCATACCAGCAGCTCCCCTGGGCGCCATTACATGGCAATATAGTCCAGACATAGTCCAGAAGTCTATTACACATAAAATACACACATGGCCAGTTTTCTGGGACAAGAGGAAACTAAATACATCTTTATTTCCATATCCACTTCGAGTTTAGAAGCCTCTTTTCTTTATTGGATTTACAAAGTGGTCTGGAGTTTTAGGCTTTTAAACACCATGATGGCTAGTTGTTTTCGGTTTTGCAGTTCCTGGGTTGGCCTGTAGAGGACAGACCACCATGAATAATGGATACAAAGACTGAATAAAAATGTATATAGTGAAAGAGTTGCCCAACAAGGGTATCCCGGCACTTAAAGTAAAGCAAAGTCCAATAGTTTTAAGCAGAGTGAAACAGCCATAGTCAGGTTCTCAGTAGTGTTATTTAGAGTGAAAGAGCCACGTTTTCAATTATTTTCACAGTTCAATTCAGAAGGAAATGCTCTAAGAGAGGGAGGCAGCTAATTCAAGAGTTTGAAAGCAAGGAAAGAGAAGGTAAGTCCTCCTTTGGTGCATCTGCTTTGGGATTACTAGCAGGAGCCTGTCAGAAACCCTGTTCGCTATTTGGATGATAATGGGTAAGTCTACGCCTCAACTATTTGGGACCTTTCTTGTAGAAAGCTCTATAAGTTTGCCCAGACATTTAAAACGGATTCCCTTTTGTATCATAAGGTAATTCAACCTCTTCAGGTGAGGAGTAATTGATTCAGTCCTTAATTTGAGGTGGTTTACGGTGCTGTGCACCAGCACTTTATCATCAACATCAGCGCCTTTCATGAGCACCAGTTAAGGAGACATTCATCTGTGGCAGGCACGGGGAGATTACGTGACTTGCACAGAATCACAGGATACTGAGCCAAATCCAAGACTCAAACCTGATTCCCAAATGTTGAAGTCGGAGCTCTGGCCATTATGCCACATCCTCTCCCCACTTTCATGGTTAGTAGTTGGTTTTGTTTTAGGCGGCGCTAACAGGAGAAAATGGGCTGGTGAAAACTGCCTCCTGACGAGAGCCCCGGCACTTATTGTTTTACAAAATTAACCATTGAATTGATTTCTGATGGGCTATGTTCAGTAGTAGCCTCACTGTAGCATTATGTACGACCTGGAGTCGACAAAACAGACACAAATGAATAGAGCCAGCACAGTGCTGAGCCACTAACTCCTAAGAAAGAGACAAAGGTTCAAAAACTGCTGAGCTGTGTAACAACTCCAAGGCAGCTGGTTGATCTCAATCTAGGTTCATCATGATACACTCTAACACCTCAAGGAGTGCAGTTTCAGAACTATAGCCTGGTGGGAAGCCAGGAAGAGTGCGTGCATACCGTAGCGAGTGGACAGGGTTGGATTTACAAGCCAGATCTTAATTTGACACAACACAATAAAGTTTGAATTGCTTCAAAGAAGTCAGGTAAAGTCAGGAAACGTTTGCCCTACATTTTTACCTGGGATCCATATCCCACCCGTGGATTGCGGGGTGTGAGGCTGAAGGTCATTGACTCCTGGTATTCATTGGTACCACTCAGAATGGTTCTGAGCCCTGAGTGGTGGTGAGTAAATATTGCTGCATCATCCATTTTTCAACCACCAAAAGTCAAACTCTAATGAAGGGAACACCCGGTGGGTGGTGCATGCAGTAGAACAGCTGTGCACCAGGAAATAGGCACTTGCAAAGCCAATACGCCTGGTTCTTATTGTCAGCCTTTAGACGTTTACAGTGCTTGTTTAGTCATTGTTTTAAAAAAAACGTTATTGTTATGGGAGCTGCAGGGCAAATAGCCAACATAAAAAAAATACATTGGCTAAAAGCAAAAATACTTTTTTAGTTCAAAAATACACATTGCCTAAATAGCCCCTGGCACTAAAGGGAACTACTTTGTCTGCAGATGTATTCCTTGTGAAAGAACAGAATGCTGTCAATTACAGTGAAGCTAGCCAATGGGTGAAGTGAGGTGACCAACTGGCTCATTCTGTATGCTGTAGGAGACAGAAGACAAATAGGAATGACGCCTCAACTGACCAATGGGTGAAGAGGCTGACTGATAACCTCTATAAGTATATCATATAAGCTTATATAATATAACTTTACTAAAATCAAAAGGTTTTGGCTAATGCCAGACCTCAAAAAGTGAGAGTTATCTGGACTGCAAGTCCCTGTGGGTTGTGAAGTGCCTCTGAGATCCCGGGCTCTGACACAGAGTTCAGTTTCATTTGCATTTATTTCCTGTTTCTTAAATTTGCACTTCGCAGAACTAGTAAAGTTTGTTTTCTGCAAGCCAAAATCAACCTCAAAATGCAGGGAGAATCACCATGAATCCTTGAAATACATAAACCCTTGCACAAGATATGCATGAATATATGACATTAGTTTGCATGCGATACATCGCATGCCATTACAACGCATACGATTACATCGCAAGTCGTTACAACGACTTGCTGTAGGGGGTGCGCTTGACTTAGTAATAGTATAATTTACTGTTCCTACTCCAGTTTGTGCAACAGCAGGGAATTTGTAAATCCAACACCTTCTGCCCCCTACAGCAAGTCGTTGTAATGACTTGCGATGTAATCGTATGCGATGTAACAACGCAGTCGTTGTAACAATGGTGTTGTAATGGCATGAGATGTATTGCAGGCAAACTAAACGATGTCTCCCGATATGCATAATCTACAGATGATTTCTGTGAAGTGGGTTCCATTGGACATAATGCTATGAAACAATAGCAACAGCAGGAGAAATGTTGTACACTTCGAAAGCTAGAATTGAATCCTTTGAATACCCAGCACTTTGGTACTTTTTCCTTCGATATTAAAACAATTACATTGAATCAAGAATTTCACAAACAATTTTGGCATTTCAGTCAAATTTTGATTTCCTTTCCGCCCCATCACAGAGCGGGTAGTAGAAGCTATCTTGGCCTGCTGCTGAAGCCACCTTAGGTAAACAATTAGGCACGTTTTGCCCTAATAAAGGCCATTTATGAAATTAAAGCTCTTTGCGTTTGCTGTATGGTCTTGATGGATGGTCGAAACTATGGTAAGCCGAGCGGGTGGGCTACATTGATGAAGGATCCCACCATGTGACTGCATGCTCCCTAGGTCTGGCTTAACAACACAGCTGTGAGCTTGACCCATTGTTTCGAATATTTAAAATATACATAAAGTGGGCTTTGGCTACTTGGTTCAAAAAGGGTATTTTTTCTCTCACCGGCTGTTTGTTGAATTATTCCACCTCCCACAGAGTGCTTATATTCAATGCAGGAGGGGCACTTTCAAATCGCAAAAATACTTCTAATCATCAGGTATTACATTATTAATCTCATGTACTTTTTCACTGTAGCAGGGTTTTAAAACGTTTTAGTCAGGACACAAAACTCAAGTCAGACATATTGGCTTTGCAAAGCTTTTAACTACTGCCATCTGAATTTTGTGTGGTTGTCCTTCAAGGCTACGGGGAATTTGGCCCTGCCCACTGGATGCTTCCGGAATGATCATCCAACATGGATCAACCACCTCCGGCACACGATCTATTGACTTGGGTTCCTTATGTTGAGATTGGCAATTCTTTTGTGCTGTTGATAAATACATCCTTCAATAATTGGTATGGGTATGAACCCTGTCACTTCGATTCCTTTCATCAACTTGTGAATTTACATTAATGTATTCTGTATTAGTAAATATGAATAATGCATACTATCTCTTGATATAGAAACATCCTCCTTTAAAGAATATTACCTGTATGGTTGTTCACCTGTGTGCGTTCGTAGATGCCTTGTGAGATTTGCTGACCGAGGAAAGATCTTACCACAATACCTAAAAACAAGGACAATAATAGTTAGGAGCCATAATTGACTTGGACCAGGAAACGGTTGGGGACTTAAAGATGCATATATGGTTCACGGTTTAATGGCACATCATTTTTTTAAGTCTTTTCCATCTGCATCTTTTATCATATTCTCTGTTTACTTATATATTTGGCATTTATACACAATTTGTTTTGTTTAGTCTAGAATTAAGTTGTTTTCACACGCATTTATCAATGTTTTTGGGCAAGTGGATAGGTACGCCAAGGTATTCAAAGCATTGCTTTCCTGTAAATAAAATTTGACCAGTGTTACAGTACTAATACGAGTTTGTTTTGTATAAAAAAAAATAGGTTGGTCCTAGCTGTAATGACAAACAATGCTCACCAAACACTAGTATACTAGTAAACATGTGAAATAGATCAGTTACTGTGCTCCTAACTATATCCTTTTTAGAGTAATTGTGCTGGCACTTATTCCATGTCAAAGGTAATGGACCACATATGATAGCAGTATGAGCTAGGTAATTAACCAGTAGCCTTGTCCCTACCAGTCAGCCACTCCAGTAATCTTCATGCCACCAATTAGACCCTTTCCACAGCAATTATGGCAATCATAAAGCCCACACCTACCAGATCTCTTGACCGCAAATAGGTCCAATCACTATTAAATGCAGACTAACTTCTGACTAAATTGCTAATATGTATGTTTTTAAATTAGATCCTTTGTTTACCCGTATGCATATTTCCTTCTCGGAATATTAACTCTGACCCTAACTATAATGTCTTTGACGGTGCAAAATGTTTAGTATTATAGTGGCTCTTTTCTTGCCAAAATGTTATTTTTGGTGACTAATCAAATGGGCTACTAATTAACCTCCTTTTAGGTCACATTGAATGCATCTTTAAAATACCGCGTGGGGTTGGAGCGGGGTACTTGTATGTTCTTTACCCATCTTTCTTCTTGCTCAGCTGTGTACTTCTTCATATGAAAAACAGTATATATGAGTTGTTTATGCTTTGCATTATCTTTTCATTATGATAAAATCTGGTGATTCATAATTTCTAACAAGTGCCTGTAAATGTTTGAATAGTCAGTCGTCAAAATGTACTCCAAATGTTTCATTATCCCACTATTATGATTCACATGCCGCCGAGACGAATATATAAGTTTGGGAATATCATCACAATGTCAGCCTAGTTAGGGCCTCTGTTTCCACAAGCCATGGTAAAGCAGCAGTTTAGGATGCAAATCTAGTGGTTGTGCAAGGTTATAGACCAAGGCCAACAGCTAACAGCCACAAAATATATATTTTTTCTATGAATGTGGAGCGCTCAAGGGGCAAAGTAGCATTTTTCCTGGAGCAGTGAATCCCCCGTGAACAAGCATCTCCTTTCCGAACGGTGAGGTTATATAAGGCATATAACTGTCTCTCATCTAACACTAATGTCCTTTTGAAATTTTCTGACTATCCAAAAATACTTCCCATTTCTCAAGGTATGGAATAATTTCCTGCAAGTCATCTAAAAAAGTATCAAATATATTTTTGCTGATTTTAACACATTCTGTTTTCCCCTAACTGGGAAAGTATAGCCCATCATGAAAAATACATTTAAAGTTTACCCACTCCCCTCACTTCATTACCTGCAGGTGTAGCGCTCCTTGCCTTTCCGTAATATTGAGTCTGATAACGTGGGGGGCGGCGATCGGAAGTTGAACGGATGATGTGGGAGGGGTTGAAGGGCGCTTCCTGAGTCAGCTTTCATGGCCGCAAAACTTTCCAGTTTCTCGGTCATGGATTCGATTGCTGACATCTGTAGAATGGAAACCAAAAGAATTCACTTTTTGGGATGAGGTAGCACTGATAGAAATGTTGAAAACGTTTTTATTGGTCTGGGCGAAACTTTCTTTACTGTTTCTTGAAAAGAAAACAATGGCAGAACAATATTTCATAAATTAATTATTAATAGTACTTTTTCACAGCTAGCTTTCAAATACACCTGAACCGTTTGGCACATGAAATAGGTTAAGAATAGCACCCTGTGGTACCTCATAGTGCACATACCTCCACTCACAAAATTGAAAAACAGAATATATACGTAATATGATCCTATAGGTCACCTTTTAGTGGTAGATTCTAGGCCTTTGCACATCCTTACACTTTAGTCGTCATTGCATGCAGTACCTTAATGCAAAAAAGATGCTGGTCACTCTGCAAAATTTGGTCAGAACCACCTAAATTTCACTTATGCTGATCACCTCTGAGCTATATAAAGGCTATGAGACACAAGGGACTTCAAACGGCAGGAAGACACTTTGCCCACAGGGGCTATACGAAATATCCAAGGACCTTTGCTAATGTCTGCACATTGTCAAGGATTAAGGGGCATTTGTAGTTTTTCAAATGATTCTCTACATTTCAAGACAAGTCATGGTATTAGTAGGTGTGATAAGTTGGTTGCAGCTTGCATCCTGGTCCTTACCTCCCCAGTCCAAGGTGTACCTTGTCCATTCCATATTTTTAAATCAAAGATGTCATAGAGGAGGAGGAAGCAGAGGGAACATTATACCCAATGCCCCGTGCTCTCCAGAGCCCTACGGTTTTTGACAAACATTTATTTGAAGATTTTAATTGTTAGCAAGCCTTGTCTTCATTATCAATGAGGCATCTTGTGTGGCCAAACCACAACAAGGCGCGATGTGCCCTGGTTTCTCCAGACTACCAGTGCTGCTTATCCCACCTAGCCAAAGTGGAAGAAGCACCCAGAGGGCTGAACATTACGTTTTGTGTGCCTTTTGCCTGCGTTGCTTCGACTCTACGGCATGCCATTTTTGTTTGTTCTATTCCTGCAACAGTTCTCTCATGTAACGTAACTGGTTCTATTGTACAGTGCTCTGACACCTTCGGGTAAAGTCCGCGCTTTATAAAAATGCATTAAATAAGAAAAAAAAAAAGAAAAAAAACTTCTGCCAAGACTGTGTGAGCTCAGAGTCAGAAGGCAAATGAGGGTGTACGGAGTTTAATGTTTGAGTTGCAGTCAGGCAATAAGAATGGGAGACTTCGTTCTTAAAGCAGACTTTTTCCTTTCACCATGCTAATAGTTTCCACACCCTCATTCTTGAGGTAACGGTAATGGCATGCACAATGGCGAATCCTAGGGGAGGCGCACAAGCAGTTGATACCTTTAGAAACCCGCCTCAGTCATGCTGTGATCTGCCACTAGGTGTCGCTGTCCTTCTGTTGTGATAACCACTATGATCTACAAACCTGTCTCTTTTAAATTGAGATGAGGCATTTATAAAGCGCTTACTACCCTTACGCAGGGCGCGGAATCAAATAATTACAGTTTGAACATGTTTCCCCTATTCTCCTCCGTCTTATCATCCCTTCTGATACCACATTGGACTTCTGCATTCATTTTTAGGGATTTCCGGAATGTCAAGGAGTGGGGGAAAACTTTCTCTAATCGTAAGAAAATGATGCTGGAAGTGTCCGTAGCCTCCAAGTGAAGCTTGCACCGAACCGGCGAGCCGTTAAACTGCCTCGCGACCTTCAGCGGCGTCAAGGGGAGCGCGGGAGGGAAGTCACGTGACCCAGGCAGGAGTCTGAGGGAGGCAAGTTGGAGACAGCCAGTGAACGGAAGGCGGTAGGAAACAGTACATCAAAAGTAGATGTACTATTGTCCCGTTAGGGCTGACCTTTTGCACGTTTACACTGTATTAAAGGGCTCTAGGGACAGAGGCAGCCAAACCATTGTTCCGAAAAGAGTGCTGGAAAAAAAACTACTGTAATCACCCAAAATAAACTGTATGAGGCAAGAGCCATACATGCGTGAAAATAATCTGCTGGGTTTGGAAAGTAAAACTGCACGGTAGTGCGGCACCCAAAAACAATCAGAAATAATGCAAACCCTTTGTCAAAAGATCGTGTTATAGAGGTGCACGTTTCAGTACCAGCCAATGTCAGGAATTGCTGCCAGAAGCCTGTGGTAGCAGGGGATCTACTCGATTAAACGAAGGCTAGTTGATTAAATGTAAGTCCTTTTCACTGGGTTTAGTTGCCTGCGCATGCATTTTTGGGACATTAATTGAACTACTATGCAGAAAATGCCTGTTGCCACTTTGACCTGGTTATTGTTGTATTGTGTCAAGTTGTCTCTTATATTGCATTTTATTTAACGAAAAGTGTTTCCCTTTTTTGGTACAGAGTGTATACAGTCCAAAAACTCATATGCTGCAACCAGATACAAGAGAAGTTTGTAACTTGTCAGTTGGAATTGTAAGTTTGTAACTTGTCAAGTTGGAATTGTTACCAAAGGAAGAAGCTAGGCCTGGGCGGAACTCGAGGAGTTTCACTCTGCAGAATTCCGCATAGTTACAAAAAACTCTGCGTGATTCCATTGAATTCCACAAATGGGTGGAAATAGGCATGTCATTCTGCTCATGCTGTCATTTAGCGCCGGGAGCTCCTTCCGCTCTGAACAATCAGCATGAATGGTACCACGCGGCATGCTAGCTTCTTGAGTTGATTTTGCTGCAGCTCAAGTAGATTTTCTACTGGAGTGGCAGCTTTCTGACCACACTCGGTTGCGATCGCCGGTGACCACCTGCACTGGTGTCCTCCTCGTGACTGAAAATCACGCTAGGAGACACCACACATTGGTCGCACTCGCCAACTTGCCGTTTTTGAACTACTCGTGAGAAAAAACTCTGCCATGCTGTGATTGGCAGAATTTGGCCAGGACTCCACGTTACAAGTGTAACACAGAATGGCCAAAATTCCCAGAGTTCCACCGGCGGAGTGGAATATATCACCCAACCCTAGAGGAATCATGCCCAAGTAGTGCAGATAGTGGCCTCAGCTGAGAAGTTTAAAGCATGGGCAATTGCCCAGGGCCCCAACCTTCCAAGTGGCCTTCTGGGAAAGTGTCTCCTTGACCTCTTTTATTCTATTTCTCCCTCTCTGTCTAGCTCCACCTCTGTCTGTCTCTGTACACCGTGTCACCTTAAGGATTTTGATGGTCCTGAGTAAGACATATTTCAACTGGTTTTGTGTGATCCTGTTAAAGTTCAATATATGATTTAGTATTATTTGTCATCAATGCGGCCTTGAGTTAGCAGGAAATGGGTAGTAAAATGTGTTCATTACAGTGGCCCCCCAAAAATATATCTTGCCCAGGTCACCCCAAATCCTTAAATTAACACTGAGAAGGAGAAGAGCCGGCTTTGGTTGAATGTCAAAATATCATTTGCAAAAGTATCTCCGAGCAGAAATGTGTCCTAAATATTGCACACTAAAATATTGCTCCACTGAGTGTAGATTTTCTATTAGTTCCAATGAGACAATATTTTTGCATTGTTTAAGGCACAACGTTTTTTGTTAGACAACAATGAGGTATGATTTTCTGGTACTGTACCACCTTCAAAAACACTTTTGAAACAACTTCTGTGTTCTGCGACTTGCTGATTCTAATTTTAAATCTGTCATGATATGCTTGGGCCCCAGCTACGAATTGACTTGTATTTTAGGGGGCCTGCCCTTATAGGAAACCCTTTTCCATTTTAGTTCGGTTTGTTCTTCTAGTGGGTACATTTGAAAACCATAAGCTTGGTGGAGTCTACTTATGCATGTGCACTCAATAGTTTCATGCAGCAAATACATCTCTTCCTAAACCTAGCTATAAATACAAATTATGGTCACGGGATGCAATATTGATTTGCATTAATTATATGTTTTCTTTGGATAGCTACCATGTCACTGAAGCAGGGCTCTTAGTTGTGCCATGATTCACAGGCACCAAGCATCAGAGTGAACCTATGGAAATGGAACGGTTGATCACAAAAACTGGTCCTGGGTAACAGGAAGTAATACCACATAGCGACACCCTGGAATTCACACTTTAAACTTCAGCAAAGAAAATCACAAGTAAAAATCGTCATCATTTTATTTATTCTTTAATCAGCCACATTTATTTAAAGTTCTTTGGTGTGCAGTTTTAAATCTGCTGGAGCAATTTCATCCTGATTGACAATGCTTCCCCTGGAAATATAGCTTTATCAGATTACTGCCCCTATTCCCAGTTTACTAAAGTGGGCGATCACTGGAGAAAACATTTTATCTCACTGTGCCTTTGGTCCCTTCTCTGTCAAAATTAGGATCTCTTAAAAATAGCATTCGGTGCTATATAAAAAAGCAGACTATTTACATTTCACCTGTTTGTCCATGATCCCAGAACATTTACCAAGGTTTTCTGTTACTTTAGGCAGTAGGATTAGGGTCACCAAATACTGAAAACCAAAACCTGGCACATTGCAGAAATATAGAAGTTGGACTACAATTTTTCACGAACCAATGGGCTCGAAATGAATTAACTGAGCTCGCTCGTGTGCATAGAAATTCCAACAATGAGAAGTGAAATGGAATTAAATATAACTTTTAGATACCTTATCACCTGTGTTATCTAAATTTGTTTCTGCTGGGGCTGCTAAGTAATTCTGCACTGGAACACATACAAATTTGCCTCCCTCCGTGTTCAGCCGACCCTCCCAAAAACCCTATGAAATGTGCTAAATTTACTTATATTTGCAAGAAAAGATGGTGAAAAAACAGGACTGTCGTAGCACATCAGGGATGCTGGTCACCTTAAGGAGGATGCTAGGAACAGGACCGATTCGCCTATGGATGGTGGCAATAGAGAGGCATGAGAAGAAAGCAAACAGCGAACAATATTATCACGGTAGCACCCCCGCTACGGCTGGTCTGCGCCGCGTCCTGCAGAGTTCTCACCGTCTTTCTGGGGCTTGCCTGTCCTGCGAGTTCCTCCCTGCTCATGGATATCAGATCCTTTACAAAGAGAGACCCCCACTATTCTAAAGAACACAAACACAGGATATTCCGGACCGGTCTGTCGCCGTCCTACCACCGAGGACTTGGGAGGAGGAAAATGAGGGGAAGTTATTAAGCAAACTGCTGCGCTGATGAGAAACAATGAGGGGTACTAAGTATAGCTGAGAAAGTAGCCAGGAAGCAGCTTACACAAACCTGCCAGTTATTCACCCAAGGTGGGAAAATCGTTCAGAAGGGAACAATGAGACAAAGTATTAAATAAAATGGCCTTCCTAGAGCCGACATAAACAAAGGTAATAAAAGCCACTGGCACAAAGTAATTACTGTAAGGGAAAGTTGCCTGTGAGAAGGAATCGTTGAGTAAGAGCAAAGTCGAGCTGAAAGTCATACGGACGCCTCAATTCTGCAGCAAGCATGGATGGACACGGCTGGACCTAGCCGGTCTCTCTATCGGACATCAGTACCTAAGCGTCATTCTATGTAACACTCTGAAGCCAAAGCCTTTACACAGTTTTCAACAGTCAACTGAGTGGCCCAAATGGCACTCTAATAATTTTCCACCCTGAAAATTAACAATACAGGTTAGGTGCCAAAGTGGATCTCTCAAAATTTAGGAAAATACTATGGGGACAGCAGATCAGTGACATTTCTAGATATCAGGTTTGGGTCTGAAGGACAGAGAGATATGGATTTACAGATTATTTAAGAGATGCTGAAAGCTTCGCTCTTTAGGAATGCGTCTGAGTAACAACCTAATCCGAGATCACCAGATTCTGTGAAATTACCCATAAAGATACAATCAGTCTGGAAACTGGAGTCACGGTGTACAGAATCACATAGTTTATATTACTTTTCTTTATTCTCTTTTTTTTATGTAGCCTTATGTCTCTTTAAATATAGGATGCCTGCTTCTGCTTTTTGGCTGTGCATAACAGGAAGTCTGCGTTGCCTTTCCCCAGTCCTTATTGTAAAATCGAAAAGTTGCATTAAGTTAAAATCTTGCAAATTTGTATCCATAACACAAAAATGCAGCTACGAATAATTTACACTGTGATAATTTGGCAACTAAGCCCAAATACATCGCAGCCATTCATCAATAGTGTTTGCCCTAGAGTCGTAGATATATGGAGTGCAAAATCGAAACTTAACTCAAAAATGTTTATGCAGGTTACAAACGTCACACATCATGGAGACTGAGAAATCTGTCCACTTTTCAAAACTCTGTTCACAGGTAAAAATCGTAAAACATGTTGTTAAGGAAAAATAAACTCCCCGAAAATTGGAAATAATTCTTCCACAAAAAGTCATTCTATGCAGGGGGTTTCACTGGAAATTATATTTTGAGAGACTTGACGAGGCACCATGATGGAGATCTCGAGCACATAGACAAAACAATCTGATAAGGAGAATGACAGTGTAGTGGGTTCATGTGTCTGCTGCACAGTTTTATGTGTAACCTGTCGATCAGAATCTTAACTCCATCAAGATGAACTCAGTATTTCATCCTTCTATGCCAGATGCAATGAGTGCAAACTAAGTTGGATAACAAAACAGACACTATTTAGCAGGGCCGGACTGGCTGTAGCGGGCATCAGGGGTTTCCCCGGGAGGCTGGAAAAGTGGGAGGCAATTTTGCACTGGTGGGGCCCAGTTTTGTTACTTGGGGCCGGTTTTGCAGCAGTGCTGCTATATCAGCCCCCAGGAGTAACAAAAGCAGCAACGCTTCACACTTGCCCACCTTTCCCACTGCAGTCCCTCAGAAAATTGGCTCTGCAATGCATGCCCACAAGGGGGAACATGTTGTGCCCCCCCTGCATGCATCCCCATGCAGAGAAGTCACCGGGGGCCCTGCAAGGCCCCCTTTGGTTCTTCTCCGCTATCGTGTTCTTGGAGTAGGACCTGCATGACACCGCCAGCGGATAGGAAACTCGTAATATGCCTCCTGACTGCCGCAACACCACCAGGGAACAGTGGTTCCCGGCCGGCTGCAGGGGAGGAAATTGCAATTCAACTGCCCAAATTGTAATAGAGAGGTCGGGAGACCACTGCCATCGTGCCACCACGGGTCTGGCGGTTCATTGACCACCAGACTCATAATCAGCCTCTTAGTATTATATGGAAGTTATGTGGGGTATTGGCAATGTTGTGGGCTGTGAAAATAGGTGATGTGCATTACAATTCTTGGCTTCACCACTCATTCAAATTGTGTGCTCCTGTGCAAATGGCTTTATCTCCCTGTTTCTTATTTCCCTTACCTATCTACATTTTGAGTGAGCATAAACAGGGTGTACCCAACATTAACTGATATATTAAACATTCTTTACACTTACATCAGAAATATGCTCATTGATTACCACAAATAACTGTCATTTAGGTACATATGATCGAATGCATACTTCAAATACATTAACTCACAAATAATTACAATTAATGACATTGACTAATAATGTAGACAGCCTTGTGAAAGCGATGTAGGACCCAGAGACTCGACCCAGATCGCTGAGGTTCAGCAGCAGGCCCTGAGAGTTCTCAGCATTCATCGGCACAACTGTAATATTAAAAATGTTACCTGAGGATGAAAAAGCAGCGGGGAGGGCCGTAAATATTTCTCCTTCAGTGCACCCACAGGGTCAATCACTTTCCGCTTCTCCACCCTGCTGGACAACAACACACAGGGTTACATACCTCACAGGGACAGGCACAGCATCCATACCTCACCAGGACAGACACAGCAAGAAACATGCAAGGGGATCCCAGCAGGGCCCAGGGACCAGAGAGAGAAGCAATAACGGATCTGCACAAGATAACATTTGTAAATAAACTTCTAAACTCGTAGGATGTAATCCCAGCACCATCAGCGTTGTCAACCATGCTTCAGAAATCAAGCCAATGCACACCATCAAGACACGGTCTGGCTGCACCTCTTTCCAGCCTTTCTAGGCTTCAGGCATCTTTTACTCAGGACAAGGAGAAAGGTCATTGAATGAAAAAGAGAAATCCACAAAATCCGTCTGCATATTTTTTTTATCTGGTGGAATGAATTCACCATTATTTGTAGGTTGGTTGTAATTTTGTGTGTTCACAGAAATGTCATCCTATTTACGCTCATGTGAACTGACGCACCACCAATAACCACCCTGAAGCATGAGGAACCAGCAAAATTGTGGGGTTTTTCATGTAAGCGGACAACCGCGAACAAATGCAGTGCCGACCACAACTCAAATTGTGTGTTCCACAAAACAAAATAAAAGTTCCCCTCAGGACTGTCTTCAGGGTACTTTACTTGTTTTGGCTGCAGTGAGAGACTTTGAGTACCACCTTGTTTCCTCAGTTGGGCCTGATATCATTTGTGACATACACTTCCATTGCTCCTACAGCATACAGCCTAAACTTTTTGTAATTTTAGGTGGTTCGCTTACCATTACAGCAGAGGCTCTTGGAGATGATGTATTTTGCTACAGAGCCAATTTGCCAGTCCAGGGCTGTCATTTTACAACCATTTGAGAAGTTGTTAACTAGTTCCATCTCAATGGAGCCAATTCGACCAAAGTGTCAGTTTTTAAAGGGAAAGCAGAGCTACTGTTTGCATTGTAAACTTTGAAACAGCTTTGTGTCTGTCCCTGGCACATCAATCAATGGCATTCAATCTTAGTTCTCTACTCCTGATTTGATGGCTATCCTCCCTTTTCTTGTATTTGACCCACCCAAAGAAAATTTCTCACTGTGTTTCGACTAGATGAGTGGTATTCTTCCGCTGCTGACATCAGAACCTTCCATTGCAGTGTATAAGGGATTATTTTGTCTCCCTTTCTTTCCCTGCTCCACCCTTTGCAATGCTTTCTTTGCAATAATAAATAATAAAAAACATTCCACAAGCATTGCAGCCTTGTGGGAAAACAAGCACAGGTAATGCATCTGTTTCATCTGTGTAAGGAATAAAGCTCTTTTCATCAATCATCATTCAGGAGAAGGAAAGAGCTCCCTGGCAGATAACACGGCTGTGGAGTGGATGTGGCGTAGCAGCCAGAGCCACTGACTCGAGAGCAGGGAATCCTGGTTCAAGTCTCGATGGCACCGCACAACATCCTGTGATTCTATGCAAATCACATAATCTCTCTGAGAGATACATTGTTATATAAATATGCTGCAAGAGTAAAAGGCAAAACCTTATGAAAATATAGTTCCACCAAAGCGAATGTTAACAGTATTATGGAGGCGAAAAACTGATAAGAGAAGCAAAGGAGGAACAAGCATTGGTAAATGCAGGAAAATATACTACAGCCAACAGAAATGGAGGAAAGGTAAGTGGCAACCACAGGAACCAATGAGAAGCCAAGAAAGAGAGCAGGCGGGATGTAAGTCCCTTTTAAGTTTATATTAAAAACAATAGATTTCTCAAGCACTGCGCAAGCGCTGTGCAGACAAGACCTAAAAAAGCACAGACAAAGACAATAGGTCTGTGCCCTTACCTCTCGGTTTCTCTCAAGCAGTTGCAACATTATGTCAGCCCCCATGGTGGAACATTGAAGCCTGGCCGTTGGATGTTAACCTCGAGATAACTGAGTTTTCCCTGATAGGGCCTGTACCACGGGTCGGCTGTGTGGTCCGGACAGCCAAGGAACACATAGCAGGCAGGGCTGGGCACAGGAAGTTATGACAGCTTTATTACCGAAAGCCCTGGCTTGATTGCGATTACCTCCTAATCGTTGCTGATTGCTAACAGAGTTTTGTGGTTAGTTTCTCCAGCTATTTAAACAGTAGTTTGAGGAGCACAGAATGTTTTCACTTTATCTGGAAGTCACATCGCTGTGAACTTTGTGCTCATAAAGTGCTCCGAGACAATGGGAAGCGAACTGCATTTCATTGCCTGGGTGGGGGTGGGGCGAGCAGAAACGAGACTTGCTATTTGGTGGATAGGGCTGCTCGCTCAACCTTGAGTTTTACTCGTGTGAATTTAGACACTTAACCATTATTGGTTCACGCAGCTGTCATTTGCAGGTCCACACTGCACCTCCCTGCACTAAAATAATGTTCCCACCACCTCGATACCATCCTCTTCACCACAATGGCTGCCGCAATCAGCAGTAAATATCAGATATTCTGAGCAGAGGCAGCCTAGCGCGTCACTTCCGTCTTGTGACATATTCCTAAAACAAACACTTGAAAGCCTCTTCTGATGACGTGCATCTTTTGAATTGGAGGCTCGAAGTGCTATCACAGCTTTACTATGATTAAAAGTAAAGCTGGAAAACAAAACATGCTCTGTCATCATTCATTTCTCATAGCATAATTCAATGAACACTTAAACGATGATGAGGTGGAGTGGATTTCCTAAATCTCTCTAACTCGTATATTAATAGTAACATAACTGAATTCCGTAAAATGTTTGGATAACTTAATGTAATGTACCCTCATTTGCATCCTGTTATTCTACTGGAGTGTGTCAGTGAGGAGACTGCTCTGTGACTCTACCCACAGTTTAAGAGGCGTTTCAGGCCATCCTCTCTATGTCCTTTCTCTGTTTCGATGGTAGCAAACTAGGTCTCCCTGCACTCTACAGTATCATCCTGATTTATTGACAGTCTTCCACAACGCTGACACTAGCAATATATGCAATTAAATAATATTTCCATGAAACGAATTACAATTTATGCAGATGTCACGGACTAGTTTAAAAGTACCTGGAATCACCCTGATGAAAAATATTCAGGATGGAATGGCATTTCTCTACCATTGTTTGCCTTGACTTACCTTTCCTAAATAGGGCTTCCTGGTTATAAGGAGATGCTTTGTAAATGTAGGAAAGCTAGTCTGGGTACAGACTGAGCATCAGCAGGAATTGACTGTACTTAGACAATGAAAGGAATAGAGAAATAAATTAGGGAGGAAAAGAAGGGAGAAAGAAAGGGGGCAGGTATATCAGTCTATCTATGGAGGAGAGAAAGAGAGGGAGAAAAATTGAGTGCTTTATAGGCCCATGGAAGAGAGGAAGAGGGTAAGAAAGAAGGGAGTGTTGTAAAGGCATATCAATCAATCTATGGAGGCGACGAAGAAAAATCATAGACTATGTAGGCCTATCTATCATTCTACAGAAGAAAGGAAGGGAGAAAGGAAGGGAGGGTTAAATAGGACTATCTGCCAGTCTGTAGAGGAGAGGAAGGGAGAAAGGAAGGGAGGATTAGATAGGACTATCTGCCAGTCTGAACAGGAGAGGAAGGGAGAAAGAATGGAGGGGTTATAGAAACCTAGCTATCAATCTACAGAGGAGAGGAAAAGAGAAAGAAAGGGAGGGTTAAATAGGCCTATCTATCAATCTACAGAGGAGAGGAAGGGAGAAATGGAGGGTTTAGTAGGCCTAGCTATCAATCTACAGAGGAGAAGAAGGGAGAAAGAAAGGGAGGGTTAAATAGATCTAGCTATCGATCTAAAAAGGAGAGGAAGGGAGAAAGAAAGGGGGGTCAAATCGGCCTAGCTTTCGATCTACAGAGGAGAGGAAGGGCGAAAGAAAGGGGGGGGGGGGTTATAGAGGCCTAGCTATCAATCTACAGAGGAGGGGAAAGGAGAAAGAAAGGGAGGGTTAAATAGACCCAGCTATCGATCTACCAATCTATCTCTCTAGCAATTTTATTTCTCTATGTATATCTCTTTACAACCCTGTCAATTTCTTTATCGCTCTATTTGTATACATCTTTAAAATGTCTAAATATATGTATATATATTATATATATATCTGTCCGTCTGTTTATCTGTTTACCTACAATGGCCCTCTTAACAGCAAACCCCTTCAAGCGGTCAGAGTTCAGAAGAGTACTAAATAGGTGCTTGAACTTTCATCTACCTTTGCTCAGTCGGGTTGCTCCAGAATTTTCACTGTTTACTGAAATATTGCGCCTAGAATAGTAATACACAAAAGATCTAAATCCCATTTGATTGGAAATAGGAGCTTGCACACCACTCAGGATTACATTTTATGTAGGAATACCGCATATACCCCCAACTTACTAAAATTGTCTGGTCGGAGTTTGTGGTAGTTGTGTATGGAAAATATTGCAAATTCTGAGAACTTAGATTGGGGAAGTAATGGTACACCAGGTAAATACTATACCCCAGGGAGCGGTATATCCTCTCCAAATAATGAGCAAAACATAATGATGCCTCTGGTAAGGGGTAATATGGTGGGGTGCAACTGGAGAGTGGGGGTCGAGCTGTGTGCCAAGCTAACACTCACTGATGATGTGAATGGATTCCACTCTGCAAGTCATAACAGCCAGTCACTGCCTTGGGGAGAGACACAAAGATGCTCGAGCAATACTGTAATTTGTAGCACTAGGCTGAGGCTTCCTGCTCTCATGATTAGATCATCACATTTATAGAATAATTTGCGAGGGTTTGCAGGGAGCCGCCATTTTGTTCCTTTTTTGTCTCCCAGAAACAATTTGCAGAGGTCAGTATGTGCCTAATGATACCATCCTTCACTTCTCGACGTTCCCTGGCCTGCACTGTTTCCTCCTCAAGAACTGTTTAAATTGGCACAGGGTTTTCTGGAGTTATTATTCCACCATTCATCGTGGACAAGATGCAGAGCTGGCGGAGCTCTAAAACAATTCCTGTTCTTTGCCCCTTTAAGGCAGTTAGTTGCACTCCCTTTGCTGCATCCTGGGGTGCCTACGCATAAGCCGGAGAATAAACATAAGAGGACATTATTGTGATGCTGGCGTATGCGGCCTAGTGCACAGGAGGTGAAAATGGGTCTGCAATATGGACTCCTGGTAAAACTTATGCTGTTTAATGGGGATGACGCGAGTTTGCACCAATGATCTCCTGGCTCACTCTTACAGCTGCACCACAGGTTTCCACACTTTTTGACTATGCATTATGCCTAGGTTCCTCGCTAAGTCTTTCGGCAGAAGTGATGGGTCCTCACCTAGGGCAGACTACAGGGGCCAGTAAGGGCGATCACTAGTGCTCCACAGCTTACCAAGAGCTCAAACGCAGCCAATAGGGATACACTTATCCCACAGCAAGTTGGTGCCTAAGAACAGTAGGGCTGCCTCTTCATCTGTGGAGTGGGATGTGCAGCTGACTCTGACCCAGTCTTTGTAGCTTTTTAGAGCTACACTGCTGGTCTGAAAAATATCTTGAGTTCACTATTGAGTGGTCCACCTCTAGCAGAGGGGCACTGGGGATGACCCAGTTACTAATCATTCAAGTACCTTGGAGAAACACATGACAACCGAATTTAATTGGCAAAGGGATATATAATCATAGGGGATCAAAGGTCCACCGGAAGTGAAGTAGAATAATGTGATATATATATATATATTGATTAGAGGATGTTTCTTTCGTGCAAGACAACTTTGAAGAATGTCCATGTGTCACATGTTTCCATAAATCAATAAAGCAAAACTTGAGGGGCACATATAGGCCCACTAGCTCCTTACAACAAAGGCCATCATCTGCTAGTCCTATTTTTTAAGCCAGTGACACACTGCCTTCTGGGACGTGTAGGCAAATATTTTATAAAGGGAAAAACAAAAGCACAAGTCCCAGAATTCAAGTTGTTTTTGCCTAACAAAGAGCCAGGACTGGCAAAAGCGCATCAACATGACATGTGGCTAGTTGGCATCTATGAGTTAGAAGGGAAATCCTGGAAATTATAGTTCATCCCTCACTTTTTCTCCTCTATGTCTGTCCACATATCAAGAGAGTCCAGCGGACAGAGTTGTAAACATTGGGGTACGTTTGCTAAAAAATGACACAATACAGATCAGCAGCCAAAGTTGCAGCGCTGCATAATGTGTCAGGGAGAAAGCACTGTCTCCCCTTCTCCATAGGACTGGTGCACAAACAGGGTACCTAGGGCCTTGGACACACCTTTAGCGAAAGGGTGTGTATGTGAAGTCTAGCATTGGTTTTGAACTGGAAGGGTCCCCTTCCGATACAAAATAATGTGCCAAGACAAACTTTAAAACTTTTCAAACTTTGGATGTATGTTGCTCAGTACAATACACATGCAATTGTAAAGGATTGGAGAGTTAATGCCACTCTCAAAAATGTGTTATTTTTTGGCACAAAACCCAGCCTATTATTAATAGATAGGCCTTTGTATTAAAACCCATGCGTTGTTGCATGGGAACACTCTTGGGCCCCCATGGAACGCCCCGTGACGTAAAGCAGTGCAAGTCAAGCAACTAACCAGCACAAAACAAGCTTTGCACTCAAAACTAAATTCAGAATAAACAATTTTCCCTGGGTTTGAGTCACTCTTTTGATAAAAACCCAGCACAAAATGTTAGTAAATCTGCCGCCTTGTCTTGATGGTTCTTTATCTGCACAGCTCCTGGGCAAACCCCTCAACTCCACTTCCATTTCTGTGCCACACACATGCTTTTAATTAACCCTCCATTTCACCAGTATGAGCTGAGAGCCTGCTTGTGGTCAGTCCACACTTGTAGCCGGTCTGTGACTCCGCATTCTTATTTTTAATAATGTGATCAGTGACATTTACTCCTCCTTTGGGGGGTGGTAGAGGCGCGGTGGTGGGGATGGAGTGGATTTGATGTTACGCTTAAATTCTTAAAGCACTATTCCTTTTCGCAGTAGCTGCCACACATGTAACTGCTCCCAGTGTGTGCCTGTTGTGCATCTACCTAACACCATGGCATCCCCAACGCAACACACTCGCAGTTCTGGCCAAGATTGATATGCAGGAAGCACACATCTCCTGCACTAATGACTAGCCACATTAAGGGTCTGCTTCACTACACATGCTCTCTATGTCAGTTGTTAATGGACAGGAAGTGCCCTGGTCCCTGGTCGTTACTCTGGAAAGAGGATACGCACATGTTCACACATGCATTTTAATAGGATGAGCTGCCGGATGCTTCAATCAGGTCATTTTACAAACAGAACAGGTGAAATTCCTTTTTTTGTTCACACATTTTTGTTTTTATAGGATTGCTCATTTGCAGACTCGAGGGGCTTTTAAAGAAGGGTGCGTTTTGAGCCCAGTTTATCATTAGGTTCCATGTTAACGTGAGATTTCAGTCAATACATGTACTGTAACATTAAGAAAATGCAATACTTTTAAGAACATTCCAAACTTATTTTTGAAACAAAACACTATTTTGGATTCAAAGCTATTTGTTACTTTTTCAGTTTTGTTTGTTTTGCAGCTTTGTAGTACGTTGATGATTGCTAATCTCACGCAAGAAGAGTGGCACATTGAAAGTGAACATAAACAATCAATTGGTGGAAGTGTCCATTTTCCAAGCTCTCCTTGTCCCTGGGGTCACATTTCTTCAGTCCTACACTTTTGTTTCTCAAAACATTTCAGTCTGGTACATTTGTCAAATGCATTTATCTGAAGGCAATCAAGATAATAAATCCTAAAATGCCATAACTTGTTAAATAAAAACTCTGGACTGAAGCATGGTGTCCCCATTTATGGAGGCTCGTCTGGTACCCCAACCAACAGACCACCTCTCTTATGTTACCCACCAAAAAGCATTCAAATATATATATATATATATGTGTATGTATGTATGTATGTATGTATGTATATATATATATATATATATATATATATATATATATATATATATATATATATATATATATATAGATATCACACCTCTGTGCTCACAGTCCGCTTTTCATATAGACAAAAACATCAACCAGTAGCAGCATCTAATTAGAACAAGGTGTGTTAATACCTGTAAATTGGATCCATGAAGAATGGCGAAGGTTTCGCATAGTGCAGAGATGGTTGCTGTGGATACTGAGCATGAGAGATCTTCGGAAGCACATCGTTGGCCATCAATTTGCGGTCATTGTAGATGTGATTTTTCCGGGACTCCCGCCCACCGTTCTGGCTGGCCCGGCTCCGGTTGCTGATGCTAAGGTCCAGTGGCTGCTCCTCCCCTGTGGGCAAGGTTGGCACCAAAGATTTGGGTGGAAGTGGTGCCGGGGTTGTCCTCACCTCTTTGGGTTTGGTGGTGAGGTCAAAGGGGGATTCAGAGCTGGCGCTACCTACTTTCTGATGGTCCCTGGGTGACTTTGGTTCTGCCTTGACCAGCAAGTTGTTATTCAGGGTCCGGTCCGTGAAAGCTGGGTACAGCGAATGGGGGAAGTTGGGGAGGAACTGGAAGGGGAACATGGAATGGTAAGGCAGGGCACCCATTTTCTTTTCCTGCATGCCCATAAAACCTGGACCAAAGTATTTCTCTGCAATTGAAGCAATTGCTTTAATGGAGTCATTAGCAGCCCCCATGTTGGGCAGAAGCTGTTCTTCTGGAGGTGGGAAAAAGGAATGCTGGGAATAGAAAAAGGGTCGGTCAGGCATATTGTTGTTCGAATTGGAGGAAACAGAGCTGCTTACCAAATCCTGCTTGTTTTCAGTGTGTTTGTTTTTCTCTTTGTTTTTATCTCTGTCGCTGTCCAGGTCACTGTCCAAGTCAGACCCTGTGCCCGTCGTGGTGTCCAGATCTGTGCCGGTAGTTGTGTTCACATCCTCAAAGTCACTGCCATCGGACATGTCACTGCTCCGCGCCTTCAGCTTCTCCATATATGAGTTTTCCAGACTGCTGCCATATTTTTCCTCCAGGGATGCAGCCTGGCTGTTGCTGTTCATGGTAGACATCAAAGGTAATGCCGAGTTCCCCAGAGGGTTGGAAAGCTTGGCATCTTGGTTGTGGTTCAAGGGGCTCTTCAGCAGCTGTGTGGGGGGCAATAAAGGTGGGCGGGGATATAAAGAGGGAGGGAAAATCCCTGGAAATCCTGAAGTCAGTGCTGGGAAATGCGGAGGACCAGGGGAGAAGGTCATACTCCCCGGATGCCCCCGCGAAGGAAAGTAGTCACCGAAACCAAGGCTGGCGTGGTTGAGGTGTGATGAAGATTTGGATTTGTCCATCAGGGAGCTTGGGTTCAACGGTAAGCCGGCAGAAAAAATGCCCCCGGGATTGTAATGGTTCTTGCCCTCACAGAAACGCCGGTGCTTGTTGAGGGAGGAGGTAGTGCTGAACATCTGCCCGCAGTCCTTGCATTTGATCTGGGTACGGCAGTCGGCGTGCATCCGCTTGTGGCGACACAGGTTGGAGAACTGTGTGTACGATTTGTGGCAGACCTCACCTGGAATACCAACAGAAACCAAAACAAAAATAATATAAAATAAAAGGAAAGATTTTACAGCAAAATCAGACAAGTGAAACTACATACTTTGTACCTTTTCTAGATTAAAGACTTTTCAGACAATTTTAAATAAAACATTGGCAAACTTTGAAAATAGCAAATTCAGCATTTGATTTTCTTTTGGAATGGGTCGATTTACCACCATTTGCGCCACGAGTGACATAAGTCTATGAAGGTCTTAAGTCATTCTAGACCCTGTTGGAAGCCATGAATCCTGCCTTCTGGATTCAAAGTGGCAGGAAACCTGTTTCTACTGAAATAGCAGTACCATTTAAATATTGTAAAATCCAAACACATTTTTTTGTTTGTCTACCATTTTCTAGCTCGATCATTAATAAGAAAGAAGAACTCACTAGTTCAGTAACTCTATTATGAGTGATTTATTTAGAGTTAAAAAGCCCTGGGGCTGCTTCACTGCGCTGGTAGCTCTTGCATCCATGGATTGTCACAGCATTGGCATGAATGCTGCAGCAGCACCAACAGAACCCTACTGAATTCCACCAGTCCATTCTAACTGCAAATGAAAACATTTATGATGTATTCAACACAGTGGTTTTGTTGTGGGCGGATGTGAGGTCATCATATGAGGTGTTACAAGAGAAGAAAAAAAACACTGAATATTGTGGGAATTTGAGATTTCTCAACAACCAAATGCCCAGGGAAGGTAGTTAAACCGGTTAGGCACATGTCATGCCAGGCATGACATGTGCCTAACCGAATCTCAGCCCAAGATGCCTAAAAGCGGCACATGTGAGTGGGGACGTGTCTCTTTTTCAATATAGACCAATCCACTTTTGTCTCAAGATGCAGAGCATTTAATCCCAAAGAAGGACCAAGCCTATTGAGTCCTACCCCATTTAATGGCACCTCCCTGTCTGGCCTCTCTGTAATAAGCCCTTCGGCTAAGATGGAGGTAGTATGGGTATAGCTGATGGGGCACATCTTTTGGTAGTAGCAGGAAGGAAGGGTACTTTTGACACACAGATCTAACACACATAGCTTTCTCAGTACTGCTAGGGTCAGAACTTATCAGTGTTTTGGGGTGAGTGTTGGGGGAGTCCCATGAAAAGAGACTGGATAAGGATGGCCAAGAAGGAGAAGGAAGCAAGAGGGTGGACTGCCAGAGTTCTATTCTCAATGGAGAAAGCGATACCATGCTTAAGTATAGTTCTATCAAAATGCAGCCCTCTCTATTATCCTCACCTTTACAATTTCACCTATAAAAAAAAGGTCCTTACTGCGTTTGCTCAAGGCAAGGACTGCAGGTGCAGCCCCATGAAGGGCCTGATCACGAGTGTCCTGGTAATCCCGATGCGACCACTGGTGGGAGTTACAGGCCCCCATCGTGATTACAAGAATTAGGTGAACACCACAGTTGTGGTTTTTTTACCCCCAGACACTCTTACTGCTAAAAACAGGAGAAACACTGACTGGTAATGTAGAAAAACATCAAGACTCAGTGTAGAAACACCAAGAATCGTGTTTCCCCCGATTGTTATGCTATGTTATGTTATATTAGGCCAGGTTATGTTATTTTTATTTGTGTGGTACACATATCACCCGCGATAGTACCCTGGTGTCTAAGCATGGAGCTGCAGTGACTGGAACCTATTGGTTGAGCCGGGTTTTCAATCTCTTGCGTTAGCTATCACCCCTCACTCCAAATTATCAATACCTATAATATTGGTAGTCTTGTGTTGAGGAAGAAATGCCACTTCTATTTGTGCTCACTCACAATGGGTCCCTTAGCCTTTCCATTTTCACACCAATTGTTATCCTGGAGACCCTTTTCTGATTTCCAGGGCTCAGTGAGGGCAATTCGAAATATGGAGCTCAGGGACAGCAATCCATGGACAATAAAGGACCTAAAATGTCTAACTTGTTGAAGGCTGAATTAGAAAAAATATGTCTTAGCTAGTTCAACCCATTGACACATTTTCTAAAAACATTTTCTAGTCGTCTCTACTTTCAACCCTAATCCTCAAATCTGTAAACCCTCCATCTTCACCATGCTATGTAAGTGCCCCCCCCACCGCACTCCGTAACACAACCTAGGGATTGTGCATAGTCTTACGATGGACAACACACCACCAGCCCTTCTGGCCAGGACAGCTGTCTGCAAATACCTCATATCAAATAAATGTAAATAAATGCATCATGTCCTCTCCCTTGGTTTGATCACTTTGTCACAGAATCCAATGAAATAAAATTGGTTAGACTCAAAGACTGCTTTTCACTGTTTGTTGGTAAGACAACCTGGTATTTGTCTAACTTTGTTTTGTTCTCTATTATTCTGTGTGTCGATAAACAACCTACTTACTTTAAAACTGTATTACTGGCTTGGAAAACATTTCTGTCTTTTTGAACCCAAACGTGGGATACCTCTGAGAGTAAAGTTACCAGGACACAGGGATTGCTTTAAGAAGGGAAAATCCCTCTGTTCTTGTTGTTTTTGAAAAGTTGAAGTTTTATTGCCGAAGGAATGTTCTGTCTTTCAAATTGCTGGCCATTTCCTGAAACTGACAAGTTTCTGCATTTGTGTGAAATGTGCTTGCTTTATTTTGTTCACATCCTCAAGGGAGACGCCCTGCTTCTGAATTATAGAGCAGGGCTGTTTCACAGCTGCCAGAAGATGTCCTGTGACACAGTGGGTAATTAAAATGGGCAATGGTGCTTGTGGGTAGTATGGATATTTAGCTCACCAAAATGACGTCAACCCTGCCTCAGTGTGAGAGCCTCTGGCAGCAAAACCTGTTCTCACAATCAAGAATTCTGGCTAAAGTCAGATTCATACAGTCTTATACTCAGCCGGATCCTCTATTTGCTCGTGAACCCACTAAAGGTTGTCCTTAAGGTCTCTTTGGAGACAAACTTGGGGCAAGTTTTAGAAAGTTGTCACACAACGCAGAGCAGCAATCATAGTTGCAGCACTATGTTTTGTGAAAGAGGGCAGGAAGCGTCTTATGTACTAAGATATAGCGCTCCTGCTCTCTTCCCAAGAGCTTGAACACAATCATGCTGTCAAGTGCCACGTCCAAACCTTTGCACTACATTACAAAGATGTCTGTGTCATGTCTAGCACATGTTTTGTATTGGATGGGTACCCTTGCAGTACAAAATACTATGCTGCAACAGAAAATGGTACCTTCGGATGTGTGCTGTACATACAGTGCAGCACACATGCAAAATCTGAAAAGTTTGACAAAATAAAAACATTCTCCTTTTTGAGGCCAACCTTAAAGAGACATTAATTTTTGGGCACAAAGCCTTGATTACCATTGTTAGTAGATGTGGCTTTGCATCAAAAACCAAGTTTTACTCTGGAAAGTATATCCCAAATAAATATTTTTCACTGGTTTGTGCCACTTTTGGTGATGCAGACTTTAGTAAATCTGCCCCTTCATTTCTGGAGGTCTGTTCTTTTCAGATGGCTGAGATGTTATAATACATTGATTGTACTGTGTCTTCCTCTTAACCCCTTCAGTGCTAATGACAAGGGTAACTCGTCATGGAGTTTCCATTGATTTCAATGGAAATTACATGAAGAAGAGCAAATACCCTTAGCATCCAAGTGGTGATGATAATGGTAGGGCATGATGTGTCAGTGAAGTGGACTTCTTTAATGGAGTACTGTACTTCCAGGTCATTTTTATCTCAAACAGTCTTCTAACAATAAGGTTGGCCTTAATAAAGGCAAGGTCTGCATCTAAAGGAAGAGACTGGTAGTGACTGTGTTTGTGGAGCTGATAAAAGACCTGCCTAGAGCGTGATATTGAAATGGGGGTCCCAAACAAGTGACACTTTCTGGCTTCTATTCCATATTAGTGCAGTACTTTCTGTTTTATAAGGCATCACACGTATTTAGCCCACACTACTGCAGCTTAAGCGATGGTAATGGACCACACAAACATGGCTTCATGCTAACTCCAAACTAGCTGCTTCCTGGAATGTCCACCACTTATACCATCCACAGAAAAGTAGAATATGATGGCAAATGTGATCACTAGAATCACTCAGTCCACTTCAGCCCTCCTTACACATGGCACACAGACCCTACATTGGCTTAATGGTACCCACTTTTACTCAGTAACATAATTTGGGCAAGCAAAGTATTAACGTGCTTTACTTCCTAAAATCATGGCAAAATCCTACTAAATTGAGGTGCTGCTGATCCTTCCAAAAAATAAAAATACACATGGATAGATATGTATCCAGCGATTTTGCTTGGCTGACATGTTCAGACCTCTGATAAAATTGCTTGTAAGTCTAAAAAATAAAAAAAGTCAAATATAATTTTTTAATCATGGAAATTATTGTGTACAAATATAATATTAATTACAATAATGATAGTCCATGCTCTGCAATGAACATATATTTTACTTTCCAATATATCTTTTAGCCTACTTCTGAAAAAAGGAAAACAGTGATTAAACTTAAAACTTCTATCAGGATGCTTGGCTTTATTTCCCCTCCCGTCTCTCTTTATCCTTCACTGACGACATGATCAGAATTTTGAAGATTTTCCAATACAGCCTAAGTAAGGTTGGAGATATGCAGAAGGCTTCTTTATACTTATAGAGTTTCAGATGCCATAATTTGAGGGAACCGTCTACATGAGGTCTACAGAACTAGATACAATGCCACAGATGATCAACTGCAGAGATGGACGCTCTGTGACAGGAGGAAGATTGTCAGTACTTCTTCCTCTGTACTTTGAAGGGGTTGTGGTTGACACGCGGGCCCTGGATTTGTGACCTACTACAAAAAAGCACCGTCTCCTGCACACGCAGGCACACGTGAGACCTAAGGGGAAAGGTAACAATTTATAAGTAGGCGCTAGACTGTTTGAATAAGCGCTGAATGGTTTGAACAGGAGAAATAGGTTTTATAATCTGAAATCGTAAGGACCTCAAACAACATATATTTATTTATATCAAAGAAACAGCAATTGTGAAGAAGGGTAGAAAATAGAGATTCGAGTACATGGTATTTGTGGAATGTTAACTTGTCAAAAAGTCAAAACATGCCATGACTATTTACTGTGAAAACAGCGAATAAGGGTGCAGAAAAGAAAAGAAATGAAAGAATTGCTGCAGATTTTCATTCTGTGTTCTGACCTATAGAGTGACAGGCAGGGCTGGCAGAGGTTTTGCCAGTGCTTGGGAGGCCCTCCGGATATGTGCAATTACAGCTGAAGTCAGGACTGTGATGGGCAGGACAACTTACATATGAAAGGCTTGACAGTGCTATGGATGTGTTTGTGCTGCTTGAGGCCAGACGAGGTGGCGAAGGTTTTGCCGCAGTCGGGGCAGGCGTGCGCCCGGGCGCCCACGTGCTGGGACCGGATGTGCCGCTGGAGGTTGCTTGGGTCAGTAAACACCTGAAAGACAGGGAAAAGGAACCAAATTACATTTCTTGTGGAAAGCCTGGGAATGAGAAAGCAGAGCCATTCATACAATGATGTACAAGTTGTTGCAAGTCTAGAAAGTACTATCACAGACGATAGCACCTCCCCAAATATGGTTACGACAGATAGCCTAACCTTTCTATACACAATTTATCTCTGCGACAGCCTGAGGGCTTAAGTTATGGTGGTACTTTTGAAGGCATTAGAAGGCGATGTAACTAAAAAAGTAAATATATTAATATACTACTTGATTATCCTATTCCATGCCTGGGACAACGAAGTCAGATGGTACAATTTAAGATGGTGGTTTACGTGGAAAGGGCAGAACCGATTGCAAACAACCAACAAATGGTGCAGCACACAACCAAGCACCTCCTTCTTTGTAATGGTTTTCAGATGGGATAGGATGAGCTTTGGCCTTCTTCTCGCCAGAATCCAACCCCTAGAATGTCTTACCCACCACGTAAACTTAGGGTGCAAGGACAGGCTGTCTGAGGCATTTGCGGAATGTGAACAGATATCATGAGGTGTTTTCAGCACAGGAACAGATAAGGGGAAGATCTACGAACACACGTGTGAGATGCATCAACAGCCACCAAGGAGCTGTGACTTCATTTGCCTCAATTTACCACATTTCAAAGGCTCTAAAACCCACGTGCCAAACTTTGAGCTATATCACAATGTTTCTTACGCAATGCTTGTTTTCGGTCCAGGGAAGACATGGCTTGACAGTTCGGGCTGGACTGTTCCCATGAGGCACAGGGTCAGACTGATTTGCATATGGCCATGTCTGAGATGGGGTGGTGGAGTGAGCTAAAGACTGATGATGGATTAAACCCAGATCAGTTGACTGGGGGTGAGTGTTTGATTTGCTCAAACGCTCCGTCCAACGTCCCCTTTGGTATCACTTTGTTCGCCCTAAGTTGGCAGGGTATGCCCAGACGTGGGTCCCTTGCTCACTTTGCCACTGGATTCAAGCTAGCCTGGATGATGACGGCTGATTAGCCAGAAACCGGTCCCAGGATGCTTGTTTCCGGTCCAGGGAAGACATGGCTTGGCAATTCCAGCTGGACTGTTCCCATGAGGCACAGGGTCAGACTGATTTGCATATGGCCATGTCTGAACTGGGGTGGTGGAGTGAGCTAAAGAAAGATGATGGATTAAACCCAGATCAGTTGACTGGGGGTGAGAGTTTGATTTGCTCAAACGCTTCGTCCATCGTCCCCTTTGGTATCGCTTAATTAAAATGTTATGATCATACAGCTAAAAACTACAGACTTTGTCACTAATTATGTCTGATGTTACCAAGACCTTTTGATTTTACAAAAATGCAATGTATAGTACACTTAAAGGGTTGTTAGTCATTTGTCTTTATCCGTTTGTCTGTTATTGTGTCAGTTGTATTTTTTTCCATTCTCCACAGCATGGATATGCAGCAGGAGAGTACCAAATTATTTGACAGTGTTGTTATATTATGCAGCAACAAAAGCCAAATTATGCAGGATAATTCAGCACTTTTTGTGATATTATAACTTCATTATTTTGTCATTTGTAGACATGTTACCATTGTCGAGGTAAAGGATGTACCTCATTTGTACGAGTTTAAGACTCAAATACAGCAATAAGCAATAGAAAGGCGACCAGTCAACCTATACCAAGTCCTCCCACTGCATGGCAACACTTGTTTGTTTTTACACTTTTGATCAATTTAAGTATAAACAATTCTATTTGCTGAATTTTACAATTATGCAGCAGATGATGAATTGTGTGGCAAATATTACATATCTATAATTTTTCAGAAAACACCTTGGCCGCAAAACCACATCATTCCAGTGGTCCTGACTACTGGGAAGTGGGTCAGCCCACTTCAGCTGTTGGCTAACTTCACTGTGAGTGCCAGTATTCTTCCCCTTCGGGAGGAGCATATCCTCATACAAAGTAGTTCCTTTCAGTGCCAGGGACTACTTAGGCGCTGTCTGCTTTTTGAGTCTATAAAAATATTTTTGTTTTTAGCCTATTTTTTTTAGATTGACAAAGTTACAACAGATTTCCCAACACTAATGTTTTGCAAAAACGATAACAAACGAAACAAGCACTGAGAAAGCCAAAAGGATGACTGCCAAAGACAGACCTACTCGATTTGCCATGCTTTAATTTTTAGAGCTGCGACCAGTACATGTGAGAATTGAAAAGGAATTTAGTGTTTTGTTTATTGCATTTTCTTATTTATTCCACTTTTATAAACCCTTTCTGAACAATGCATTCCAGTAAGTCTCTTCACAGGAACTTCCTCTTTCTCAAAATCTCTGGTGACCTATCCTAACTACGCTAATTAAAATGCAAAAGTTACAGTTAGTTGCCTGATTTCTGTCTTTTTCCATCCAGCAGAACCTCTCTTTAACTTTCAGTAAATGTTATGCTTCTGTAACACTCTTGTAACGAGGCAGCACTGTTCATAAAACAAAAGTAAAAGTAAACTTTTTTTTCTCTGGAAGCTTAGTAGCTAGTTATGAGTTTTAACAATAGGCAGCCGTATTGTCCAGTGGCTTTATTATATTTGGAAAGTTACAGGACACACACTACCCAACAAAAATGTTTTTATCCTTGTACAGGCATTATCCCCAAAACATCATTAAAAAAACTGTGAATGACTGAGGTTTCCTTTTAGATCGTTTAAAAATGCATTTTGTAGGCGTACCCGTTTAGTAATTTCCCATATTTCAGACGCATCCAGCTACATGCCTCAGGTTTGAAGTGTTGCCTAAAGAATTGGAATCTTGGATTGTGAACTTTTTTTATTGAACACTCTAATTCAAGGAATGGTTAGAACAGAATGTAGAACGTTCATATATTTTGCTTAGCTAAGTATGAAATGCCATGAGTGCAAAAACTATCATATAAATATAGTCATCACGTACTCACCAAGAAATACATATTTTATAATTAATATTCATATATAACATCAGGAAGCAAATAAAAAACATGATATGGCTTTTTTGATGTACATCATAAACCACTGCTCTTTGTTATTTAATAGTGTGTCAATAACTTTTTAACATTCTGATTCAGTATGTAGACAGAGAATGGAAAATCTTCGGCTTAAAATAGCTTAATATATATTAAAGTAGAAGGAATTTCAAGTGTAGTCCTTACTCTTAAATGGTTTACCACTGAAATAAAACGAGGAGTTGGCTGGCTCAATAAAATCACTGCAGGCTGTTCTGAAACAGCCAGCTGGTTATCAAAACAAGCAATCATTCAGCTAACTATTTAAATAAAAAAATTGAGTAAATCTATTAATCAGCCAACCAAACATGCATAGAACCAATTAATCAGCCAGCCAATAGCTACTCATCAAACTTGTCCGTTTTTCAGCTAGACAGCCATCTGAACAAGCATAGGCAAAGCCAAAAACTCTCGCATTAGAGATGCATTTGGCTCTGCCAATGTATTTTCTTCATGCAGTACTGCATCAAAGCAGATGCTTATAGTATAAAGGAAAGAGAAAAAAATATATATATAAGCACAATGATGCAGCGCTGGGCAGAGTCCTTTTGTAGGTGAATACATGAGTTGAGCACACATACGCACACCTACAAAATAATAAAGTCAAGCGGCTTCGTCATTGCACTTTTTAAAAATGTTAACGGGGTGGGGGTGTCAGGGTAGCTGGTCATGGAGTCTGTGTAGGTGGAGAGGCACACAGATGAAAGACAGCAACATTACGAGGGGGGAAAAACTCACGAAGAAACTAGAGTGGAGAGCAACAAGGAGGAGAGCAGAGCACAGAAGCACCCGGGTGAGCGAGAGAAAAATTGGGGTACAGAAGCATAGGGGGGAGAGAGGGCAATGTGAATGTGGGAGTCAATATTAGCACACAGATGAAAGAAAGTGAGGCGGGGAAACAGAAGCTCATGGATGAGAAAGGGTAATCTAAGAGCGGGTAGGGGACATAGGCACATAATTGAGAGAGCACAATATGGAGGAGCGGAGAAGAACATGATGGAGACAACTGGAAAATACAGGCACTCTCATGCACTGCTTGAACAAAAAGAAAAAGTGTTGCTAAAATGCGAGCTGTGGAAGGACACAAGTACTTCGGTCATGCTCCTAGGGATGGGCAAGCAGAAGTAGAGGAAGTAAAGCCGCATAAGCTAACAGATAAGGAGCAAGCGAGAGTGATAATATAGCCAACCAATGGTAAGCAGTGGGCGGGCTGTAAGCCCACAGTAAGTTAACAAAATGTCTCGCAACAAAAAGCATGCACTGTTTAAGGCAAGACCTAAAAACTAATCATTCTCCCAACTAATGTGCCACTTGAGTAATCAACAGCTAGCTGCCCTTGGAAGAAACCAATTAGACACCCAAATACTCGGAACACTAATCAAGAAAACAAAGAGTTTAAATCAGCCAACCAGGAACACAATCAAACAAGCAGTCAATGAAGTAGCAAGGTTACCAAAATACTAGACGGATAGCTAACTGACTAATCAGTCAATTAACTCACCAATCAACCAACACAGCAAACTGCTCATCAGTCAGCCATGCTCATAAAAAATTATAAATGTTACAACCAGTGGATATATCTAGACCACAACCAGTTTCATCACTCAAACTTTGACTCATAATAAATATCAACTGTCCATTCAAGTAATCAACTATTGAACATTTTCACCAGCTAACCAGGCTGATCATTAAACAACTAATTATTTAATTACAAACCGATGACCAAAAAAACTACATTCAAGACAGACAATGTACACATCAAAAACCAAATTGGAAAGCCAGTTCTAACCCAACCACAAAACAAACAAAAAGAGAAACTCAACTGGTTTTGTACAAAAACACACAGGTAAATGACCAATCAACCCAAAATATTTCCACAGCCACAATCCAGCAATCGAACCAACTAACCAGTTAGCTGGCTGACAAACACGCAAAATTATTGCCAAGCAGCAAATAAACCAACTAACAGGTATGCTCCTTAAACTAAAAGATCATGTTGAAAATTATGTTGTAAAACTAGGGTAACCTACAGGTATTAAATGGAAGGGTTTTAAGGCTCCATCTTACCCCATTGCAGGGTTTAAAAATAAAGGCACCTGCCCTCACTGGAATACTGCCCAGACACAGAATTCCAGTCAGAATTACAATGTGTTGGTTCTTCTTTGATGGTGAGAAACAAGTAGCATGCATGTCTGTGGGTAAAGGACTTACGGAAAAGGGCATTAGCACAATTCACAAAGTAGGCGACTTTTTTAAGCAATATTCACTTTGGTATGGGCTGCTAGAGTTGGTCTTTCACTGTTAACTTTTAAGAGACAGGAGCTTGTGGTAGTGGCATTTGGCTAATGTCATTGAGGGAATTGTAAGTGGTAATACGTGCTATTCTGTCTGATCTTTATTAAAATAGGTTTGGCCAACATGAAACACCCACCTTAGTTTTTTCATCAGGGTCAATTTGTTCCAAAAGCAAGTACTTTTGGGCAAGCAACTCAGGATTGCATGTCTACTAACTCCTAATGGTGCCAAACACTAGAAACAAAGGGAACACATAATGCTGTTTGAAAGCAGTGGGAGTGTTGGAGACCTTGATCATGCTCCTTGGAGAGCACTTGCCTTGGCTTGCCATGTGAGTGAAGCAATCTGCAGCGAGTCGCCATCGGTCCGTTCGTTGTGCCATACAGTCCCGCTCTGGCTTGGCTTCAGGTTACCTTTCACTTCAAGAGCCTCACTCAGTGATTCGGACTGCCCTCGCGATGGCTGCGGCTCGTCGTCTCCGAGCTGGAAAAAGTTTGTGTTAATTTCTTCATGTCAGGCTGTTGCTTGTGAAGCTGGCGAAGTACTATGTTGATCTGGGTTGCGGGAAGTGACATAGTAAGGTTGCTGTAAGCGATCTAGTGCCCTCTGGTATGCGTAGTGAGCACTTCTGGGCCTGACACCTACTTTGTAAGGGTTGAGGGTAATGAGAAGGGGTAAACTTAGTTAATAGGAAAATCATCCAACTTTGACACCTCCACTAAGCAGTTTCAAGGGCAGATTAAAATCCCTGGTGCGTTGATTTAGAGGGTTGATTCAACCTTAAATCTTTTAAAGAAAATTGTGATTTAAATAGTCAACCCCTTTTTGGACATTTACCGTACCTTCACGCAGTTTTCACATTCAAATCGCTTGCCGCTGTCATGTGACATCTGGTGCCGAATAAGGTTCGACTTCCAGTTGAAGGCCTTCGGACACTGGTCACACTTGTATTCGCGTTCCTCTGTGTGGATTATCATATGCTGCTCTAAACTGGAGAATAAAAAGTGCACAATTGAACAGATGAATGGCAATACATTGTGGGTGTAGTACATATGATTTAATATGAGTTAATATTATTGTTTTTCACATTTGGCATCTATTCTTATGTGCAAGCTCCTCGGTGACATTTGCCTCAGCCTTGGAGAATTTACTCAGTGTATTCAAAAAGCCTTATGCGGCTTTATGAAGGTCGCCATCTTTAAAGTCTTGCTCTGCACATATATTGTGACTGCAGTTGTTGAGGCACAGAGGAGGCCACGAAACACATCAAATGAAATGTAAGACTACACCACTGCGCTGCAGGAAACACCCTGATGCTATGCTAAGGATTTGTAACCATAAGTATATTATTCAGGGCGTTCGGGTGTCATGTTGTTAATGTGTGCCATTGTGTATAGATGCAAACAGAAGGGGAACAGTCCTGTTTTAAACTTTGCTGTGTGTATTTATTGTAGTCATACAGCTCTTACTAACCACCCCTGACAAGTATGTAACAAATACACTTCCACGCTCACTGCACAAGTTAGTACATGTGCTTCAAACAGTGTGGAATGGAAACAGAGTGAAATCGAGAATATTTTTTGACTTCATCTGAAGAACCAAATGCATACTTTTAGTCTGTGAAAAGTGAATTGAACTTGGGCAGATTAAACTTTGGGAAGCTTAATCCCAAAGAGGACCCATTATACGTTCCTATTTAGGCAACACGTCAGCTATAACTAAGAGCCGTTACATAAAGGTGGGTAAGGGGTGGTGATGGAGCCAACAAAAGAGTGACAGCACTTAAGTCGTGGAGTTAACTTGTTGGAAAACCTGTATACACAGGCTGCTATCCTGGAAGAGGTATGGTAGCGGATGCTTCTATCTCTTTGGAACTACTCACTTATTGATAAGCTACCAATTAGAGTACTGCTTAGTTACCAGCAAACTATAAAACGCTGACTAATGCTTTCCTGGAACGACGAAGAAATAATGACCCTACATGAGATTAAAGAAGGGAATGTCTTTCAGGTTTTCGGCCTTTATATGCTTTTTTTTGTCCTATGAAAGGTGTTTGGGGAAGTATCATGAACAGAAAAGCATAACATGTTAAACTCAGATTAACTATCGTGTTGTGCACTTTAAGCCCTGTAGTCAAACTACTACTTTCATACTCACATTTATCTTGCCTCATGACTCTATCTTGAATTTGAGTTCTTTTTTTTTGCTTGATACTGGATTATATATATATATATATATATATATATATATATATATATATATATATATATATATATATGTGTGTGTAAAAATATTGAGGATTCAGAATATCAAAATTTGTTGATTGGCACAAATCATGGTAAGGTATTGAACCTAAAATAGGAAAATTGTATTATCCGAGATGTAATGCTTTAAGATGCTCAATAATTGCACTGACTTTTTTGCACTATAAAGGCACAATTTGCACATATAAATATTTCGTTTTACTTGCACTAAGGGAGGGTGGTATGTTTTGCACTACTTACTTTGGCAAGAAACAATGGGTTCAACTTTTTCCAGGATGTCAACATGTGAGGTAAAGGGTGATATTTTATGTATTTATACAAACATTTTACCATAACAACCTGGATTCAAGCCAACACGAAATCATCATTGTACATCCTAGGATGTGATAGTAATTAGAAACTATATCAGTGAAATAATGCATTTAAGCAGTTATCATTGAAAACAGTGAAGTGTGTTTACTATGTCCATTGCTGCTAATACTATGCACTAGCACTTTTAAAGAGGAATCTCCACCCCAGGGTGCTGACATGTGATGAAGGCCGTTGGTCGGCCGAAACACGTCATAGCGACATGGTGATTGCTAAAATAAAATAATCAGCACAATACCGGGTCTGCTCTTGTCTTCTTCAAGAAATTGAAAACGCTGGACGAGTTATATATATATATATATATATATATATATATATATATATATATATATATATATATATATACACACACACACTTTTCTATAATAAAGTAAAACATCTTAGACAGACTAGAAACTTTTGGAACTGGTGCCACATTGAGTAGCAATAAAGAACATTTTAACATGATTCAATGTTGCCCAATGGGTCTGAAATAATATGGTACAAGAAAATCGTGGCCTAGATATCGTCTAACAGATATATTGTGTTAAATATCGTTATTTTAGACAATATTTGTATCAATACTCTGACCTATAACCCCCTGGAGTAGTACATAAATTCAGAGTTAAGCTGACTTATGAGGCTGATCACGGGTTCCAGCTAAGATAGATTCTCTGTTTCCTGAACATCCTAGGATATGGCAGGTTATAAAGATGAAACTAAAATTTCATTATCTACGAGAGATACTTAAAAACAAGGCCGGGCGTAGTGGTGAATTTCATTAATTTATCCAGCAGGTTGAGAAGCAATGGACACTGGAGTAACAGCCACATGCCTTGGTCCTAAAACAAATTGGCAGTACTATCAAAGCTTGCCCAAGAACAGCACACAAAAAATGCATTCACTTTTCAAGGAAATTACCCTGATTTTTCTCGCTTGCAAAATATTACACAGAGGCCTTGATTCCACGTAACTCATTATCCTGGATGCAAATTGCACACGCAGTAATTGTCGATTATGTTAGACATGGTAAGAATCGGGCGCACAATTTGCACATCATTCAGAGTTTCAGGCCTCGGAACGGGGATAACAAAATTGAACACGTGTTGGCCCATTCTGAAGTGAGCAAAATTTAAATTTGCAGAACTTGCCACCATTATTGTGCCTGATTTTATCTGCGGAAAATCTTGCTGTCAAAAATCTTGCGTTTCATTCGAATGCAATATAGAGATGGCTTTCGTAGTGGAGTTTGTGTATCAAAGTAAATTGTGGCCTAAAGGTAGCTTGTGGCCTTTCTCCGGTGATTGGTTGGCGAGAGGTAAACGTTTTTTTGACACACACATCACAAAAACGAACCTCGGATGTGTTTTTTGGAATAAACTGTTCTGTGACTTTTAACAAATTTTCCCAATTTTTACTCCTGGTGTCCACCTCACCTATGGCCAAAGAGGAGGAGAGCGCCAAAAGCATACCTTTCTTCAGACTCTTGTCCATGCATAGGTAGCAAGGATTATGGTCTATCATTCAGGGGGATGTATATTATTTCCCACGGGAGGGACTTCCACACCGAGACCTACTGCATTGCAAGTGGCTTAACTCACTACTGTGTGTCATCAGTTCTTAGACGCCAGAGAAAGCAGCATTGTGTGAACGACCGATTCCCACCCGAAGCAGATACCTGAGCCATTAGCCAATAATCTGTGCTTGCTTTCAGAAATAATTGCTTGTTTGCCCTCGCCTAATTCGTGTCTTTATGTTTTTTGCATAGAGGGCAGTGAATGGTGAGCTTTTTGGAATGCATCAGATAATAGCGTGCCATCGGAGGTGACGGTTTTATATTGCACCTTTGAGCTTCACCTCATCCGAACAATAATAACGCGAGACAAACGTAAGCGCCTGGGCCAATCGCTGCTCACGTTTGCATAAAGCAGCAAGGCGCAACTCAATCTCCTCGTGCCGGCCGTACAGGACGCAGAGAGGCGTCAGGCTTCCTTTCAGGAAGTGTCCCGCTTGCAGAGACTAAGCTTGGGAACGCGGCTGAGGGTGTATCTTCGATATCCATTCATGTGGGTGGATGTGAAAGGCACAGCGCAGGGTAAAAGGCGCAATAAACATCTAGTCCCACCTAGTACTGCTTAGAGGCCTGATCTTGTTTCGATTGGTATTTTTGAAGTTTCAGTGAGCTAGCTGTTTGGGTTGATGTACATTTAAATCTATGCGAATGGCAGGGTTCCCGAATACTAGCATGGTTAAAAGCTGGGCTAATGCAACTCTGTGTTTGTGCTCTTTCTACATAATTATGGATTTGCTGCATAATACATCATATGCTGCATAAGTTATAGATCTTAACGAAAATTGTCCCTAACTCACGTGGAGCCAAAAATTACTAAAAATGCAGCTACACAAGTTGGCGTGCAGTGAAAAGGCGTTCGCAAAGGTTGACTGTTCACTTTTCAATTGCTTATTGCTGGGTTTGGGTGTTAAACTGATACTAATGAGATAAAACCCATTCCCAAACAGTATTAAAGTGTCAAAATGGCAAAATAACGAAGTAATAGAATCCAAAATGTGCCACGTAAAGCCGCATCAGTTGCCCTTTCCTTCCACATAATTTATTTAATCATGCTACATAATTTTGTACTACCCTGTCACATACTTCCAGTGGCCTTACTTAAGGGTGGTTATACCTTTTGTCTTTCCGAAGACAATAGACAACTTCATTATATTGGATGACAATAACCTTATATAAAAGATACATTGCAAAACATGTCAGATAAGCGGGCTTGAGAAAAAAACATTTTCCATTCCTCCCTCTTATTATTATTTTTGTAAACATACTGGATTTTAGGCAGGGTTCCCACTTGACCGGTCTTCTCCCGGCACCACTGGTATTTTAATGTCCTGGTCGGTACAGAAATAAGCAAAATCACCCAAAGCTGGTGTTTTTACTCCTTATCTGTAATACTTCAAACTGCAAATATAAATTGGAAGCACTTTTAAATGTGTTCTAGAGCTGTGTTAACCCGTTAACCGCGGCCGTTTTTTCGCGGCAGTGTGGCCGTTTTAAAGAACGGGCGGGGCTGCGTCGGCCGTTGAACGTGCGCAGCACCATCCAGGTAGTGCTCCGAACGTTCAATGGCTGACGGCAGCACTTAACGGGTTAACAGTCCCTGACTAATACTGAAAATAAACAAAGGCAGAAAAGTCATTTTACAAATGAATACATACAATTTTGATTAAAGTCATATTTAGTATGATGGCCGGTCCTTGCTGACTCTTACAACAACAACAAATGCCTGGTATTTTTCACGTGGAAAGGTGCAACCCTAATCCTAAAATGTTTGTTTAAATAGGGGCAGGAAGGACAGGTAGAAAAAAACGTATCCAACTAAGTTGTACCTGAAGTATTTCTGGTTCCAATTCCATTAACAAAGAGGAGGTGGGTGGTTTTTGGCTTGTGTTTTTATAAAAATGTATAAGTAAATAATACATTACATCTCATACATAAATAAATAAATAAACACACTACTCTGGCATGAGTGGCAAGTGAGATACTTTTCGAAAAACAGTGGCCCACAATAACAAGACAATAAAATAATTATTTTGTCACTAATGCCTGTGCCTGTGCATGGCTTATATCACTTGCTAAACCAGCATGATGGTTGATTAATTTTAACACCAGCTTCTGTTGTCTACTGAGACTAACAGAGCTTGAGTCTGAGTCCTTGTTAGACAAATCCAGCCTTCCATACTTGCAAGGTTGATAAAATGACTAACATTGATTTTGGCAGTAGTAACATCTAGTAATGACAGCACTTAGAGACGGCCAATAGCGAGGAATGAAGCACTCTTTAAATTTTATAGGGGCTGAATTTTTTGGGGTGTTAATGGAGGTTGACCCAATTCATTTATCTTGTCGGACACATTTTGCTGCTTTCTCTGCCCCTCGCAAGTGGGTATCATCTTAGTTTACTAAGGGTCGAAGTCAGAGGTGAGTTCTTGAATCTTCTGTGGGTACTGCTTGCTTTTTGCTTGTCTAGGAAGAACGTGGAATGGATGACGGTGCCATGACACTTTCTGATGCCTTTTCCATGGAACCAGTCACCAACTCCCCTTCTATATTGCACTTTCAAACTGTGAAATGTTTTTTCTGTGGTTGACTTGAAAACTAGAGATTCTTTGGATGGAGTCTTGACTCACCACCTGGACTGGGTCAATTCTTGTAATTCTGTTTCTCAGTATAGCTGCAATTGGTTGTCAGTACTAAAGTTTAGACTGTATGAGAAGCACTTGACAAATATGACTAATATGAACCCTGTTTTGGGAAAATTCTCATTTTTTACATGTACATGTTATGTAGGCAAACCCATTAGAAGACATCTAACTTTCAATATTTATGTCTGGCGTTAAGAAAGACCTTTTGATTTTATTAAAATTGCATGTATTACTTATTAATTCACAAAATTCTCAGCACATGTCTGTAGAGTAATATTAAATACCAATGCAAGTATACACAAATTATAAACACAGTTTCAGAAACCTTGTCTTTCTTTTATTCTTTTCTTTCTGATCAGCCAACACATGTTTCGTCGCACAAACTGGGAAATCGTCCCTCGACTTTCTCAATGCTTCAATGTCATTGGTAGCAACTTTCTAAGTGGTGATAATTCCATCCCACACACTTTAGACTGCGAGTGAGTCTAGTATCCTTGCTTCGAAGTGAGTAAATCCGTAGTTTTCAGTAAAGATCAGTCTGCCCGGTTCTCGAGTACGAGAGCCGGCAATGAAAGTTTCCCACTCTTATAGACCTGTAGCTATGATAATAGAAAGAAGACTCAACATAACATAGGTGCTTTTAGCTAGTTCTCTTCATCCGTTGGTCTGTTATTGTGCCAGTCCCCATTTTCTGGCGATCACTAAACCATACATCAGGGTGCAATGGGTCAGCTTGATTCCGCCACTGCGTTCTGCTCTTTTACAAGGAGCAAAACACACACAATGTAGCCCTCTCAATGCTGGGGACTACAATGCACTATGTGCTTTTTGAGGCCAAAATTGCACGTGTGACGCTTGACTGACTCTCTTCCATCCATAAAGGGCATTCATAGGTACTTACCTGTCTGAAGTGCCCTGACTTTTTATAGGCTATGGTACCTCTGCATCTACACATAAGACATAATCCTACCAACACACTTAGATAGACTACCACATTCCGAATGTAGTACTGCTAAACTTGCCCTTTAATATTTTTACTCCTTTGTGTCCTGCCAATTATTTTAGTCAATTTGTCTTGATTGTAAATTTGTCTACAGACACAGTGTTTGTATTTATATTGTCAACATGTCTGATTGCCAAAGAATAATCCAAAGTCTGGGAACTGATTTTCATATTATTCAAAACACAGTATCATCAAGATCCTAAATGTTTTTGTTCCTTGAAAATATGTTTAAATAGCTATTATTGTTAACATATTATTGTATGCTGTGAACATAAGGTGTTAAAAAAGCTCTATTATTGTTGAATACCAAAGCAAGTTTTCTCTTTAGGTCAGGTTGGACTGATACTTGAATTCCTTACTTGAAACACTACAATATGCCACTATACCAACCCTCAACTGCAGGGAAATGTTTGTATAATAAGACAGTCAAAATATCTTTAACTGATTGATACTCATATTAGATTAACAATAACCTACACAAACCACTTCTTAATTAAACTTACCATGAACTCTACTAACCTTTCACAATCAAACTCTAAAAACAACATCCACAATCAAACAAAGGTGCTCAGAACCCTCTAAAAAGACGCCCAGATTAAGAAAAAGAACTATGATGCCATACACTAATGTCAGTTAGTGCAATGAAAGTCCCTCTAATATCACATAATTTTCTTGAAAGTATTTTAAATCTACTAGATCAAAGTTAGCTCTGCCGCTGGAGTCCCAGATGAGCTCCTCCCAAAGCAATGACGCTCTTACCTGTACTTGTTGGGAAACATCCGTTCACAGTCTTTGCACTCGTGCACAGCCTCATCATCGAAGCCCTCCTGCTTGATCTCCTCACTCAGGCTCCTATAGAGATGGCTGACGGTGCTGCAGGCGTATTTCTGATGCCGCCGCAACTCCAGCTTGGATTGGAAGAGCTCGTCACACTCCTCACAGCGGAAAATAGGCTCCTCTGAAATGAAAACAGTTAAGGCTATTGAACCAATGCACTCTGGGAGACGTTGAACTCACACTTCCTTTTCAGTTACAGGAGCCCAAGACTAAAACTTGAACCAACTGATACATTGTGTAGCAGACCGGAAGCATCTCTTTCCACCTGTTCGCTCTTGAACTTTTCATGTAGTCTCGCGACGGCCATTTTAGAACTTTAACACAGAACTTTAAGACCAATACTGCAGTTTGATACAATAATGTTATTTTTGCCTTTCTTCTCAAATTCTCTGTCAAATAAAAGGTTGTTTAATTAAAACCACTTGAGGGCCCTTGCCTCAACCAGTGGCTTCAGACCATTGACGATGTGGAGGGCTTTCTTGAAATGATCTCTTAGAAGCGAAGCGCGACAGGCAGCAAAACCAAGGAAGGTTGGTGCAGAACGCTGAGTCGTCAAGCAGTTCAGGAAAAGGAATCAAGTTGTTTGTTGGGAGGGAGTTGGGAACCATACAGAAGGTCTAACGCATATCGTAAATTACTGAAGTTGAGGGTCAAACAAATTAAAATGAGGGCAGCTATTATTAAGTTTAGAAGGCAGCATCCTGACCAAGCTTCCAAGTTAAACAATCGGCCACTGAGCTGTAAATCTTCCAGCAGAGTGACTTCTGTAAAGGGAGGGGGCGTGGGCGCTTCACATTTACTCCACCCTGGTGGTTTGAGCTAAACCGAAGCTTCCGAGATGCACACAGTGACTTTGTGATCTTAATTCTCTGCTGTGAAAAACAGCTTTAACAAGGTTATGATTGTTTATCAGACTATTTCTCAGAAAATAGTCCTTGAATGACAAAAGCCCAGTACGGTTCTGGAGCCTTTGTGTGCAGTGTTATAGTGTGAATTTTTCTAAAGCAGTTATATTAACATAAGTTTCATCAATCATAAGTCAATGGGCGAGTTCCTCTTCCTACGGCTGTTTTTTTATGTATGTACGAATTATGGTTTGCATGGCTGTTGTGCGAGTTATCATTTGCTCTTAACCATAACTTGTGAATTTCTGCGTTTTATTAATTAATTTCATTCATAACCATAACTGTACTTTCTCAGTTTTTGTTTAAACGTACGTTAAGCTGTTATAACCAAAGCTAACCAATACTTCACTTCAACATTGGACAGTTTTTTGGACTTTTTTAAATCATGTACAACATGTAAGAGTTCCATGTGCCCACCCTTCCGCCGGCAGCCATTCCCAGCTGTGCCACGTGCAGTCCGGTTTACCACAGGAACTTGCCTCCTGCTAGCCCTGGCACCTATTTCCCTGCAGGCAGCCATCTTTATTGTGCATAACCTTTGGCAGTGCATAGCAGGGGTTGACTGCAGGCCCTGCGCCCAACCTCTGTTGGCAGCCAACACCTGATGTGCACGACCATTGACTGTATGCAGTGCATGTGAAATCTAAAAATCGCGAGAACAGTTTTAGGTGCGTTATTTAGGAGTTAATGCCCTGAAGACGTCCTGTTGCCTGTGGGACGAAATGCATTGGCTGTGTTTCATACTGATGTTACAAGAATAAAATAAAGATTGTGTTTTTCACACAAAATGTCCTCGCTCTTTTTGGACTTCACAAGCACTTTACTTGATATAATTGGAACTGTGTTTTGGAATTTGGACTCTGAAGCTTATCTGAACTTGAAATGAATAAGGGATCATTATATTGTCTGGTGTGCCTCTCTCATTTTGTGTATCAACAATGTATAAATCTTAGTTACCGAATAAAACAAGCATTTGCAATGCAATAGGTCTCGCATTTATGAGAGTTTGAGCTATTGGCATTGTAAATGACAATGACTTTTATTTATGTGTTGTTTTTAAAACAGATATATAAAAGGCATTGTCATTTACACTGCCAATACTTTAAACTCTCTCAAATGCGAGACCTATTGCATTGTAAATGCATGCTATAACATTTTTAAAAGCGTTAGGAGTGGGGCATGTGCAGGCAGGACAAAGCTAATTGAGAAAATAGTGCTCAGAGGCTCTAATTAAAGCCTACCGAGCAGCAACACATGTAACAGAGGGTGTCACCATGGAAGGTTACATAATGAGACAAGGCGGAACTAAGGAGAGACCCCTAAGCCTTTTGACCAATGAACAGCCACAGTTTGCAGTGGACAACAACACAAGCCAATGAAAAATGTGGGTGGAGAGGGGGCGCAGCTTCAAGTCCCTTCCTCAATAGAGCTTGCCTCGCAGAGCAGAGCAGAGCAACGCATGTGCTACCCAGGCTCGACCTAAAAATACTATTTCCTAGTCAGCTTTAGTAAACATCATTAAAACGGGCCTTCCCTCACTATGCAATTCGATGAGAAATTCCATGATAAAAGGTACTACCTAGTCAGCTATAGTGCATGTCATAAAAAGGTGTCCTTGGTCACTTTGTAACACACGGGAACTCCCACGAAAAAGAGTACTGCTTAGTCAGCTGAAGTGAACATCATAAAAAGATGTCATAGATCACTATACGACACAAGAGAGCCCCAATGAAAAGAACTACTTAGTCAGTTATAGTGTACAACATAAAAATCTGTCATTGGTATCTGTGTAACACAGGCGAAGTGCCATGAAAAGAGACCGGTCTATTCAGCTCTTGTGCACACCATAAAAAGGTGTCATTGTTCAATGCGCAACACAAGAACACCCCTTAAAAAGAGGAAGCCTAGTCAGCTAAAATGAAGCCCATAGAAGGGTGTGATCGATCACTGTGCAACTAAAGAGAACTCCCACTGAAAAGAGTCTGCCAAGTAAGTGGTTGTGTACGTGATAAAAAGGTGTTTTTCATCACTGTGATAAGTGAGAACCTCCATAAAAAAGAGTACTGCCTTGTCAGCTGTACAGCAAATCATAAAAAGGTGTTTTCCATCACTGTGAAACATGTGAATACCCATAAAAAAAGACTACTGTTTTCTTCACTGTAGTGCACATCATAAAAGGAATCTTCCATCACTGTGCAATAGGGGAACTCCCATTAAAAAGAGCACTGCCTAGTAAACTGTAGTGCAAGTAATAAAAAGGTGTCTTCCATAACTGTCCAACATGAGAACTCCTGTGAAAAACAGTACTGCCTTATCAGCTGTAATACACGTCGTAAAATGGTGTCTTCTATCACTCTGCGACACAAGAACTCCCATGAAAAAGAGTACTGCATTGTCAGCAGCAGTGCACATCATAAAAAGTAAGTCTGGGCGGTGAACTCCACTCTTGGAGTTTGCGGAGATTTCTGCACTCTGCATTACGCGAAGCTCGTGGAGTTCAGTGGAGTTTATTCCCTCGCTCACGTTAGTCAACGTCAAGTTGGAGACCGCGAGTGAGGAAAATCCGCCTGGCGGCGAGATTTTTCCTTTTTCACCATTGTCAACATCAAGTTGGTGAGCTTGAGCGTTGAAAATCAACCTCCCGGCGAGATTTCTCAATGCAGGCAGTCAGATTTCTCATTGCGAGTGGTCTCGTATGCTCGGCACCGCACACGTTGAGAAACTGTCCGTTCGAGCTGAGAAAGGTGACGCTCAGGTGAAAATCTACTCGAGTGGCAGAAAGGAAGCAGCGCCCGCTTGCACTGTGCATGGTGCTGTTCGTGTGATTGAACAGTGCAGACAAGCACCTGGCACTGAAAATCACCACAAACAGCATTTATCAAACACACTTTGCCACTTGCGAAACACCACTTAGCACAGCTGAGATTTTTTTTGCACTTCGCAGAGTTCCGCGCAACTGAACTCTGCCCAGGTTTAAAAAAAAGGTGTCTCCCATCACTGTGCAACACAAGAACTCCCAACAAAAAGAGTACTGCCTTGTAAACTGTAGTGCATGTAATTAAAAGGTATTTTCCATCACTGTGCAATACGAAGGCGCCCAATAAAAAGAGCACTGCCTAATAATCTGTAGTGCATGTATTAAAAAGGTGTCTTCCATCACTGTGCAACACGAGAACTCCCATGAAAAAGCATCCTGCCTAGTCCGCTCATGTATTACACCATCTTTTTACACTACGTTCACTTAGGGCACTAAAAACTACCAAATACATCAGTATGTCAACCGTGAAACGAAATCAACCCTTTGTACCGACTTCCTGTTCTGGGCTATTAGAAGTGGTTCACCTGGAACAAAGATCTCTCCGCTTTGAACCTGCACATGCAGGGCTTCTTGCTGTTAAAATGCACTTTGTGGAACCCGCGGTGCTCTCACGCTACGCTTCTTCAAGGCATGATACAAACTTTTGTCCTAAAAAGCAGGTTACGCCTTAAATACCCCCTAGAAAACAAAGCAGCCAGTCCTTTCTCTCTTGCTTGTCAAATGTGTGTTTGCTGGCCTCTATCTTGAGTTCCATCAGCAACACTCGGGACAATGGAGGAATGCAACAGAAAAATAAATCACAGCCTAATGGCTTTCAGCAGAACCAAGGGGAATGCAATTATGCGGCATCTACATGCTAATCTAGGAGAGCGGAGTCTCACATAAGTTCAAGAGCCCTACTCCAAATTCCTGCAGTGATAAGGGGTCGGCTGCATTTTGGTTGGGGCTTGGCATAAAAGATTGTTCCGATAATTATCTTTCGGCGGAACATTTTTGCATTTTCTTTTTTTGTGCGGCTGCCAGCGCCACTTGGGAACTGAGACATCCATTGAAAAAGAGGATGACAAGTCAAACGTCCCTGAATGAAAGGATCGAGGCGGTGACTCACAAGATGCGAAGCTTCGAGTGGCTCACGCTGCCCCCTCACATTTGTAATAAATAGCATATTACATGATGCACGTCTACATTTATACATTTATGGTTCATACCATGCTGTTCTTTGATATGCATTAGTATATTCAAAAAAATACTTAAGCAGAATCAGAGCACAGTCTCATTGTGTATGTCCAAAGGGGGAGCAGTAAAGCTCGAAGGTCAATCCAAGTCCAGAAGATGCAACTGTTCTATGTAATAACTTGATTTGACCTTGGCATTGTAGTAATACATGTCTCAACCTATGCTTTTTGGTACAGTTGCTCAAAATTATGTTTTTTGGGGCAATCTTTATTTTCACTAGTATCCCACTACAGTATTGCTCTAAGGTTGTAAGTTGTTTTGCCCGTCACAGGAATCTGTGTAGTGTATTTTACTAAACTATGATGGGTTGTGTATTTTACTAAACTATGGAGAGTTGTCTATTTTACTAAACTGTGCAGGGTTATCAATAGGGCCTGACAGAAAGTGTCTTTTAAGTGACAAATGTATACCTGGCAACCTCTTGACTTAAAATTGTGGGTCATATCAAGTCTTTATGAGGGTAATCTTAAATAAGGTGAATAGAACATTTTCCACAGATGTAGTGTGTTGAATAACTTCAGTCCACAAACTCTGTAGATTGGTGTAACATCGGTTGTATGATGTAATTAGTGATGTCTTCAATTATGTCATTTTAGATGTCATCAGTGATGTTATCAATTATGTCTTTTAACTTTTCATGAGTGATGTAAAGTGAGGGTTCAAGTAGTGCATGGAGGGGCTTGTTATAATTAGCTTGGTAAACTATAACTGGTGAATGTACTTTTTTTGTTTTTAAATGTCACTTTTTATTTTATTTCAACACTTAACTATGACGCAACTTTAACCTTTGTTTTTTCAATCAATTTCTACGTTTTCTTTAATGAAAGTTCAGATCTTATTAGGCCCTACGCCGCCCTGGCAGAGAGACAACAACCGCTGTGTATGGCCTTTGGCCATATATAACCGGTGGGTTAGCCACAGGTTCTGCCCTACAGCTAGGCAAAGGCAGCCATTACTGCCACAGGCTGTAAACCCACCCACTGTACATGGATTTCAGCTGGGTGCAGTGGGCGGTTTGCTGCATGGCTAGACCTCTGGCCAGGTACTGCACCCGATTGCCAATAGGCAGGCAACTCCTGGCTAGTACATGCCCATGGCTTTTGGGAAGGTGCAGCAGTGCATTAGCCCTCCACCAAACCCACTGTAAGTGGCCTATCCCCATTGTGCATGGCCTATGCTCTGCACTGTGGTGGCTGTCTGCAGGGTCAAAGCTTTGTATTTTTTATAGGGTTCTGTGCTATTTTGGTACCGGTGTCACAATACCACAGGGTGTTGCCGCGCTAGTAGAGCAGGACCTTCAGTCCAATTTTTTTTTTACTTTTTAACCCACTATGACCCTGGGGGCATGGGGATGCCCATCCTACCCCTTGTGGGCTATTTCATTATTTTTTTCAGGGCTCCGAACCGAATCACTGAGTCTGTAATGGCGCCACAACTTTTTCGTTTCAGTTGCGACCAGCTAATCAGATACCTCTGTACCATTGTACTGATGCTGTACAACCGAAATGGCCCAAGGGATAAAAGCTATCTGAGCCAATCAGAATGCCCTATTTTTTAAATTTACCTTACCACAGGGGGACCAACTGTCCAAAGATACCCAACTTTACCGTCCAAATATACCTAACTTTTTTATCCTTCCAACTCACCCTGACCCCTGCTTTAAATGCAAATATCTTAAAAATGTCTGAATAGATTATACCATTTTACAAAAACTTTCTGAGTAAAATTCTAGCTTTGTGCCAAATTTAGTTTAATTCTGTTCAGCGTTTTTTTGTATCAGAGAGCAAAGTTAACATGGGAAAACAATGGTTTTTTTGGACCCCATCTTTTTCTTGGCCCCCCACTTGATGGATCAGCACGAAACTTTGCATGAAGGGGCTATGGTGGATTAACTTTTTGGGGAAAGTTTTGTAAAGATTCAGTCACCAAAGTTATTAATTAGCTCTGACTAATTGTAACTACATAGTGGTGATATATATATATATATATATATCTTGCTAGATAGATCAGAACTTTGGTCTTCATGGCACTATGAAGAGGTTAGTAGGTTAGCAGATTTCCCCACTAAACTCAGGGACATATTGCATATTTATATGATATATTTTATGCTTGAGGGATATTAGAAATACTGTGTGGTGGGTGGAGTTCAAGATGTTTGAGTATTCTTTAAGAACAGCATTGCAATGACTTATGAAATGTTCTCAAAAGTCTAAGAATGTAAAGTCAATGAAAAAGATCATCTACATTGATGGGTGCAAAAGTGGTCGGAGGAAATTGACTAAAGTGTCACATGTTACTATTAATTGTTTTGTTCATTCTAAAGTCCATACTAGCAGACCCAGTGACTTCCACATTGAATACACTTAAAGATTTACTCTTTTCCCAGTCAATAGTAGATTTCATAGAGATAAAAGAAAGATTAGTTTGGTGGTGCAAATACACTTTTGCATCTCATTTCTACATGCAAAAATGTGCACCTGTTATGTTTCGTAATGCATAAAAAGTTCCCCACATCTGTACTCCAGGGAATATGCATCATTTGCAGAATTCTAACAGAGAAAAGAGAGAACATATGTTCAATTTGGACGTTCTCTGTGTGTGCCATATTTGCATTTTGATGAGTTTACCACCCACTAGTAGCGGATGGTAACATGGGGAGCTTAATCCCAGAGATCTAGGGCCAGATGTAGGTGGCCGTTTCAGGCCATTTACCGACCGGTAATGGCCGATTTCGGCCGTTACCGACCGGTAAATGGGTTTTCGGTATGTAGGGGCTATTTTTTACAGAATCGGTAAATTTACCGATTCGGTAAATTTACCGATTCTGTAAAATACCGAATCGATATTTTTACCGATTCGGTAAATCTGAGATGTAGGTGGGACTCTTCTGAGTCCCACAGGCCTTACCGAATCGGTATTTTACCATCAAATCCAATTTGATGGTAAAATACCGATTCCGGTGTGCATGCACATGTGTGCATGCACACCTATGCCATATGACAGGCAGACCTGCCCTTACGGCATGTATGCCTGCCACATGGCACCCGAGCCTGTTTTGGGGGGGCCAGAGGGTGTCAAAGTGACACCCCCTGCACCCTTGTGAAATTCGGTATTTACCGATTCGGTAAATACCGAATCGGTAATGCCCATTCATTCCTATGGGCTTCAAAGCCCATAGGAATGAATGGGCATTACCGATCGTTATTTACCGAATCGGTAAATACTGATTTTCTCCGATTCGGTATTCCAGCACATCTGGAATACCTACATCTCCACCCCTCTGATTTACCGATTCTTAATTACCGAATCGGTAAAATTCGGTAATTATGAATCGGTAAATCATTTCTACCTACATCTGGCCCCTAGTGCTATTTTTACTCAACTCACACCGTTTGACCAGAAATCATTTACCGCCATTTTCGCCAGTACTGTCAACTACTGAAAGAGCTCTGCAGTCTGACACTGTGTACTCATCTGAAGTGAGGTGTTTTTACTTCATGGTTGGAGGGAGTGGGGAAAGTCCTAGTCAATCTCTCTCTCTCTCTCTCTCTCTCTTTCTCTCTCTTATATACTGGTGCGAAACTCCCTGAAAAAGGGCAACTACATTGTGTTCTGTGTTGCATACATTTATTTGAGAAATGTATTCCTTTAACTAGACATCATTTTTTGCGTGGAGCGGAGAAAAAACACCCTGCAACTATTAATTTTAAAACCTGTCCCATCAAAGGTCTAGACTAGAATCCTGTTTCACCGAATTTGAAACGATTGATTAGTTATAAGTGCTGACCTGCGAGCGAGCTCAACAGCCCAAACATATACATACCATTTTATAATAAACCCAAATTTGGAATTGTTTATGTTGGTTGGTTTAGGACTCTGATGCCTTTCATGTTTTGAGTCAATGAGCCGTCTAAATGGTCTTAAAGTATTCGCAAAATGAGTGGTTGAAACACGATTTTATACATCAAATTGTCCAACTTTCAAGCCCCTCACACTACAAGATACATAACAATGCATATATACCTCTGCATACAATGCTCAACAGAGCCGATGGGTCACAAAAATAAAAGAACTGCACTATACAAAAAATATGAAACATTATATATCATGCCATACACATATTAGGGTGCAGATTCTACAGCATGTTCAGACACCAAGACTTTAGATATGCTCTCATGGACAAATCCCCCTCTCAATGGTGCACCCAGTGGATCCCGCCCTAATGAAAATCCCTATGTGCATTTTATGCCGCACATAGTCATTGGACCAGGGCATATCCGCAAATGTCCCCTCACTCCCGTGGAGGCTTCCCCATGGATAAACCCTCGACTGCAGACGAGATCTGCACTAAAGTGCTAAGATGAAATATAATAAAAAAATATACACCAAACAAAACCGTCTAACATAACATCATGACCACAGATCAGGGGGTAGTTATTTAGCACCTGGAACGAGTGGCAGATGCAATCATCCTGGACTAGAGCAACAATGGGACAGTGGAATGTGGAGACCGGCGATCAGGCAGCCTCTGACAGAGGAAATACTAAAGAACTCACGGTTTTGAGTCTGGGAAACAAGAGAATAAGAACAACAACAGGACTGGCCTTTTGCATACATAGTGATCTGTTGATATCGCAAAACCGATAGACAGCAGTGCCATATCTAACACTCTAACACAGATCAGGCGAAGGGCAAGAAGGTCCACGTCTCATAAGGTACATTGCTTGAAACAGTAGATGAACTCACACCTGGTTATATGGTCTCAGGATCGCCTCCTTCTCAGTCACAGAACATCATCAGCCAACAAACACTTCACCACACTGACAAGGGAAGGCAATTGACTCACAACAACCATATGGAGACATTTTCAATGGGTAGACCCAAACCTCAGACATCAGTTTCCCCAAGAGCATAAAGAACCAACAGGTCAGTGAATTGGTGAAATCAATCTAACATCAATATAACACTAGCGTTATTCACAACCACAATGTTGCCTTTCACTCAAATCTATTTTACTCTTTTAATCAGGCCATGTGTTGACATATGATTACCGTTTGGAAGGCAGTTTTGTAAAATTCACTGTCCTTCTGCTTTAATGATATAAATTAATGCATTAATTAATACATTTATGATTTTGTTTGTACAGCTTGCTACCAGCATGAGGTTTCTTGATGCTAAAAAATACAGTTTCAAAGAAAACAACCAATAAAAAATAAAGACTAAAACCAGAGCATAGGTGAGAGACCACATTCAGACCAGTCAGGTTTCCAAACTCTCACCCCCTCCATAAAGGTCCACCTAAGCCTTGCACATTCCATCTCTGAAAGAAAACTAAGTACACGATGCCGTTGTTGCATTAGATAAAACCATGCCATTCTCATGCCGTATTTATTAATCATCATTAAAATGACCTAGAACATATCAACATAGCATTAAAGAGCAATGCAGCAAAAACATTTACATTATTTACAATGCAATAGCATTGCAAGGGACCAACAGATTCATGCCTATATTACATTAACAAAGACATGCTTGACTACCTCTAAGGTCCCATTCCCTGAGGCATTACCTGTTTTGCGTTGTCCAGGACCAAATGGAAATACCCCTTTCTGGTTGTTCAATTTGACGTCCTTACAACGGGAACCCACTTGTTCTCTCAGTATAGAGGCAACCTGGGCCAGCATCAAACGGCTCCCCCCGTAGCATAATTCACCATGCCAGGGTCACTCACTCAGGTATCCCTTTGGACACCATTCGGAGAGGGGTTGGCCCATACCTGGATCTCCCAGTCCCTCAAATACCTGTTGGGCCAGGCAGCTAAGTTAAGCATACAGACACTTGCTGTAGCAGATCCCACCATCCCTTCTCTAAAGATTGTGTATCCGTACCCCAAGTTGGGAGTTCGGCTTAAGGCCAATTTCCTCATGGATTTGCCTGCCCATCTATCTGATGCCAAGGTTGTCCACCTGTGTTGTAGCTAAACACAACTCCTTCTCTGTCCTCGCCCCGAGGTGAACTAGGGGATGGTGGGTGGGGAAAAAGCAAAAGTAGAAAACAATTAACAGAAGCATGTTAATCCCCAGAAAAACTACTAATAGAAAAAAACAGATATGTTTTCTGTTTTTTTCAGAAGACTTGGAGGTTTTCCAGTGAGCAAAGACTCAACAGAAGAGAGTTCAAAATTATAACTAAATATTTAAAAGAGTGCCAAACAAAGGGTACATTTAATGTAAAAGTGAAATGGGCATAACAACCATGAATGTAAATTACTATATGTACTGAGTCAAAACATGGGTATACTTACCATCGAGATTGGGAGCCATGTCCCCGAATGAGTACGATCGTTCCTTCATATACACCAACAATTCCTCTCCGGGCTCAATGTCCTTAATAACTTTATAATATATCTGAAATGGAGAAAGAAGAGGAAATGTTGATGCCTGAAAGGGATTGTTATTTTTGCTGAAGGATTACATTTATTCTTTGGAGGTGGATTGAAAATTTCACACACTCAATTGAGGATTTCCTTGTAGAGTGGATGTCCATTTAGATCGAGTTATATTATTAACAGCTACTGAATAAATGTGACGTATTATCTAAATTGACGGATGTACAATATGGACATGTGAGAATTCTGTCAATTTTAAGAATTGACAAATGTGTGTGGTACAGGGCTGGTCATTTTGTCTCCCTCTCTTTTGAGACTACTATCTACCAAAAGCTGTCAGCCTTAGAATCACGCTAACTCCTAACATCAAGTATTATTGGGAGTTTTAGCAAGATACACAAGAAAATTACGTCTGCAATAAAGAAAACTATAATAATGATGAACCCATACTGATGAATTCTTTATGATTAAAATTCCAATTAAGATTACAAGAACACCAGTGTCTTCAACTAAAAGGTAGAGGAACCTACCTTGATAAAATTAGGTAAATCTCTGCCCTGCCAAATTTAGGCACAAAGCTGTAAACCTAAAGTAATGGCACAACAAATCCCCAAAAAGGCTGCAGTAATTGGAGAACTTTTGGTTCACTTTTATATAGGAACTTAAAAGGAGAAATGTATGGATGGACACAACAAAAGAAAATATGAAGAAAGAGTATACAGGGTGTGACCATGCAGTGTGTCAACTGGGACAGAAAATAGGCTTGGGTATCATAATAAAAGTGGCCCGCTTCGTGAATCAGATAGCTAAACAAATTACCCACATTTGCAAATCTAGGCAGTTATCAACTTGTGAAAACACGCTGTATAGGTCTTTTGCAAGGTGTGAAGCTGCATGTCTTTGGTTTGTGGTGATATCAGGGAACTCAACAGTAAAACTGCTACACGAGTCAATAAAACAAACCCACAAACAGCCAAAATAAGTGCCCACACCCTGACATTTCAGACCAACTCTTCTGGCACTGCCAATGTTGTCCTCTAGGCTTGTCTGACCCCATTCAAATGCAGTGGAGATGAGAAAGAAAAAGGGAAACCTTTGCCCTAGATAAATAAGAAGCTAGAAGTGATTGATGACTGGAAAAATAAAAAGATGAAACGGTAAGGGATCACTGGAAGTATAAAGGGAAAGAATCTATGAAGGAGGGAGTGTTGAGAGCCGACTACTTCTGTGCAAATACAAATCTTACAGAGATAGGATTGTGAAATACCATTGAGAGATGCAGTCATAATGAACATGTATCGCTGCAAGAGTAATTTACAAATTGAGAGTGAGATGTACGAGACTCGTATTAGAAGTAAGGGGAGAAACAACAGAGGGAATTAGAGCATATGAGAGTGATATAGGAAGAGGGTGAGTAAGCTTAGAGGCACTGGAGTTGTGAGTAAGTGAAATACAAAGGGAGTGATTGAGATCAAGGAGAGAGAAGTCCTGCGTAAGTGATATACAAAGAAGTAGAGAAAGTTTAGAGGGAATAGATAACTGTGAGTGCTATAAAAAGAAGAACAAGAGTAGAGTGAATAGATAGCCGTTAGACTGATACACAATGAAGCAGAGCATGTGTAGAGGAAATATGTGACTGTGAGAGTGATATACGGTGATGGAGAGCAAGTGTCGAGTGAATAGATTCAAAGCAAAACGGTTATGGTATACTATAGCCACACACTGTATAGTTCCCGGTGAAACAATGCTCACTCCTGGGGCCAACCGTATGTAACACCCCAAAAAGGGAACTTTGAAAAATAGAAGAAGGAGCACTCAATTACAAACTCGTTCACAAAGAAGATCGATTCCGTTAAATCACATTGGGTTCAGTGCCCACAACAGGTCAGTATTCTGACTATTAATACATATCAAATAAAAATATTCCAAGGCATCACAAACCATGTGTATTCCCTATATTCTTTCTTTTATTTCTCATTTCCACAAAAATGACGAGCTTGGACACAACCAACGCGTTTTGTCCTTTAACATAGGGATTTCTTCTTCAGGGCATACATTTTGAAGGCAAGAGAAAAGTCCATTAGTCAGAAATTAAACAGAGTCCTTAGTATCATTCACTGCAAAATACACAAAATGTATTTTATGTCTGCGGCCAAAACTAGAGAAGCTTCGTGCACACCAGATTCCAATCATCTCCAAAGGCTTTCAAAGTAATATATTTCTGGAATAAGTCAAATGCACACATCTCTTAAGGTCGTCTCCATATCTTTTAACCCGATGGACGCAAGTGTCAGAACGCGTGTATCTGAAAGAGAGAGTGAATAGACAATTGTCAGAGTGCTATATAGCGAAGAAGAGCATGTGTAGAGGAAATACGTAACTGTGGGAGTGATATGCAGTAAGGGTGAGCAAGTGCAGAGTGAATAGATAAAAAGTGAGAGGATGTTCAGTTTAGGAGAGCAGGTGTAGAGTGAATAGAAAACTGTGAGAGTGATACACAATGAAGGAGGGCAAGTGTAGAGCCAATAGGTACCTGTGATAATGATATGCAGTGAATGAGAGCACGCATAGAGTGGATATGTAACTGTGAGAGTGACCCAATGAAGGGAAGGAAGTGGAGAATGAATATATAAGAATGAGAACCAATGAAGGAAAGGAAGTGTATAGTGAATATTTAACTGTGAGAGTGAAATGTAGTAAGGGTGAGCAAGTGTACAGTGAATAGATCAAAAGTGAGAGGGTGCTCAGTTTAGGAGAGCAGATGTACAGTGAATGGATAACTGTGAGAGTGATTTACAATGAAGCAGGGCAAGTGGGGAGTGAATAGATAAATGTGAGAGTGATATACAGTGACTGAGAGCAAGCATAGAGGCAAAAGAAACCTGTGAGGGTGATATACAAAGAAAGAGAACAAGCGTAATGGGAATATATAATTGTGAGAGTGATTTACAATGAAAGAGGGCAAGTGTAGAGTAAATAGGTATATGTGAGAGTGACATACAGTGAATGGAAGCAAGCCTACAGGAAATGGAAACCTGTGAGGGTAATATGCGAAGAAAGAGACCACCTTTAGAGTGAATGCTTAACTGTGAGAGTGATACACAATGAAGTATGAGTGAATAGATAACTGTGAGGGTGATATACCGTGAATGAGAGCAATAATAGAGGCACTAGAACCCTGTGAGTGTGTTATAAAAAGAAAGAGAACACCTTTAGAGTGAATGCTTAACTATGAGAGTGATACACAATGAAGGAGAGCAAGTGTAGAGTGAATAGATAGCTGCAGGGGTGATAGGCAGTAAGGGTGAGCAAGTGAAGGGTGAATAATTAAAAAGTGAGAGTGCTTTACAATGAAAGGGATCAAGCGCAGGGGCAGTGGAAACATGGTAGGGTGATATACAAGCAGCGGGGGTAAACTATAGAGGAAATGGGAGCCTGTGAGTAAGATATACCGTAAGGGTATGCGAGTAAAGTGGTACGGATATCTGTGAGAGAGATATACTAAGAATGGGAGCAAGCGTGTGGAGGGGGGGTTGGAGGTATGTAATAGCGATCTACTAAGAAGTGGGGGTTGCACAGAGGCACTGAGGGGGTCTGAGAGTGAAGTGCTAAGTAGATGAGAAAGTGCAAGAGACAGATGTGTGAGTGATTGAAGTAAGAAGAATTGGAGAACTTTGAGGGCGATATGACAGAATGTTATACAAAGCAGGGAGGGAGGCACACAGGGAATGAAGTCCTGTGAGAGTGAAGTACAGAGGAGAAGGGGTGCAAGCACTGAAGCATTGGGGTCCTGTATACAAAGAGGGACATCAAGCAGAGAGGCCTGAGGGTGAAATACAAAGAAGACGAGTGAGCGCGAAGGGATTTGAGGCCCCTGGACATAGTATACACAAATGAGGAGAGAACACGTGTCACAGTGATATATAAATGAGGAATTAAACCATAGAGGGATCAGAGTCCTGTGGGTATGGTATATGAAGGACGGGTCAGCTGCAGAGGCCCTGGAGTCCAGTATGGAAGAAACATCTAAGCGGGAGAAGCATTGAGGGAGTTGGACCTGTGAGAGGGGTATGGAATGGAAAGGAGAAAGCAAAGAGGGACTGGAGACTTGTGAACATTGTATGGAAAGAACAGAGCAAGTGCAGAGGGATTAATGTCCTGTGACAAACAAATATCAAGGGGAGACACCATAGAGGCCTCTGAGTGATACACATGGGGAAGAAGCTAGAAAAGAGGGATTCATTTCTGTGAGCATGATATTGAAATTACAGAGCAAGTGCAGGGGGATTACAGTAATGTGACAAAGAAATAGATAAAGGTGAGACAGCATAGAGGCCTATGAGGGATATACATGGGAGGGAGCGAGAAAAAGAGGGATTGAAGTTATGTGAGCATGATATAGCAAGGATGCAATTGTAGGGGGATTGCAGTCCTGTGACAAAGAAATAGAGAGAAGTGAGAAAGCATAGAGGTCAATGAGTGATTTACATGGAGAGGGAGACAGAAAAGAGGGACTGAAGTACTATAAGTACGATATAGCAAGGATGCAATTGTAGGGGGGTTGCAGTCCTGTGACAAAGAAATAGATAAAGGGGAAAGATTAGAGGGATAAACATGGGAAGGGAGCTAGAAAAGCCCTACTGAAGTCCTGCTAAGATGCAATATTTAAATAAAAAGGTATCAGAGACCTGTGAGAGGGCTCTATAAAGGAGGGAGCAAGGAAGGGAGTATGGATCAATACTAAAGTGAGAAAGCATAGAGGGAGAGTAGAGCCATGATGGTGATATACAAAGGAGGGAGAAATGAAACATGGATTGGGGCCATTCAAGAGTGCAGTTTTAAAGTAAGAACGCATAAAGAGAGCAGAGAGCTGTGAGGGTTATATCTAAAGGAGGGAGCAATGAAACATGGACTGAAGTCCTTCAAATGTGCAATGCTAAAGTAAGAAAGCATAGAGGGAGCAGAGAACTGAGAGAGGGATATATACAGGAGGGTACAAGGAAACATGGACCAGAGTCCTGCAAAGGTGCAATACTAAAGTAAGAAAGCATAGAGGGAGCAGAGAACTGAGAGAGGGATATATACAGGAGGGAACAAGGAAACATGGACCAGAGTCCCACAAAGGTGCAATACTAAACTAAGAAAGCATAGAGGGAGCAGAGAACTGTGAGAGGTATATATACAGTTGGGAGCAATGAAACATGGACTGAAGTCCTTCAAAGGTGCAATACTAAAGTGAGAAAGTATAAAGGTATCAGAGCCATGTGAAGGGCATATATAAAGGAGGGAGCAAGCAAGCATGGACTGGAGCCCTTCAAAGGTGCAATACTAAAGTGAGAAAGCATAAAGGGAGCAGAGAGCTGTGAGAGTGATATATAAAGGGGGGAACAATGAAACATGGACTGAAGTCCCTTAAATGTGCACTACTAAAGTGAGAAAGCATAGAGAGAGCATAGAGCGATGAGGGTGATATCTAAAGGGGGGGAGCAAGGAAGCATGGACTGGAGCCCTACAAAGGTACAATACTAAAGTAAGAAAGCATAGAGGGAGCAGAGACCTGTGAGAGGGCTATATACAGTTGGGAGCAAAGAAACATGGACTGGACTCCTTCAAAGGTGCAATACTAGAGTGAGAAAGTATAAAGGTATCAGAGACCTGTGAGAATGATATATAAAGGGGGAGCAAGGAAACATGGACTAGAGCCCTTCAAAGGTGCAATACTAAAGTGAAAAGGCGTAGAGAGAGCAGAGAGCTGTGAGGGTGATATACTAAAGAGGAAAATAGGTGTAGAGGAATTGCAATGTTCCCAGAGTTAAATCTTTAAATACTTATTTCATACTTTTCTAGAAAGCAAGGTCTACTGGTGAATAAAGTGAAGTGATAAAATACCGAAATGAGAGAGTTGAATGCAATTAAATATAAATGTGTATTTACATAGAACGGTTATTCCCTACATGAATTTTTTTAAAGCCTTTCGGTCTACAGAAAGCTATGATTAAATCATCACTGTGTGTCCTACACTTATGGGAGAACTGCCTCCTTATCAATCTATTGCACTTTGTTTCACAACGTGCAGATCTGATCACTTGCCTTGCTTGAACATGGCTACTGGGGAAATTTAGGCCAATGAGTATGTTAGTGTGTGTGGGTGTGTGTGTGTGTGTGTGTGTGTGTTTATGTGTGTGTGTAAATAGATAGACAGGCTGCAGGTAGATAGATAGATAGATAGATAGATAGATAGATAGATAGATAGATAGATAGATAGATAGATAGATAGATAGATAGATAGATAGATAGATAGATAGATAGATAGATAGATCGATAGATAGATAATGTGTGTGACCCAATACATGGTTCTTGCATATAACACCACATATAACGTGAAAGGCTGTGTAAGATGCCCATATAAATGGTGAAGGCAGGCGTATGCAAGGACAACGGAGCACAACCATTACGACACAAGTATGTTCCCAAAGGCAAGGGTGTAGAATTTTGACTATTACGTTGTCGTACATGCAACAATGTTTGACAATGAAGTGTGCAACGTCAGCCCATGGGTTGAGTAGAGTACAAAGACTGGCAAATAATGACACACAATTGTTATTTATTGCTAGAGGGAGCTGAGGTTCATAAACAGGTCGCTCATGTTTTTGTGTTGCTCACAACTTAACCGCTTTGTACGTGTCTGGATATTCACTGTGGATGCGTATGAGATATCTGAATATTGGGATGTCACAAAATATCTATATGGTTGCTGTGACATAACTGAACCCCACCAGGCCATTGGGGACATTGTAAATGTCAGTGGAGCATCGAAATGGAGTTATTGTATCGTGTTATTCATCTCATCAGTCACTGATATGTTGAGTGGTATGTGTAATCTGAAATAAAATAATGTGCAGTTCTAAAACTGTTGGCTTTTCAAGTTTGTAAATCCGAAATTCACGAAAGGGTGCAATTTCTATGTTTTGTAGAATATAATTTTATATAGATGAATAGACAGACAGACAGAAATGTAGCTAGATAGATAGATAGATAGATAGATAGATAGATAGATAGATAGATAGATAGATAGATAGATAGATAGATAGATAGATAGATAGATAGATAGATAGATGGGTATGTAGGTAGGTAGATAGATAGCTTGCATATGTAACAGAAAGCTATTTTTTTATAATGTCACAGAGGTGTAATGATAGCATTTTTTTAAGTATTTGAAGCTCGGTGATTTGTTAATTCAACTAAAACCCCAAGAGCAAGTTTAATATTACATGTTATGTTTTGAGGCTTCTTGCTGGATTAAAAATACATAATTTGCTGGAATTACGTCACTTCCATGAATTACGAGATTGAAAAACAGTGCTGCTTGTAAACTGACACCAAAGACAGACTTCAAGTGTGTAGACACATGCGTCAGCCAAACACATAATTTTGATTTAACTTCCCTCATATTGTTTGCTGCTTGGGACGCATTGCTTGTGCTCCAGGAAAACAAACCTCTCTCGTCAGACTAGTGCGCCTGGCCCCAGTCCACGCGGCCATTTAGCACTATGCAGCAGCGCACCGACTTCACAGCACACTCGTGTTTATTGTTAGGAGACGGGTTTGTGGACGCGCTTTTAAGCCCCCCTTCCAGTCGCTCCGACCACCACACTCCTGGCGACACAGTCCCCGGACACACAAGTGTGAAAAGCGCACACGCACTGGGAGGGCCCTGCACACTTTGGTTCTACACCCCCACAAAAACATTAACACTTAATTGCACATTTTATTGCGCACTGACAATTATTTTCAGGTAATGAGAGAAGGCAAGTACTTAGACGTTCAGCCCTAATGGAAGAAAACATGCTAAGCACCATAATGTTGAGTTTACCTTTTAAGAGATGCTGATGAACGCGATAAATAAATCTATATATTTACTTTTTTCTGCTTCTGGACTCGTCTTTCCCGAACATTTTAAATTTTCGGTTGCATCATGCACATAGGCGATAGTGGAAAATGTAATTGCTCAGTGTGTTTCTTTTATTTCACAGATGTTACATTCCGACTGTACAGCCGTGGCACGTTTTTTTAAGTCGGCTTTTTACCATTCTCGAATTTGACCTGTACACATGGGTACTTTTTATTGACGCCCAGACGCCATGTGCTTTTTATTTTTTATTTTTTTTTACATATTTTAAATATAGCAGTATCATCAGCTAGGGGTGTCACTGCGCTATACAGCATCATAAGCACGTAACAAGTCACCAGATGTAATTGTCATATAGCCACATTCAGGGTTGTCGCTCTGGGTGCTTCGGGTTGGCTACCACATCCGATCTAACCATTCTGTAAATCTAGACATTTGACCTCCAGAGGACAGCTTCAAACAATGATTCGAATTCTTTAAAAAATAAAAATAAAGCGCTGTTCTGCGCTCGCGGTTCCACGGCGCTTTGCACCATGCCAGGGCAGCCCCAACAAGCCACAAAGCGCGTGTTCCACGAAGCCCTGTGTCTAAACGGGGAAGGGGTTTTCCTCTCGCTGTGCTGGGAGTCACAGCGACGCGGATTTTCACCTACAAAGCTTTTGACAAATGCCCCGTATTTCATGTATTGATTTACCTATCCCCAGTTCGACACAACACACACACAGGGGGGAGCAGTGTTTCTCAGAGGTGTGTTTGGGGGAGGCAGAGGTGGGGGCGAGGAGGAAATATACAACCACTATTGTAGTACCGAGACAGTTAACTATAACATTCACTGCCATTATTTTTGTAAGTATTTTGTCGTGGGGCCGCACTATGAAGGGCACGCTGGAATAGCACGTGTATTACAGTGGGTTAACATTGTGCTAACAATGTGTGCAGTTCTTTACAATGTCCGGCAAAATATCACAACGTTCTTACTTTCCTTTGAATAATATATGTGCGTGGAACCTGGTTGAAAGCACTGACAGCTGTGTGGCATTTGATAAAACATTTTAGGTGCTAAAAAGCAGCGCGAACTCATTTGCATTTAACTTTTTCTGTAAAGAGGTCCTTGAAAGGGAGGGGAACTTGGAGTAGCGGTAGCTTAGACTAGCAGCGACTGTTTCTTGCTAGAAATGGCCCTCTGCTTCAGGCGTACTGAGATCTTCGGCACGCTGCCTCGCATCCAAACAAGGCACGCTCAGCCTTTCATCCCTCAGAGGTCGATGAAAAGCGTGCCGAGTTCAAGCGCCGATAGACCATTTATGCTCTGGTGGGCGCTATAAATACGGTCACTCTCCGATTTAAACAATGCTACTTCGCGGCCAGATTGTATGGGGTGTGTTTGGGAAGGAGGGTGGGGGTACACACGCAGGGCTACATATTAATAGGGCCACCCACTGGGCACCCTTGGAACGCCGGACTCGCAGCATATGAACTATCACCCGCCCGTGTAACGACTAGAAGTCAAGGGTTCAAACCGCACGGCTGATCGGCCGTGCACCAACATGGTTTGTGTTAAGCTTAATTTAGTAATTGCACAATTACTTGTTAGGAGGCAGACTGCTCCGAGCCGAACGCCAACCCTCCCCACACCCACAATAATGCACGACTGTTTGAAACAAATACATCGTAAAGGCCCGGTCTCGCTTGACACTGAAAGAGTATTGCTAGTGCCATGAAGTCTGACTTGTGAATGTTTGATTTTCACCAGACCAGCATTGCAGCGGGTATTTGGGCGGTTTACAAAAATCCTACACGGATTTACACGTTTTAAGTGCGGCAGGGAAAGGTCACCTTTGAATCCCAGCGCTGATCCTGCAATGCATGGTGGCAGCGATCGGCCACAGCCAGCGCGCAGCGCCTCGCGGCCGTGGCCTGGGCAGGAGCGCCTTCCCGACGTCCATCGTCTATTGATCGGCAGCAGCCTCTGCCGGGGGAGCTGGGGATCCGCTCCCTGCCAGGGAGGTCACATCGGGTCTGGGCTCTGGCCAGCTCGCCTCCTCGAGCCGACACTGCGCCGAGGCCGGCGTTACTGCATTCGGGTGCCCGCTTAAAGAGGCACCGCCGCGGCCGGACGGACGGATGAACCAGGGCAGTCTCCTCGAGCCTCAGGGCGAGCTAGCGTCGAGGGTCACCGGCGAGGCAGCGATCGCCGCAGACGGGCTGACAACGCAACTGTGGCTGGGTGTTCCGAGTACCACAAGGCAACAGAAAGCCCGGTGTTACAAAGCCGGCCTCACGCACGGCCCAGGAGTTATTTGTAATCAAATATTACGTGTTAAAGTAGGATGTAATATAACTGGATGTACATGTGTAGAAGTATATGTGTATATGCACACATTTAGCGCCTACACAAGTGTTTTGTATAGTGCGCTTCGTGTCCTCGACACTCTCTCATTCTGTTTCATTCTATATTCATGTGTGTGTATGTATAGGAGTGACATTTTCGGCGTTCTACTTGTGTTATTAATGGTAATCATTTCACTATTCTTAGGTTGTTATCATTCAAATCCTCACTGAGGTACTTCCGTCTACATCAGATGCCCCTGGTAAAAAGTAAACACATTAACATGTATACTGTATTTGCTGATATGTTTGTTTAGGTTTAAGGTTACGACATAAGGGCGACCTGCACATTCATCCCTGGCTTCCCCGCATGACCAAACTTTGTGATCCTGGGCGAAACATTTTGGGTCCTAATATTTCAATGTATATGTCTGGCAAACTTTCGAGGCTCTATAAAGGAATCTAGATATTTAGAGTTACTTTAAGTCCAAAGGGGTCCAACAGACACACGAAATAGTTAAACATGCACTCCACACTGTTGGGTCAGACACACAGTAGCACGTGCCTACGAGCGCACACTTCGTATGTTTCCGGAAACAATAACTTTTATTTATCGCTGTGTGTTTTAATTATTTTTTGTTATCGCACTTTACAAAACAGGGCAATGTCTCGTACAACCAGAAAGCAACACCGGCGCTGGCCGTCCATGACCCCATCAAACGCAATTGCCCTTAGTCGTGCTATGTTGCATTTTGCGCTTTGTTTTTAGAAATTGGTAGACTGGTAGGGACAGGATGAACGTTTCCTGCGGTGAAAGGGACGCGGAGTTGCCGCGATACATTCAAGTTCATTAATTCGGTTTAGACTGTCAGTACATGCATCTCGGTGCCACACATGTGTGCTCGGCCGGCTCAACACAAAGGCTATCTGTTGCACAGAGTTCCAAGTTCAGCCGCTAGAGGGCAGCCTTGGACAAGCGACCGGGAGCCTTCAATGGTGCGGCGAACCTGAGGCTTCCGATGAAGCATAAAACTCTCTCCCACCAACAGTCTTCAAAGAACAACGCGCACACTAACTGATTGTATAAAGTTAAGTTGCACAAAACACATCTCAAGCACGCCGGGCTCGACGGACGGATTATACACACAGATGAAGCCCCTTATCGTAAACTGGCTAGAAAGCAGAAAATCAAGCGGCGTCAATGAAATAACAGGGCAGCGGAACATGCATTAGGGGGAATAGGGGGGGACATTAATAATGATTTAAAAAGTATAACCTTTTTCCGTTGTGTGAGGCACACCAGCTCGGAAATTTGAGACAAGTCCACGGCTTCCCAGCTGGCTGTGGCGGGTTCTGTGGAGTTGACGGCAAACACCATCCTTCCCGGATTGCGCGGCCGGCCGTGTGCGGTGCGCGCCGCCTGCGAGTGTGCGGGCTCCGGGCCTGCCTGCGCTGATGCCACACGCACTGTCCTGCTAGCGCCGCATCCTCCCCTCTCTGCACATCCCCGGCGAGGTGGGGCCGCCGCTGCACTCACTGGATGCTCTGCTCTCTGAGTGGCCCTCGGAGAATCCCGGCGCAGACACTCCCCCTAATCTCATCCGTGAGCTCCGATCTCTCCCCCCGGAGACCCCTCCCTGCATTCTGTGTCTGTCAGAGGCCGCCCCGACCCTGCCTGCTGCCATTCAGGAGGAAAAGGGAAGTTTGTTTGTTCGCACAATCTGCTCTCCAAGTTTTCAGCTGTCTCGCTGCCTCCTGTACTGCGTGTTTATTTTACAAATCGTTAAGAGTGCCCGGTCGTTAAAGCGCGCACTTAGCCTCCAAGCAGGAAACCTTACACAAAATACGCGTTAGAAGCACTAAAAACATTTTAGATTTTTGTATCCACAACCGATCTCCCAAGTTGCACGCTGTTACGCCAGAAGAGAGGACCTGTCAGGCCATGGACACTCATTTTCTGCCCAGACGGTATTATTTGTAGGTAAGATAAACCCGGCCCCGTTCGTGCCACATACGCATTTTAAAGATTCCGAAGCGCACTGAGGCGATTACGCTAGCGTATTATGTTACGAAATTAAGTATTTGTTTTGCGCAGCTTTCGCCAATTTCTTGGCCTTTTGGCGTACACCACACCACGAACACGCATACATCTTTTCAGCATATGCGCATTTGCAGAAGATTGCCATGACAAGGTACACAGTCACGTAGATCATAAAGGCACCTCTTATTGACAAGTACGTATAGCTTTGTAAAATCTCCTTTACCGCTCCCAGAGTGAGGCACCAGTACAACCGGGCACACAAATCTCACACAAACATGTTAGCACACACGAGTGGGAGTGGGAGTTTATCATAACGTAACGTAAAGTAACGTAACATAGGATAGCATAACGTACACTGTCATAAAGTAACATAGTAACGTTACATAACATACATAACATAGCAACGTGACGTAATATAACTCAACGTAACGTAAAGTAATATCACGTAGGATAGCATAACTTAATGTGTCATAACGTAACATAGTATAGCAGAAGAAACATAGCATAACATAACATGGTATAACGTAATGCAGCGTAACAAAGTAAGATAAGACAGCTAACACATCGTGTCACACACGGTAACATAACGCGTTTGTGTGTGTGGCTAGAGACTGGGAAAGAAGCTCGCAGAGACATATCTTAAATTCAGCAGTGCCCTGTGTGAAAGGAATACCCAGGCTTTTGTGTTTGCATTATATATTTTTAAGAATGTCGTTTATACTCTAGTGTCCATACTGTTTTCTAAACGTCACATATTTATGTTCCCACTTATTTATTTCATCGCGCTCATCGACTTTTCCCTCTTGTCTCATCTTCACCTGCCGGGGAGATTTATGCCTGTGACACGTTTACGCACTTTACGAACCCTGTTATCGCCAAGCCGTTTTTTCCCATTACGCGCAGGAGTCAGGATGTTTGCTGTGCAATAAAATGAAATGCAAGAATTTGCCATTTCGGTGCGCAGGTGCCAAGACTTGGCGACTTCTGGCTTTATTGATGCGTTTTATAAAAAGTTGTTTTACTTCGTGTACTTACTGTACAGTGTCAGAGGGGCCGGGGACTAAACCAGCCACCCCTGCCCGAGGCGCTACAGCCCCTGAAAGGGGGCGGGCTGTGCGAGGTCTACCAGCACGCCTTCGGGGAAGGGGGGAGGGGCGGGGGCTCCAGAGGTGACCAGCATTCCCAGCCCACAGAAGCCGACCCCTGGTCCTCCCAGGGTGAACCTGCAATGAGTTATTGCCGAATCGCCATTAAAATCTCTGTGCTTGCGCCGGGGAAATGTTTCCGGACACGTTTTACCATAAAAAGATAAGTTACGCTGAAAAGCCAATACGTTTCGGGAAAACAATAATTGTAATCAATATTTATTATATATTTCTGCTTGGCTGCTTTCTCGCTGAGTGGAGCATAACTCGTTCCTCCGCAGAAAATGTTATTTTTCTTTATATACAGTCTAGCTGAACAGTTCTAGCCTGGGTGCAGCCCGCCCCCCCCCCCCGGCCCAATCCTTCCCAGAAACGAACACCTCCCGTTGTGTTCTACACATGTACACTATGACATGCCATGGGCGCCTGAGTCACACCAGCAATATCACGCGTGTGTTTGTGGGACAGCAAGGATGGAGAGGGTGGGATAGGGGTGGTATGGGTTTTGCCCCTGTTCCCCTCGTACTCTCCAGAAACCCTATGTGATTTAACAAGCGGTCTGGCCAGCACGCGTTTCTCAGTTTTTTTTCTAAACTCGTGTTTCAAGTGTACCGTGCGTTCTTGTACACTTGGGCAGAGGATGCGGCATAACGACCGGAGCTCCAGAGGTTAGAACTGGGGAACCAGGTTCGAGTCTCGGCGTTGTCTCAGCATCATGTGATTCTGGGCAAATCGCTTAATCTCCCTGTGCCTGCAAAAATGAATGTGCCCTTGTGTATTGTAACTGGTGCTCATGTAAAGCGCTTCAATACCTTTATAAGGATAATATTTCTGGACACAACTGAAGTGAATCATAACATAATTTTACTATACAATTTTATCCGGCCTATTTCAACAAAACACACTATCGCAGCTCAGTACCATGACTGTCTTGTACTAAAGTTTTTCAGCAATCAAAGGTCATTGTCAGACATCACGACATGTTCATTGTGCATCTTCCGTGCTCGCTGTACATGATCTGCAAGATGCTTTTCACCTGGGGTGGACACGCGATTACACAACACCAGGGTATTCTCTTGTGACCAGAGAGCATGACCTGCAAGGTGAACGTCGACGCGCGTGCACAGGTGATTGCGCCACAGGATAATCTCTCGTGCTGAGAGAACATGAGCTGCTAGGTGCGCGTCGACGTGCGTGCACATGTTATTATACCACAGAATATTCACTCTTGCCCGCGGTGCGCGATCTGGAAGGTGCGTGTCAACGTACGTGCACAGCTTGTTAGGTCACAGAGTATTCTATTGTGCAAAGTACACACCAACGTGGTGCACAGGTTATTCCACCCCAAGGTACTCCTTCGTGCCCGGGATGCGTGATCTGCAAGGTGCACTAAGCGCGCTTCACTTTGTGTGCACAGGCGATTAGATCACATTGTATTCCCTCGTGCCCGTTGTTCATGAATCATGATGCACAATGCACACGCGGTGTGTGTTCACGTCATTAACCCACAAAAATAAATCCATCTTGCCCTGGGAGCATGGCAAAGTGCACTTCACCATGCATACCCAGGTCATCATATCATTACATCCCTCGTGCCCGGGGTGGATGTGCAAGGTGCATTTCACCGTGTGAGCACAAGTAATTGTGTAACAGGATATTCCCTCGTGCCCGGTTCATAATCTGCGAGGTGCACGTCTCTGTCCGTGGACAAGCGATTACACCATAGGATAATGACTCGTGCCAAGAGGGTATCCCAAGTCACCGTCCGTGCACAGGTGACTGCACCACCACAGACAATAGCGTAGCCAGTGTGACGTTGACCAAAGTGCCAGGAAAGATTCGAACCTCTGGCTGATGTTTAAATTGAAAAATACGTAATAATCAGGTTTAAATTGGCTTGTCAGGTCTCTGGACTACGGTGCCACTGCACCTGCTGCACCAATGTAACCTACACCGTTGACCGCAGGGTATGTATTCCCTCTGGCTCACACTGCACGCTCGGCAGTGTGCATTGCACCGTTCCTTTACAGGTCATTATTACATCACAAGATTACCCCTCATGCTCTGAGTGCAAGGTGCACGTCACCAGGCCTCCTTAATACGTCACATGATATTACCCCCGTGCCAGCCTGCCTGATCTGCTATGGTACACGTCATCACCGTGAGGGCACAAACCATTACATCACAGGGTATTCCCTCGTGCAGGATGTGCAATGCACACGCCACGTGTGCCCACAAGTCGTCACATCACAGGGTATTTCCTCCGTGCCCGACTGCACGACCTGAGAGGTGCACGTTGTAGTGCGTGCCTAGGTCATTATTACGTCACATGATATCCCCTCGCGACAGGAGCGCACAGTCTGCGTGGGGCACGTCATTGTGCGTCCCCAGGTGATGACGTCACATGCGTGTCTGCCGTGCCTTGCGTTACTTGCAAGGTGCGCGTCTCCGTGTGAGCGCGAGCCGCCGCATGGCAGGGTTATTCCCTAATTATTACATGATAAATGGCCTTTCGCAAGAATCCGGAGTCCTCTCCCTTTCACCTGCAGCGAATGGTTCATTTGTCATGTGCTCAAGCAGGACAAGGCCGGGGAGGCTCCAGTGGGCCCAGGGCTTGAATAGCTGGGCCATCCAGCCTGTTTGCTGAGCTCGTTTTAATAACGCGCGAGAGAGGGCAGTGCTTGTGTCAGGATGGGCCATGTCATCTTCATACAACATTCATCATCTTTCACCTAATAAAGGAAAACTCGTGCCACGCATTTCATGTAATTGCCCATTCAGATGCTAATGGCTGCTGTGTATTTAGCCAACACAAAAGCTGTGTCCTCCAGCACTAGATAAAACAGACAGCTCTGTTTCTGTCGCTGGCCCGTATTTGCATTGTAATAATTACACAGGCAGACAGTTGTGAGGCACAATGTTCACCAAGTAGTAATTTAGCAATAAGGCTACATGTGAATTAGAACTGATTGAGCGGCCTCTTGTGTGGCCTGTTGCTGGAGGCCCTGACAGGCTCTTCCACTCTCTTACAGGGTCAACCTCAAACTTGCATTTTGTTTGCCCTACATCATTTACCCAATAGCTATAAAAGGGGTGTTTTTGACTTTTGAGCTTTATCCTGTTTTTATTAGCTGCTAACCAAAGTAACTGTGATATTGTTAAGTAAAAACAATTTACATAACATGACGGAACGGGTTAAACTAAAATTGAAGTTTACACTGTTAGTAATTCTGACTCCGCCTTTCAATCAATCAATCAGTGAAGCTTATAGAGCGCGCTACATACCCGTAGGCCTTTCATCCTCCCATGTTCAATGGACTTAGCAGGATTGAGTTCAGAAATAATAACAACTTTTATTTGAGTGGAGATAGATAATGCTCCATGTAGCACGTGCTATCCAAGTAACAGTAATAATAATATTGATAAAAGCAACATTAATGATAATGATAGTAATTCTAATACTACCACTGCTGATAATAATAATAATAATAATAATAATAATAATAATAATAATATTGCCAATGATGATGATTATTATGGTATCTAAAAAAATGAACTCTTGTGGGGCTAAACTAGGATTGTTATTTTTTTTAGAAGTTTTTAGAGCATTATTGGTAAACAATTCGTCGGGGATAACATAAAATAATATAATAAAAAAGTTATTATCAATGTTTTTCATTTGAAAGAGTGGGGTAAGTATTGCAAGAGACCACACCCAGGGTTGAGGAGGGTTGGAGCTACTCATAGCTATGCGCCTGATTTAGATCTCGGTGGACAGGATACTCTGTCACAACGGTGACGCACATCGTGTCTGACGCAATATAACTCCAATAGCATATAGAGTAAGAAACTCAAAATGTTACATGTTATCATTGAAACATGTAGCTGTTGTGGCTGTGAAGAGATTTTTCAGTGTAAGCAAGCAACATGTTTCCCCTTTTCTTCGACTGTCTTCTAGCCTGCATCAGGGTATCAACATTATAGTTTAACCTTTTAAGAAATGTTGTGATACAAAAATGGTGTGAGTCCTCCTCCATTCAGGTTCCATATAATGACTTCTTCAAATAGACTCAGTTTCTGCTGTTGGTCTTTTTTTTACTGAATTTCAATTAAATTCAAAACAACAGCCACGTCTGTGACATTACATTCATTTTCATTCAGATTATAATCCAGCCTCAAAATTAGGTTTAGTTAGATTACAATAGTGGTATACCCATTCCTGATCACAATGTAACTACACACTAAGGAAGACTTTCTTTATAAGAAAACAACAAGGCACATGATTGTCATGTGACTGTCTTGTAAATATAAATGTATATTATAACTGTGCATAAAGCTGTTAAACTCACTGGTAACTGTGGTTTACTCTATTTTACCATCTTCAAGATGTAGCCACCAGCGATGCAATATCTCTGTTCTGCTGACAATCTCACATATACTTTTTTTACTTTTTTTACTTTAGCAATCTTTATTTCGGCCATGTGGCCATCAAAGATATACAATAAAACATATACAACGATTATAAAATCATCCACAATCAGTACAAATTTATACACTGTAAATAGTTCATTTCCGTAATTTAAACTACTGAAATCACATTGGACTTATAGAGTTAAAATTAAATGGAAACCTGTGTCTTCAGGATACGGGTGCGGGTATGCCAAACATTGGAGAGAAATTTTGCTAATGCAAAAACGATTGGACTTGAGACGTCGGTTTTTAAAATTCTGTACATTGGGAGATACTCCCTACAACCAAGGTTTCTAATGAGTGGAAGGAGCCAATATTTCCTAGCTGCCTTGTAAATTGTACAAAACAGGACCACATGTAGATCGCTTTCCTCGGCACAGGAGCATGTCGGGCACTGCTTGGAAGAGGGCGGGGTTGACCAGGAGCTGGTAAATGATCGCGGAGGCAATGTGCCATATCTCCATTGGAGAAACAGCTTCCTGGCCAGCACGGGGGATATAGCGTCCAAAACCCTCTCCAGCCTATAGCAGTCCTTGCTTAGCGCAAATGCGGAAGTTAGTGACCCCTCCCCCTGGGAATCCAAAGCAATGCCTAGTTTCTGTTCATAGTAAACTTTGGCCAGAGCTCTCCGTGAGATGTTTAATGAGGCACTAGCAGGATCAGACCAGAGGTCAGGGAACCCCAGTCTCGTACAGGTTTTTTGAATATATTTTATCCAGGGGATCTGTAATGCCTTAGGATGGGTTAAAAGCTCCCTCAGTTCCGCCCTATAAGGCGAGAGTTCTTCACTACTCCATAGTCTTCGCCAGAAGACTATGGGTCTGAGACCTAGTTCGTCAGCTATTGGTCTCAGTCCCAGATCCAACCTCAAGGGAATGAGTGGGGTGCTGGGCGGAAGTGCCACTATTTGTCTGATAAAGTTGTTCTCAGTTGAGGACAGACTGCGGAAAGATGTATGGCCCCATAGTTCCGCCCCGTACATAGTAGCACCCCTGGCCTGCGCCTTGTAGATCTGGATGAGCGGCCCCAATGGGCGGTATGTGGAGCCTTTTATCATCCGCATGATACCCCCAGTGGTCTGTACTAGTTTGAGGTTGACCCTGGTCTGATGTGGTCCCCAAGACATATTTTCGTTCAGGGTTACACCTAGGTATTCAAAGGTGGAGACTCTCTCAAGGCGTGATGCTCCCAAGTATGGGTTCGGGCGCAATTTTTGGCTAGGGTTCAGGACCATGAACTTAGTTTTTGCAGCATTAATTTCTAGGCCCCTGTCTGAGCAAAAGGCCACAAATGAGTCGAGGATCCTCTGAATCCCCATAGGGGTTTTGGACAGCAGCAGGGTGTCGTCTGCAAACATAATTGCAGGCACCCTGCTGCCGTTCAGTTTTGGGGCGTCGGTATATTCAGTGCCGTTCAGATGGGCGGTTACCCCGTTGACAAAGAGGCAAAACAGGGTCGGTGCCAGCACACAGCCCTGCCTAACCCCCCTGTCAACGGGGAATCTATCCGTCAGTTCCCCAGACCTCCCGCACCTCACTCGAGCATAGTTATTATGGTGCAATCTCTGTAAGATTATCAGGATGTCCGGGGGTACGCCCATCTCGGCCAGGACACTCCAAAGTTTCCCTCTGGGCACCAGGTCGAAGGCGGCCCTCAGATCCACAAATATTGTGTATAAGCTGCCGCCTTCGAATATCGCTGCCCTCCAATAGATGATGTTCAATCGGAAGACCTGGTCCACTGTCGAAACTCCCTGTCTGAAGCCCGCCTGATAGGGACTGAGGGCCCCCGTTTCCTCTGCCCAGTCCTGAAGCCGGTTTAGCAGTACCCTAGCAAACAGCTTCTGTGGCACATCAATTAAGCTGATTGGTCTGTAGTTGGCTGGGAGCAGAGGCGAGCCCTTTTTGAATATGGGAACCACCTCTGCCCCCAGGCAAGTACTCGGGATTTCCATGCCACTCAGAACTCCGTTAAACAGAGCAGCAAGGTAGGGGGCCCAAACATCGGGCTCCTGCTTGAATAAATCCCCGGGCAAGCCATCCAATCCTGGCGCCTTACTCGAAGTCAGTCCTGCTATTGCTGCCCTAACCTCCCCCGCTACTATTAATCCCCCTCGTAGTCAACCCGACCAATACCGGTGTCATTCCTAGTTTCTCCCAACTCAGAACTATAAAGGAATTGAAAGTGTGCCTGCCACACCCCTGCTGCGATATTGGGCTCAATAGATGAGTGGAGGCTCCCCGACCCCCCGTTCACTACTCTCCAAAACATTCGGTGGTCTCTTTTTGCGAGGGCGTTAGTAAGCTCCTCCCATTGATTCTCCTCCCATTCAGTTTTAGCATGGGCAATTAGTTTTTTGTATGCCTATCTGCTTTCTTTTAGCTTCTCACCCCCTAAGCCCTCCTTAATGATTCTGAGAAGTTCTCCCTTTGCCTTTCTGCAGGCTGTATTATACCATGAGGATTTGTGTAGCTGCCCCCTCCTCTGGTTCTGGACATTGCTAAAGAGGATGGGGGCGGCTCCCTTTATGAGGTCCTCATGAGCCTGGTATAATCTGCCAAGTGAATCTTTATTGCCCGCCTCAGTGGCTAGATCTCCCACAGTCTCCAAAATAGGGATTAGCCCTGCATATAGCCTCGAGAGCTTCTCCTTGCTTGAGGCTAGTTTTTCCCACCTGATTCTTCTCCTGTTATTGGACAATAGAAGTTCAGGTTTATTCTCCTCCACAGTTGATATAGGAATTTGGAGGCCGGGATGAGTGAAATCAAGTTCCAAAGCGTTGTGATCGCTGTCCAGCCTTTCAGTAACCCTGAAGTCCTGAACAGATGACCAATTCACTGTCTGTACCAGGACATAGTCCAGGCGGGATTCTCTTCCCGCTCTGTTATAGGTAGTTCTGCTAGGTAAATCGGATTTAGTACGCCCATTGCAGGCTCTAATTCCAAATCTTAGGGTGAGAGCTGTGATCTGTAATGCTACCGGTGTCCATGCCTTCGGGGGAAGGGCTTCTACCAAAGGTACCGACCACCTGACCTCTTCTTCCTTCGGGAACCCCTCTAGGAGGCCAGGCAGTGGCTCAAAGTGGGAGTTTAGATCCCCTCCCACTACATAGGGTAGGTCTCTTGGTATTTCGGCGAAATAGACTAAGAGTTCCTCAATGGTAGGCGACTCCCTGGCAACTCCCACTGGCCTAGAATAGATATTAATCAAGGCGAGTTTTGCTTGGTTCGGCCAGGACAGTAAAACCAGAAGGATATCATCAGATTACACCGGTAAGCGTGAGGCCTCACAGCCTAAGTGGGATGCTACCCACGTTGTTAGTCCACCTGAGGGGCAACCTTTACCCTCCCACCTGGCCGGGATGGAAAATGGCTGGTAGCCCTGGTGCCTGTATTCCTCCCTTGCCCAGGTCTCCTGGAACATGCAAACGTCCCCAGTCTCAATATAAGTTACCCAGTCTGGAGTAGTCAGCTTGCTAGCTAGTCCAGCCACGTTCCACCAGATTAGTTTCAAGTGCTCAGTAGGAGGGGTTACAGGGATGGAAGTATAAGGGGAGCCAGTGGCAGGTACTACACCAGTTACTACCTCGGGAACGTTATCAACAATAAGTCCAACTGGCTCGGAGAGGTCACAGGATCCATTGTCCAGGGTCACCGAGTTGGAGTCTGATTTTGAGGACAGTCAATCGACCCCATCCAACCCGCTCAAGCAATTAAAACGATTATAGTGGAAAAAGGGAGTATCAGGTGGTTGGTAAGCTGGACGCACAACGTGCTCCTTATGTCTGGATCTCCGTTCTACCCTTGTCCAGTTGCTTAGCGGAGGGTCATCTTGCATGTGAATGGGAGGGAAGAAGAAGGAGACTGGCAGAGACTGTATGGTGGAATCCAGTGATCTATTTGACCCTGCACAGATGTGTAAAACAGTACCAGGGTCTCGAAAAGACACCATAATGCAGTCCCCGATTATTGTTTTCTTCGTCTTTCCTAGCCATGGTACCCTTCTGACCATAATGATCTCATTGTTGAAATGGGGCGGTAAAGGTCTGTTCCAATTTAGCCATTTAATGACTTTCCTCTTGAGTAATTGGAAATTTTCATTTTCGCCCCTTTCGAGTGGAGGGGCACCCGCCAGCACCACCATAAAGCTATTAACTTCCGGTGGCAAGTCCAGTCTCCGTGGTCTGGGGGCGGGCTTGCCGGACGGAGGAGGAGAGGTAATGTCATTCGGGAGGGCCCTGGGATTTGTGCCTAAAGCCAGGTTGTAGGGAGCTGGAACTGCTACATGGGGAAGCATGGTGTTAAAAATATTAGGTGGGGCTGGAACTGGGATAGCCATGAGTGGCTGCAGAGGGGGTACAACGACAGCGGCCTGAGTAGGTCCTGCGTTGAGACAAGGGTTTTGTAAGTGAGGGAGGGTTGTTGAGGGTGGATTAGGCCCAATAGTTTTGGTCTGTTTGCTAACCGTGGTACTCAGGCTAGTTAAGGTTGCCTCTAGGATGGTAAGCCTGATCTCTACTTTTTTTAGACTCTCGCTAATAGGCAACAGGAGTGATTTAAGTAGGAATTCTATGCTCCCCGTAAATGTGACAAGGGGTGCTGTGTTGGACGGGTTAGCCCCTGGGTCGCTGTTATCAACATCGATAATAGTACTGGTTCCCTTAGGGGAAGCAGCGATATGCACCCTCTCCATGGGCCTATCTGGGATGTGGGCCGGCTTGTGGTTTTTCCCAAAGTCTGAATGAGGTATTTTGGTTTTCCCCTGGCCGCCCCTCGTCTTCCTTCTACGCTTAATGGGTGGAGGGCCGTGCACCTCCACCACGACAGTTTTATTAGGCTTGTTTTTCCTGGTTTTTGCTGCAGGGGGTGTTTGGGTAACCAGGTCAACGGCCATCCTAGCAGAAGTTAAGAGTGGGATAGCCTCCATGGTCAATTCGGGTAAAGTGCCAGGATTAGGAGTGTTGTCCCGTAATAATAGAGGGACACCTTCTTGGGTTAGTGGATCCTGACTGCCAGGGAGGGGGCTGCCCTCTTGGGAGATGGGATAAGGAATTATCTCACTGGGAGGTATGTTTTTCATAATTTCAATGGAGCGGCGGCGCTCTGCCCTGCGCTTCTCTAGGGAGGATTCCTTAGCCCTATCACCTTTAGCTGTTTTAAAGTAGTTGTCCAGCGTCCCGGTGTTGCCTCCCCCCGCCCCTGATGGGATTTCACCTGGGGCCGGCGAGGGCATAGCCGTGGCCTGTACCGCAATCCAGCTGGGATCAAAAAGGTGCAAGCGAAAGAGGATGGGCCCAGCCCGGCCTCCCTCGGCCCCTGACGGCCACAGACGGTCCCGCCCTTGTCCCGGGCTTAACCCGGGCGCTCCCGCGCGCTCCCGCGCAGCGTATGGAGCTAGTTCTTATAGGTGGATTGATGAGGCGGGTTGGGCTGGGCAAGGCGGTCAGGGAGAGCGGGCCAGCTGGATCGGCCTGGACAACCCGGGACTCCTGGGAAATTGAGTCCGGGTTGTAGCTCGCAGCCCTGTCGCACACTCACCGCCCAGCAGTAGACGGCCTCAGTTACCCTCCTCCAGCGACGCGGGACCCGCGGAGCGGGTTCCGCAAGATGTGGGCTCAGGTCCGTAGGCAGCAACAGGTAAAACTGGTGTCTCAAAGAATCCCAAGGCAAGAAGTGGTTTTAGCGGTATATGAGGCGGATGGGGCTGGGCGGGGCGGTCAGGGAGAGCGGGCCAGCTGGATCGGCCTGGACAACCCGGGACTCCTGGGAAATTGAGTCCGGGTTGTAGCTCGCAGCCCTGTCGCACACTCACCGCCCAGCAGTAGACGGCCTCAGTTACCCTCCTCCAGCGACACGGGACCCGCGGAGCGGGTTCCGCAAGATGTGGGCTCAGGTCCGTAGGCAGCAACAGGTAAAACTGGTGTCTCAAAGAATCCCAAGGCAAGAAGTGGTTTTAGCGGTATATGAGGCGGATGGGGCTGGGCAGGGCGGTCAGGGAGAGCGGGCCAGCTGGATCGGCCTGGACAACCCGGGACTCCTGGGAAATTGAGTCCGGGTTGTAGCTCGCAGCCCTGTCGCACACTCACCGCCCAGCAGTAGACGGCCTCAGTTACCCTCCTCCAGCGACGCGGGACCCGCGGAGGGGGTTCCGCAAGATGTGGGCTCAGCTCCGTAGGGAGCAACAGGTAAAACTGGTGTCTCAAAGAATCCCAAGGCAAGAAGTGGTTTTAGCGGTATATGAGGCGGATGGGGCTGGGCGGTCAGGGAGAGCGGGCCAGCTGGATCGGCCTGGACAACCCGGGACTCCTGGGAAATTGAGTCCGGGTTGTAGCTCGCAGCCCTGTCGCACACTCACCGCCCAGCAGTAGACGGCCTCAGTTACCCTCCTCCAGCGACGCGGGACCCGCGGAGCGGGTTCCGCAAGATGTGGGCTCAGGTCCGTAGGCAGCAACAGGTAAAACTGGTGTCTCAAAGAATCACATATACATATAAAGCCAGTTTCACATTAATTCAATCAGTTTCAATTAAGAGTATCTTCAGTTTGAGCATTTAAGAGATTACCCTTCTTAATGTCTGACAAGAATGGGATTTTGTTTCAGCGGCTGCCCCTCCATTAGAGTGGAGGAGCACCGCCCGCCACCACCTTAAAAATAAAATTATAATAAAAGGGCTTTTAAACCTTTTTTATTATCGATTTATTTTAATCCCCTGGACTCCGACGAGTCTTAGGGGCTTGTCCAGGGGAAGACACTGCTGGTGGGAGAGGGGTAGTGCACTCCCTTCACTGCACATGAGGGTTTGGCCGGCTGTCTAAGGCTGGCCAAACCCTCAAGTGCAGTGAAGCTCTCTCCAGCCCCGGCTGTTTTGAGAGCAGGCACCGGCTCCCAGACTGCCTGGGAGCGCAAGTTGCCAGCGATCAGGCTAATCCTGATGTTGCTTTCATGCAGCGTTATGATTGGCTGCAGTGCAGTCTGAGATCCTGTGCTCAGTTGCAGGAAGAGCGCGATACAGTGGCCGGTTGCGGTGTTGGCGGTGTTCAGGTAAGTTTGTTTTGTTTTATATTTTGTCGCCGAAACCACCCCCCTTCCCTCCATCCTCCGGCCCGCCCCCCCCATCTTTGGCAAGGGAGGGGCTGCTACTGTTCCATTCCTTCCAACAGAATGTAATAGCTACTTAGAAATGAAACATTGAAGATAACCAGTGAACTCTTTACCTAAGTCACAGGTTTAAAGTAGAGTAGTCTTCTTGCACTTCTTGCCTGACCACTGATTTAAAGGCAGATGGGGTGGAACTTCTACCGGCTCTCCTTGGTGGATATGTTATTGCTTGGGGCTGGGCCACCATGTCTATGTTGTATCAGCAGGTGGTAATTGTAAGCAGATTCCGTCCATGGTGGCCAGGCATGAGGGATGCAAAGTGGTCTCAGTCAATCCTGCAGCTTTAGCTGACAGACACACTTGCTTCCCTGCCTGTTAGTCAGGGAATTACTAGGATTCACCCTCCATTCATAATCATTCTCATGAACAGATTCCACTTTGCTATGGGTTATCACCTCCTTTTGACTGTCTGTGCCTCATCACTGATGCTCATTTCCGGTCCAGGGAAGACCTGGTTTGGCAGTTCGGGCTGGACTGTTCCAATGAGGGACAGGGTCAAGACTGATTTGCATATGACTGGGTCTAAACTGGGGTAGCATGGTGAGCAAAAGAACGATGGATTTAACCCAGATCTCTTGACTGGGGCTGAATGTTTGTTGTTCTGCATTCCATCCATCATCTGTGTGCCTATTGCTTTCTCATGCTATGTGCACCGGGTATGCCCAGACGTGGGTCCTGGGCTCACAGTGTCACTGGATTCAAGCTAGCCTGGCTGATGAGGGGTGATGCCCCAAAAACAGTCCCAGGACGCTTGTTTCCAACAGTTACAAGGAGATACAATATAGATATTAATAGTCCCAAATCCATTTGTGTATCATCATGTTCGATTAGAAAAGTACATTGCAATTACGAGTTTTGCTCTCAGAAAGCCTACAGTTATTCCCACTGGTGACTTTACAAATGGAAAACAATTTTGGACATCAAACCCCAAGTTGTTCTGCTCCATCTGCGCATTTAATGCCTATGGTCAGTGAGCTGAATCTCAAATTCATCCTTCAGGGTAAATGAATAGTGTTTCAGTGGAATTTCTTTCCATGCTCAAGCTTGAACCCTCTGCAACTCTGTTCTGCCTCACTTGAAGACAAGTTCTGGCCCTTCTACAAAGGCCTTTTACAGATTACAGAATGCAAACACACTCATTTATGCCTACACCTTGTCACATGTCTGTCATCTTTACTAAGTACCTTGGTATGGTGACTAGTGGATCTTTGCATCTAAGAAAGTTCTGGTGATTGAGCGTTGAGACGCCATTACTTGTAGCGCAGAGGGATATGATGACCAATCAGTGCCCCCCCATATTTAATGTGCATGCTGTGTCCCACTGAGAGTTTTCCGCAGCCTGCTATCTGCCTCCCCCTATATCATATGTAAGGAGCACACTGCAACAAGCTGTCTTTACACTAAACTGCAGTAGTACAAAATAAGGAGAAATTCCATCTGCCACTTGGAAGACCCAACTAGAAGATACAGGTAAGAAAGTATTGAGTATCTCTATGTTCAGAACTACTGTACATGCAACATTTTCTCCCTGGGGTAAAGTGAATAACAACTAGAGAACATTTTATGGAAGATGGTGACTTCTAGTATGCCCAAAATGGAAGCTTGTATAAATGGGTGTTGAGTGATAAAAGAACAGCATTCTGATTGGCCGTACCTGTACGCTTTATGCCATTCGTATCAAAGAAAAGTTTCTGCTTCCACTTTACATGTGGATTGAGGCGGGATAACATGGGATATCATTCGACAATGGCATCGTTTTATGTTATGCTTAATGTTTGGTAAAAGGAGAAGGTGCCAGCACCATTCTGACCTCTTCTTTGATTCAGTGTCCAGAGCTTTGGAGGAGTTGTTGTGTGCTTTGAATCACAGGGCGTGCTCATGAGGGGCTGCACAAGCCCCCCAGGCGGAGAGCTTCAATATAATGAGCTTAAAAGAGCCCTCCCAGTCATGTCAAGAAACATCAATCTCTGATCCATGATTTGTAACCCTTCCATGGATCTTATGAGGGTGTGCTCACATGCCCCGGATGTATGCCGTATTCACGCATGCTTTTACAACGCATGCCTTTACAACACAGGCAATACACCGAATGTGTCATTTCCATGCGTTCTATTACAACGCAAGTCAATACAACAACTTGCCTTACCGAAGCGCTAGACTTTGGAATAGGATATTTTACGATTCCAACTCCAGTCTGTGCAACAGTAGGGAAGATGTTGGATTTAAAATCCAACGATGCGTTCCCTAAAGCAAATCATTGTAATGAGTTGTGTTGTAATGGAACGCGTGGTAACAACACATTCCTGGTAATGGCATTCCTTGTAATGGCACTGCGTAGTTCTGTCTGCATTGTAAACACTGTTTTCCCACATGCACCGCCTGCCCCCACCTTAGTAATGCACTGAACCTGTTTATGAAAAATGCACTGTGCATCTCGACAGTGAAACAGAGACCACAGGTGAACGGCGACAGGAGATGTGTACTTATCAAACAAAAACACGGCCCATCTGTAGTTGACACAATACCTAGCTGACGCACATCCTTCAAGAAAACATTAGTGATTTCTAGCAGTGCATTTTGGGGTGCCACCCTCATTACAGTCATTGTTGCACAGGAACCAGCGTGGCTGTTTTCACACAAAGGCCAAACGTATTTCACAGCTTCCTAGGCAGAAACCCCATCCATCACTGTCAGCGCGGCACATAACTGTCCACTGTTTCCTGACTGGAGGAGAGCAGCAATAAAGATGCCCATTCATTTCCAGCCTTGTGTTTTCATTCCAGATTCTAGGTTCCGTGGTTGTTGCCAACGTTTTATTCCCTGTTCTCCCATCATCAGAGAGGTCTCTGGGCCAGGCAATTCCCAGCACTTTGGGGATTTGGAAGAATCCCTCCCGTGGACACCAGCGCCGGCGGTGCCAGTGGAAGAAATCCCACTCGGTCACAGCAAATTGCTCGTTGTCAGCAAATGCCCAGACCCAAAGGTGGACATTCCAATCACAAGTGTTGATTGGGTTGTGACCTCCGACCCAAATCTGCATGCCGAATGTGAACCTGAAACCTGCAGGCTCCCTCGGGCTTCCCTTCATCCCCTCCCAGGAGGAATTTTACAGTCACCACAGACGGCTGCCTTTCTCATTTGTGCCACCAGGACCACTTGCCGAAAGGGATCTTGGAGGAAACGCTGTTCGGGTTTTTGGACTGTGTCTAGGTGCATTCTAATGGAGTATATTTGTTTCATGGAGAGATGGATGAAACAAAGTCATCTTCTCACTAATGGTCATGCGCAGTGCGGGCCTTTGCTCAGGTATTGCCTTGGGCAAAATCAAAATTGGTGCCCTTCGATGCCATAGGAGGTATGTAAGAAGCGGGGAGGTTGTTATAGAGCAGGAAAGTGGAAGGAAGAAGCAAAAAAGAGGGGTTCTAAGGGTGTAAAATATTTACGGGTACACTGAAGATAATGATCAGGTGCTGGCAGCCTGGAATTTGGAAAAAAAGCATTAAAGCAATTTAAAAAAAATCAGTGCACCCCTCTGAAACAAGGCATCCGAACTCGAACTTGGGCCCTGCTCGCCCTTCCTAAAGCCAGCCCTTGCCATGCAGCAGGTTAATCAATTATTCCTAGGCTGTGCCTGCTGGACAGCGAGCCCTGATGTTCTTTGCTTCAAGGTATTCCAAACTGGCTAGAATTTCAACAATTGTGAGCACTGACCCCACATGCCAGCATTATGGGGTCGATTAGGATCGCGGATTTCCCGCATCCTCCGGGCCGGCGGAAGCCACCGCCGGCCCGGAGGATGCGGGAAATCCGCTGCGGACCCACCAAAGACCCACCGCCACATTAGGATGGCTGGTGGGTCTTGGTTTCAGTCCGCCGCTTTTCCGCCGCGGTCGGCTTACAACCGTGGCAGAAAAGCTCTAATATGGTGGCGGTGTCTCTCAGACACCGCCAGACATATTAGGATGGCTTCGCATACGGATCTTCACTTCGGGGGCCCGTTGTGGGCCCCTTGGGTGAAGGGAGGTGGGGGGTGCCTGTCACTTTGTGCATGTAAATGCAATGCATGCGTTTTTAACATTGTGGCGGGTGCAGCTTGAAGCCGCACCCGCCGCAATGTTAAAAATAGAGGATGTGACCGCCAGGGTGGCGGTCACATCCTAATTGCACCGGAGGGAACGCCGCAGCACATGCAGACGTTCCCTCCTACTCAGGGCTCGCGGACGGACGCAAGTCCGTCCGCGATCGTAATGTGCCCCTAAGTTCGGGAACATAACTTCTTCCAGTAGGTTTTAGAGTAGGGCCTTCTATCTTTGCACTATTGCCATACTAAAATGCCTGGCCCCATTTACTATGCCTACCTAAACAAAAACATACCACAGGGGTAGTATGCGTACCATAAATCATCTATACCAGTGTATACACGCCTATAAGAATGACCAATGGAAACAGGAATCACTAGATTGCATGTCATTTACAATATTGCTTATAAGGAATTCAGTTTTCCCATAAGGCATTGGCTTTCTAAAGGTCAACGATGCTGTTACACAGTGAGTGACTAGTCCTCCCCCTGGTCTAAAATGTATTCAGAGTTGTCTGATGGTTTTTAAACTTCTTTATTCTACCAAAGTTAGATAACCTCTGGCATACATCTGCTTTTGCCACTAGTTCAAGAAACAAGCAGCCTTCTGAGCTTATATATACGAATTAATTCACGTTTGGATCTTTCCAGCTAGTAAGGCTTTTATGTTATGTTAAGGTGACCTTAAGAAGCACAAGCCAACACCAACTAAGTGGCCGATGGCAGCATTCAGGATGGCCAGGTACACCCAGACAAGCCTAATAGATTTTGAATGAGTAAAGCAGTGCGTCTGAAGTTGTGCTTTCAAAATAGAACAGTTTTCAAACTAATAAAGTATTGTGTGTAACGAGTTTAAGAAAATTGCTGGGAATATGAAAGATATAGGATCCTCTAACACAAAACTGTGCTGATGTGCGATTTAATAATCCTTCTTGAAGTATTACCCAAAAAATGAGAACCTTCATTCCACAGGCAATTTAATAAATACTAGCACAGGTTTTTCTACGTGGACGGATCTAATTCTACTCTCACCAACCCCTAGCTAATGTGCTCTAATGAGTTTATCATATACTAAGTACTGTGAATAGTTATCAGTAGTATAGCAAGTGACTTCTAATTTGTCATGTTTGTCATTGTTAAGTTTAAACCATGCTGTTCAATCAAATCTTTTTTATTAAAGAAATTCAAGTGACCATTGCCAATGATCTAAGGCAATTTCCCTTCTACTGGGCAATTATTTTATAGCAAAAAAAATATATGCACATAAAGAAGTAATTCTTTTTTTTTGTTGCACAAATTGAACGTTTTTTCAGGTATTCAATCAATATTCCACAGTCCTTGCAATAGTAATGCTAAATAAGGAGACACAGGATCCGTGGAATGAGTAATAGAAGGGAGACACGAACGCCGATGGGGTGCACGAGGGAACCCTCCAGGACTTTTTTCTCCTATTTGTCGAACCAAGGATGGGGGTGTTTAAATGTATTTAAAAATTCATGAAACATACATTAAAGGACTCCTTAAAAACAGAAGCTTAAAAAGCAAAACTTTGATTGCTGACAACAATATTGTGAAATTAATTTTGGGAGAATAATGCAATTAATGACAAATGTGTTATAGTTATGAATGCCGTGAAGAAGCGTGAAGCAAAACAGGTGTTGCTGAGAATAAGGAATAAGTGAAAAGTATACATTCATGCAAAATAATGAAGAGAATTAATTTGACAGGAACTACCACATAACTCAAAAGTCAAAGGGGTGTTGACCAACCAGGGGAGAGTAGGACGAAAGAAGGATAAGGTGGGAGTTTGCATCCTCTGGTATAATAATGCACACTACTGAGGCATTCAGTTTGTTCAATGCTGGGCTGCAATAGGTAGGTGTAAAAGTGGAACCAGAAGGAGCACAGCATGAGAGCTGGTTCACCAAGCAGGTGTTGTCCTCTGATGCTCCTCCTTAACATGCTCTCTTCCCAGGAGTAAGGTTATTTGTACATTGCTCTCATAGGCAGCTGGCAGGTAAGTCTCTGTTCTTGGGTTAGCAGTTTCCTACTTGTTCGGGTCCTTACGACTTTGGGGCCGATTACAATGTCATGCGGAAACTAAACTCACAATCGGCTGGTCCGAACACCGCTCGGAAGGTCTCCCATTGACTTCAATGAGACCCTGTGTTCCAACCGACAACACAGGCTCCTATGGGGAGAAGGGGTGTCTGCGGAAAACTGTGAACTCTGTCGCAGGCACCCCATGGTGCTTGCCACACAGTGTATGGTTTTTCAGGGGGATGCATTGGGAATCCCACGATCCTCAACCGGATGAAGTCAGTTTCCGACAGGCTTTTTATGTTGGATAGACCAAGTCGGAAAGGTTGTCCGAATCCAACATCGTAATCGGTCAGTCGGAAATCCTGTCCGTAGAGCTGTATGAATCGACTCAAACCGGCTTGGATTCTCCGAGAGCTAGTCGGAACTGATTCACAATGTCCGAATGGTTTTTTAAAGTAAGCATCTGAAGAAGATGAGATGTTTTTTAGCACTATTATTGCAAAGACTATGGGATATGAACAGTATACGTGATGGATGCAACCCTTTCGGCATGAGGCACATTTTTTACTTCTAATATGAAGTGAGCGCCAGTATCATTATCTCGATCCTGACCAGAGAAATGAAATATAACGTTTATTCATCTTTGCATAGTTCCTTAGGACGATCTAGGAAGATACATCTCCCACACACTTCTATGCTTCCGTACCCATGGTGCGCACTTAATGAAAGAGGTATTATAAATAACACCGGGGAAAGATTTTTCGCTGAAAACTGTAAAAAACACCCCAGTTTAGCACAACATCTTCACTCAATACATTTGTAAATACGCACATTGCTTCATGAACTGAAGTTTCAAATTGCTCCGTGGGAGGAGCTCTCCAACATGAAATACAAACACAAGAGAAAAATATCTCTCCCCAACCTGCACACTTTTTCAGAACGGTGAAACAACATATTTGTGGAATCCCCAACCCCCAATAAATGTTTTTCATGATTAAAAATAAATCTTAAAGATCCGCCCTTGAAAATTCACTCTTGTCTGCTGTAACATCCCAATTTCCAGATTAGAACTCTAATACCAATAAAGTTGCAGCCAATCTTGTTTTAAAATTTAGCACTTATTTTTATTATTATTATTAGTAGTAGTAGTAATAGTGGTAGCAGCAGTAGTAGTAAAAGTGGTAGTAGAAGTAATAGCAGTAGTAGAAGTTGTATTATTAGTAATTATGTCAATATTACTACTATTATTACAACTGCTACTACACCCCTACTATTAATAACACTTGCATAAATACCAATAAATGACTGATGCTAGAAGCAATGCTCAATAGTAGTACACTAATTTTACTACTACTATTAATAGAAATATCAATAAAAATAGAAACATCAATAATAGTAATAAACACCAGCATCAACATCATAAATAATAATACTATTAAGAAGAACAAAGTTATATATCAAGAAACTTTTACTGTCACTACTATTACATATATCAGTAGCAGTGCTGGTTCTGATACTACTATTAATAACAATATCATTAATTATGATTGGTGCTTTATCCATGTTACTATCAGTAGTACTGGTGCTCCAAATATAAATGCTACTAAATACTACTACTTCCATTACTTCTACTGCTACTAATACTACTAACGATGATATGATTAATAACACTAAAATATTAACTATACTGGTTCTTATAGTACTACTTCTTGCATTAATACCAAATATTACTAATACTAGGATTACTACTCAATATGTATTTACTACTAAAGTGCCACAGGCCAAATGCAGCATTTCCTTTTGACATCAATGATCAGCCCAGGCGAACTGATAAGGGCACCCTCAAGTTCATATACTTACATTCTACGTGTTGTATACTTGAGTTTTGCAGCTTGACCTACCTGGCCATTGATTTCACAGATCACTAGGTTTTGTTCATTTCCCGAGCAAGAGACGCGGATATACTTGAGCCAGTTTGCGTTCCCCGTGTGGTTCGCGTCCACGCCAAATTTATCATTTTCTAGTTCACCCGAAATCTGCAGAGAGGAAAAACACACTCTGATCACCATCTTTAGTTTCAAGTTAGTGGTCAACAAATGCCAAAGTGCTCCTATGTATACACATATTTCTCACAGTCTTTCATTCCAATGTATTTATTAATTAACAGTATGTCAAATGATATATATGGTCTTTGGATAAAATGAATGTCAAAATAAGCAATCATTAAGCCACACTTGGCCTTGGCGTGTGTGCAATGTTTTTTGTTGTTTCAAACATATGCAATCTGAAAAAAAATGCAAAATATAAAAATAGAGATGTGTCCCAACCACCCATGCACACCAGCCCTGAAAATGGAGTGGACTCCTTTTCAGGTGGCTGCACACATCTAATCAGTGCAAATCAGCCTATGAATTAAGTGGATTGACCCATTGGCCCATGCTGTAGACTGTGATGGGCAGAAGTAAAACGTGGATGACACTTGAAGAGACCAATGGATGAGGAGGGATGACAGAAAGCACCTGTTATGTACATATCTATATTATTCTATTATAATTGGTTTGGAAAACAAAGCGCTGGGAAGATAGATAAAGCTGTCTCTAGGTCAGACCTAAGGAGTCTGGCTTTTTAACCACAGTAACTACTGTTTTTGATAACCAAAAGCAATAACTTGATAAACATATTATAAATCTGAAGAAAACAATATATATATTGATTTAATTTGCACTGCATCTCCAGGGAAGGGCTTATGCCTTTCCCACAAGAGATCTTTGTGGCATTAAAAACTAAGGGCTAGATGTAGGTGATCACAATTTACCGATTCTAAAATACCGTATTTTACCGATTCGGTATTTAAGAATCGGTAAATGTGATGTAGGTAATGAATCGGTAAATTTTACCAATTCGGTAATATTTGTTATTATAGATTCGGTATTTACCTAATCGGTAATAAGGAATACCTTCCCATTCATTCCTATGGGCCTCGAGGCCCATAGGAATGAATGGGAAGCAATTCACTATTACCGAGTCGGTAAATACCGAACCGGTAATAGGGGGGGCATATTCAAGGGTGGCAGGGTGTCACATTGTCACCCTGTTGCCCCCCTGAATCGTGCATGTGTGCACGTGTGGCGCACATACATGCTCTAAGGGCATGTATGTCTGCCACATGGCACTTTTAAAAAAGCACAAAATTGCTTTTTTAAAGGTATTCTGTATTTACCACCAACTTGTAGTTGGTGGTAAATAACGAATCCTTAACCCAAAAATGCATTCACTTGAGTGCTCCCTACATAGGATTTAAGGATTCGGTAATTTACTGATTCCTTAAATTAAGGAATCGGTATTTTACAGATTCCTTAAAATAACGAATCAGTAAATTACCGAATCCTTAAATCCAGCCTCCTACATCACAAAGGGCTAAGTACTGGTGGGTAACGGGAAAATTACCGATTTTCGTTCGTTACCGACTGGTATTTGCCAAACTACATCTAGCCCTAAGTGCCAGATGCACAAAAACACCAGTGCACACCTGCGAGAGCCAATTTCAGGTACACACTCACAGCTTCAGAGCCCAGAGATCTTGATTCGCCACCAAGCCCTGCGGGCAAGGTGTGTGTGTCAGGCTGCAAGAGTTGGTGTTGCAGCTCTTAATGCGTAACAAAGTAGTAGGCTCACTCTCACTACTCTGCATTCGCTCTCGTATGTCACATGCACACTGAGATGGAGGGCTGGGCCACGTTATGTCCAATTGGCGTGTACTGACCTACAGAGGGATTGAAAGGGCCTCTGCGCGTCAGTGCTAACATTCACATTCCCACCCTTGCCTTGCGGTAGGAATGCAAATCTACATTTCTGCATGCATGCTTTGCATGTGTGATGGGGTGGGATGGCAGGCTCTGCAATCCAGGCAAAGGTCATGTATGATCGCTGACTGCACTGTGACTTATCCCGTGGCAGCCCTGCGCCTATTCAGGGCTGCCTGAGGTGAGGAAAAACTGTGCTAGACTTAGGGTCTGATTGAGATCTTGGCGGACGGGTTACTCCATCACAATGGTGATGGATATCCCATCTGCTGAAATATAAATCCCATTATATCCCATGGGTTTTCTATTTGGGGGACGGGATATCTGTCACCATTGTGAGGAAGTAACCCGTTCGCCAATATCCAATATCTAAGTCAGGCCCATAGATTTCAGCTCATCTCTTCACGAATGAAGGATGTGCTAAAATCTGCACTTGCTTTACCGCCGACATGCCCAAAAGGCCATGTTTTATGCTGTGTTGAATTGTAATATTTATATAGTGCTCGCTACCTCTTTTTGGGAACTGAAGCGCTTGTCTGCATGGGTAGCATGCTACGCTATGTACGGTTTGGGGTTGGAAGGGTGTTTTCTTTGTTTTGATCTTAAGTGGGAAGTGTTTCCATGTTGGGTGTGATGCCCACCAGATTGCGGTTATAACGTTAAGGGATGCACCACTTAGCAGTGTGATGGATGAAAACATGTGGGAGATAGATGTGAAGTTTATGGTTTTTGTCAAGCATGCAGCTTTGATCAACTATGCAGGTCCCTTTATGGTATTCTATAAAATCATAATACACTAAGCAGGTTCCTACACTGGCTGTCCATTATAAGATTTTAGTTTAAAATGTATTGTTCTGACCTGCAGATGCATGTGTTAAATGCATATTGAACATATGCAGCATATCTTGTTCATGCTCAAATTCATTTTGTGACTTAACAGGTGCACAAAATGCAATTTTCTGATCTTGCTCAATTAGTGGCTAGTTGCAAAGAGATTTGTGATTATTAGTTCAGAAGCAGTACTGTTTTCTTTCATGATGGGTAACACTTCCAACATGGCTACTTTTGTTGGACTTATGTGAAATTAAATGTTGCTTCCAGAATAGTTTCTTCTGCGCTTGAGTCGTTAACAAGGTACACCAATCCGTTTCTTTGTAGTACACAGTATGAGAAATGAACCAGGTGATTGGATATGCCTGCTGTCACTCACGAGGAGCAGGCCGTTTCACTGAATCTCCAGAAGAATCGTATCAAGTAAATGTAAGATAGTGTGCCCAGACAAAATGGCAACTGCTTGCGTTTGTGGCTCAATAAATGTGTTTATCCAGAGTTTCAATATCTTAATTGGTATCCTGCACTGAAAGAAAAATCCAGACCCTTGTGAAATATTCATGGAAGCTCTTGGCCCCATCTACCACTTAAACGTCAATGAGCTTGTATCGATTTATGGAAACAAAACAACACTTTACGCCAAGAATTTGTAAAATTTTAAATGTCAGTGTTAGCCAAACTTGTATTATTCATCATAAGAGTCCTACTTTTGCTCCAAAACCTCCTCATGGACTCTGTATTTTAGTTTTTCAAAGAGGAGAGGTTTATGTACTAAACACAGCGCTGGAGTATGACGTTATGAGGGATTGTCTTGCTTTCATCAGTTAGGCTGCCATGTTTTGAGTCGGAAATTCCTGTTATGAGGGGGCTTCTTGTTTTTATAGAGCATTGCACTGGAGTGCAAGATTACACCTCTTCATCCAATCCCACATTACATCATACGTGTCTGTGCTGTTAGGAACTGACTGTTCATATGTAAATATACACTGCCATGCCTCGCCCTAGGAAAACAGGAAGTCCCACCTTAATAAACATGGCTGACTGTTTTCCTATATCTCATCCAATAGGTATGTGATGTGATATATAGTGTTTGAACATAGGATGCTATTCATACAGTGGTGACTTCCAAAACCTTGATTGGCTCACTGTGCCAGTTGTGCCATGGGGAAGGCCCCAGGCCTCAGTGCCAAGGCCCTCCAGGTTTAATCAGTCAAACCTCCACTATGGCGGGGTGGCTTTCTCATTACAGATGTGTGGTGCCAAAATATGCTGTCCGCATTCACTTAATTTTGTGTGGAAATGCATCATTAATCAGAAACTTTTAGGAAATGAAGTATAGGTGTTAATAGCCTGGTGAAGTGGTGTTTTCAGAGTGCGGACATCACATTGCTACGGGATTGGCAGGTAGCAGGCTTCGTGTTTGCAAGGCATGCTTTGCACCTTTTGAGAGACAGATTTTTTTAGCTGGGTTTTGAATCTACTCCTGCACCATGCAGTTTATTTTATGTTATTACACTTTATTGGTACCAGATATTTACACTTTTAAGGCAAGTAAAATTCTGAAGTAGAACTATTGGCAAATGTATTAACAATGTAATCATGTATAGCAGCCTTTAAAGACGAGATATCCTTACATAATCAAAGTATTGATTATTTTACTGAGCAATGCTCACTTTCTAGTTTCGACGCATCTAAGTAAAACCTTAAATTAATGTCATAACTAAATGGCGCTGTAACTTGAACACGAAACAGAGAGGCCTCTCAAACTTGTATAACAATCACAGACATCGTGTTTCCAATTTTGGGTGATCAGATTTTGAAAACTAAACACAGGTACATTCCACTTACTTAGGAGAAGGCGTACAGTTTTTCATCAAGTAAGAGACAAAGAATGATTTGCCAGACAACAAACACCAACATAGAAAACAGTGGCGGCCCATACAGGTAACCGTGGTGAGGCATGGCTGGGTGGGGAGGGAGTGGGGGGGGGGTAAAAGTGACAAACAACGGGAATAGGGAATGTAAAATAAATAAATAAAACCACTTGCTTTGCACTTGTCGCCTACGTGGTTTTATTTATTTATTTATTTTACATTCCCTATCCCGAAGTTTGTCACTTTCACCCCCCACCCCCCACACCGCTGCCCCGGCCCACCACCTCACCACGCTTACCTGCACTGGCCGCCACTGACAGAAAACATAGTCATTGTGGCACTCCAAAAAATTAAGTGCAGCCTTTGCATACAGTATCATCTGTGGAAACAAAACTGCTTCATGCTGGGGGCATCTAACTAATTGTGCACTGTAATCACATCTGAATGATGTAATTACCAAGCCTGGACAAGTTAGAAGGGTGAAACATGCCAAAGCATTAATTTGTTACTTTTTGGCATGACCAGTAGAATTATGTAGCTGGCACGGACCAAATTATGTGGCAAAGTTGACTAAAGTATGTGATAAGAAAAGGCAAATTCTGTGGAGTAGTGCCGCACATTTTGTGATAGTATTCCTTCATTATTTTGGCATTTTTACAAAGGCTAAAAGTGTCTGGGCAGAGGTTTCACCTCATTAGTACCAGTCTAACACTCAAATACAGCAATAAGAAACAGAAAGGGGACCAGCCAGCCTTTGCAAAGGGACATCCACCTCACGGAAAGACATGTTGCTGCGAGTTTAGTAACTTTTGATCCATTTGAACTAGAAACACGTTTTGTCAAAATCTGCAGATGATGAATTTCGTGGCAAATGCAGTAAATTATACCAAAAATGTAACGGTCGCAATTTCATGTAGTTCCAGTGGCCCTACTGATAGCTAAAGAAGGGGGAAATCCCCAAACAAGCAGTAGCAAAGAAAAACAAATATGATATTTTGAGCTCAAAACGCCAACTGTTTTTGGCAAAACACAAATTTTGCTTTTACTTTTTAGAAAAGTGATGAATTGAAAGCTATTTTTTTGTTTCAGCGACAAAATCTATGTCAGACCACTGGCCAATTCTCCATGTTTTTTTAAACACAGCTTTTTATTAAGGTTTTGTAGCTTGCATACAATAAATAGCAAAACATGTAAAGCATACATTTGTGATGGTCAAGCGTATATTTAAGAACGGTCTCTGACGTCTCATGTACCTTGGTGTACAAAGGGTCAAGAGGAGTGGCAGCTGATACAAATAAAAATTGGTGTGGTGAGTGGAGGGTGTGCGGGGGGGAGAGGGGGTTAAAAATAAATAAATAAAATACTTACCTGATGCTAACAGCAACCTCGCCCCCAGTGCTTCTCTGCTCTCCTGCTCCCAGCAGTCTCTGGGACACATCACAGACTCCCCATCCAATCCGGATGCTGCTCTCATGCTATACCTAGCAGGAGAGCAGCGTGGGGGTTGGCCTGCGCGGGCTATTTTGATGCTCGCTCAGGCACAGGGAGTCTGTGCTGTTTCTCTACCTGGCTGTGGAATACAGCTGGGTTGGAGAAACCTAAGCACGCATGTCTGTTTGGCCGGCCTAAGACAGCCGACCAAACCGACATGCGCACTTGTAGCAGTGCATACTATGTGGGTCGCTCCCACGACTTTGTTTGGTTCCTTGGTTTTGATTTGGCTGCTGCAGTATCCAAAGCCGAAGGGCTTGTATATTTACAAAGTATATCATTTTTTTTAAATTCCCTTTGAAGTTTGAAACCAGACTAGTGAGCAAGATGCCTAGTTTTGGTAAAATTGGTAATTGGTTTGTTTGTGGTAGTAACAGGGATTCCCGATTGGAGGATTCATGTCCGATACCTCCGGTTGGAACTCCGACTTATGAATTGTACTCAAAACATGGAGTAGGCCCTATTACTTATAATGAAGTATGGGTCCGCTACACTAAAAAAGATGGTGTTTTACAATGGCCCCCACATGGTAGTTTTGAAACAGAGATTTTAGACAATCTAGAAATTAAGCTATTTAAGAAGAAAGCCCGGCTGGCAATGTTTGACTCTTTCCACCTTTGGCGTAAGGAAGCCAAACAGAGAGAAATTAAGCAAGCAAAGAGAGATAGAAAAGATAAAAATATGTCAGTACTACAAGCTGCTAGACAGTTTAAGGAAGATGGAGAAGAGCGTGCGAGTGAAGTCTTAGATAGACAGCGTTGCATGGCCATAGATAAATGTTATCCGGCCTTGCCGTCTTCTCCCCCGAAAGTGATGGAAGCCCCAGAAAAAGATCCTTTGATCTCTCATTTACTGAGATTGCCTCCTCCCTATGTGCAGGGTGCTACTGCGCCTTTATTACCCCCGGTTGTTCCACCCTTTGTTGTTCAACCTCCTGCTGTTGTTCAGCCACCCGGTGCTCCACAGATGGTTTTGCCTCCTCCTGCGCAACCCATTCTAGGGTCGCCAGTCTTGTTATCAGCTTTGCCTCAAACTCCTTTGCCTTCTGCTTCTGCATCTTCGATTTCTACTGTTCTTGTCCCTACACCTTCCTTGCCTCAGAATATTTATTCTCCTGTTCTTATGTCTGCTTCTTCTCCTTCTGTTCGAAAACGAATGACAGAAACAGTTTCTAATTTATTGTCACCATTGTTTGGGTCACTGAATATGACCCCTGTTTCGGAACGTAAGCAGAGTCGTAGTCAGCTTCCTAGTACTGAAGAATGGACAGTGTCGGATTTGTTGGCTCGTAGGTGGATTTTAAATGCTCAGAGGTATAATTTGCCATCAGTTATGGATGTTTTCTTTCAGTGGGAACCGCCTAAGCAAAGGTATGTTTTTGATGTAATGTGTACTTTTCTGCGTCAGGAATGGGAAGATAATGAGTTGGGTCCGATTCCGCAGGATGTGCTCGATGTTCAGTCAGATTTTGCCAAAGGGATGATAGTGGAATCTGATGTTACAGATGCCGTAGAGACAATACTTGCTTTCAGATCTAGACTTCCGCCTCAGACATTGTATGAACCTAATTCCTCTGTTAGGAGGAAAGTGAAACAGTACCCTATGAGAGAAGTTCCTCCAGTATGGAAAGAAGCAGTTCAGGCTAATGTAAATTTGGGTATTCAGGCCGCTCCGGCTCATTTTCAGCGAGTATGGGGACATGTCCCTTGGAAGAGAGCAGAGGTCTTGGCTCTTAAGGAGACCTTACCTGACCCTCGTAAGAATCCTGCTGGTTATTACAAGGAGTTGTCCCAGACAGTTGAAGCGTGTATTATGAATTTAGCTGACATCGATATGTTGATGGGTAATGTAGTCCCTCAACCCTTGTGGGCGAAGATTCGTCATGAGAATCATGCTGCTGAATTAGGTGATACCTGGGCGAATATTGTTGCTGCAGATGGTAGACAGGAGGGAGGTGCTAAACCTGAACCTCTAGTTTCAGAATTACCAGGTAGAATTATTAATTTGATGAAAACGATGATGCCCGCTTTACGAGTGAATTGGGATAAGTTAGCAGCATGTAAGCAGAAGAAAGACGAGAGTGTATCTGATTTCTTCACTAGGTTTGAAGAGACGTTTATTGATCATAGTGGTCAGGATATGAGTACGAGGGTGGTCAAAGGTTGTTTGTGGATAAATTTGTCTTTAATTTGCTTCCTGAACTTTCTAATAAGTTAAAGGACTCTGAGAGTTCATGGGCTGTCTCTTCTTCGGCCCAGATATTGGCTACTGCACAATATTACGAGAATAGGGATAAAGATGAGAAGGATAAAGTGGAGAAAAAAACTAAAGAGTTAAAGACAAAAGTTCTTTTGCAGCAAGCTTATCCGCCTCGTCAGAATCAGCCTCAGTTTCAGCAACCTCCACAATTTCAGAGATTGTTACAGAAGCCCGAGCCTTATGTACAGCGATTCTTTCCTGGCCCTAATCAGTGTGCTTATTGCAGAGAGGAAGGTCATTACAAGAATAGTTGCCCGGCTTTGTTACAGCGTGCGAATGGTGTATCTGGTCAAAGAGGTCGTGGTAGTTTTCAGCAAGCTCCTAGGGGTAGGGGACGTGGTGTGATCCCTCAGACTGAGCGTTCCTCTTCCCTACAGAATTCTGTGAATTATTTTGACAGACAGAATGTTCCGAGTGGTCAGTCTGCCCAGTATTATGTTGAGGATTACTATGTCGAAGGTGAGAGTTCTGGTTATAATGATAACTAGGACAGCCAAGGACAAAGTGAGGGAGTAGTGTCAGTTCCAGTAGACCAGAGTGGACCTTATGTTGAAGTGAATACATCAGGTGTGGTAGAACCTTTTCTTTTGGATACTGGTGCGATGAAGAGTTCTATTATGCACTCTAAACTTCCTGGCGCACCTTTGTCTGGCTTGACCAATGTTTCAGTAGGATTTTCAGGCGCCCCAGTTCGTAATCCGGTTTCTAGTCCTTTGTCCCTTTCGATTGGCCCTTGTGAATTGGAAGCTCCACTTATTTTAACGACTGGTTGTGGTGAGAATCTGTTGGGTTTGGACTTGCTGAAAAGATTGTATGCGACATTACATTGTTCTCCTTCAGGAGTACAACTTACCCTTGGTAGGAAAGTGATTTCTCCAATGTATTTGTCTAAGGATTGTTTGCCACTGGAATTACGTTCGCTTCCTGATACACTTTGGGCTACAGGTCCAAATGATGTTGGTCTTTTGCAAATTCCACCTTATGTTGTCACACTTAAATCGAATGCTAGGCTACCTCGTATTCCCCAATACAAGATCTCGAGTGATGGTGAGAGAGCTCTTTTAGCGATTGTTTATGATCTGGTTGAGAAGGGTGTAGTTGAGGAAACGAGAGGTAATGTTTGTAACAGTCCTGTTTTGCCTATCCTTAAACGTACTGATGCTTCTCAGCCACATGTGTACCGGTTTGTGATTGACCTTCGAGAGGTAAACAAGATAGTCGTGCCACAGTTTCCTGTGGTACCTGATATCACTGCTTTGTTGACTTTGATTCCTGCTTCGGCAGCTTGGTTTTCTGTCATCGATTTGAAGAATGCTTTCTTCAGTATTCCTATTGCTGAGGAGAGCAGGGATATTTTTGGCTTCTCATTAGGAGGCCGAAGCTTCCGGTTTAAGAGAGCTCCCCAAGGTTATTGTGAAAGTCCCTCCATCTATAGTCAGGCGTTGAAAACTCAGCTTGATGGTTTTGTGTTACCTGTTGGTGCTACTCTTATTCAGTACGTTGATGACTTGTTGATTACTGCTGATGATGAACAGATTTGTAAAGAGGCTACTCTTTCTTTGTTGCGGTATTTGTCTGACCTTCATCATAAAGTGTCACCTTCAAAGTTACAGTATTGTCGCCAAGAAGTGACCTACTTAGGTCATCTCTTGTCGAAGGAGGGAAGGAGATTGACCCCAGAACGAATTCAAGCAATTGTGCAAATGAATGTACCATCCACACAGAGAGAAGTACGTGCCTTTTTAGGTATTACATCGTATTGTAGACAGTGGATCCCCAATTTTTCACTGTTGGCGAAACCTTTGTTAGCATTGACTCTGAAAGATACTCCGCATCCTCTTCCTTGGTCTGACGAATGTCAGAAAAGTTTTTTCTGAACTACGTGATGCATTGTGTTCGGCTCCTGTGTTGGGTACTCCAGACTATAGTAAGCCTTTCACGTTGTACGTGCACAAGAGAGAAGGTTGTGCGTTGTCAGTGTTGACACAGACGTTTGGGGACAAGCAACGTCCATGCGCGTATTTCTCCTCTACGTTAGACCCAGTTGCTAAGGCGTTGCCGAGTTGTCTGAGAGCTACAGCTGCAGCGGCTGTTTCTATCCGACAGTCTGCTGGTTTGGTATTGGACAATACGTTGATTGTAATGGTCCCACATGCAGTGGATACCTTATTAAACAGGACTAAGACAGAGCACCTTACTAGTGCACGTCTTTCAGGTTATGAGTTGACACTGTTGGCTAGCCATGTTCACATCAAACGATGTAATGTGCTGAATCCAGCCACGTTGTTACCGATCTTTACAGAGACGGATCCTCAAGAAAAGCATGATTGTTTTCTTCGTACAGAGGAAGAAACGAAAGCTAGAGTTGACCTAAGGGATACTCCCCTTACGAATGTTGATGGTACCCTATGGGTGGATGGTTCGTGTTTTAAGCTTCCGAATGGTGAAACGACTGCAGCGTATGCTATCACAACTTTACATACAGTTGTTGAGACAGCACGCATACCACAGAATTCTGCGCAAGCAGCAGAACTAATTGCATTGACTAGAGCGTGTGTGTTGTCAGAAGGAAAGCGAGTGAATGTTTACACCGACAGCCAGTACGCGTTTGGAGTTGCCCATAGTTTTGGGCGTTTGTGGAGAGAGCGTGGGTTCCTTACTTCGCACGGAACCAAAATACAGCATGGGCAGTTGGTGAATGAATTTTGGAATCTCTCACTCTCCCGAAGCAGATTGCAATTGTGAAGTGTAGTGCGCATAAGAAAGTTGTGGACGATGTTGGTCGAGGGAATGCGTTTGATGAAGTTGCGAAGGAAACGGCGAAAGACATGATGAGCCGTATGTATGTTGCAGGCCCAGCTAATTGGGTTATGGCTGGTGGAATGTGTGAAGACACAATAGAAAGTGTGAAAATGATTCAGGCTGAAGCGACTGAGAAAGAAGTGAGTGTTTGGAGAGAAACTACGGGTATGTTGGATTCAACAGGTTGTTGGGTTGAGTTGTCAGAACACCAGCGATGGCTGTTGCCGGATGCGTATGTGCTCCCAGTGGTTACAATGGCTCATGGAATGGCCCACATAAGTTCGAAGGGAATATGCAAGTTGTTGGCTCCAGTTTGGCAGAATGCTGGAATCCCGAAATGTGCAGAGAACGTGGTGAAACATTGTATGATTTGTTTGAAGTATAATCCTGGTAAGGGAACTCCAACTCCAGCTGGTCATTTTGCTCCTCCTACGTATCCGTTTGAGGTGATACAGCTAGATTATATACATATGGAGAGATGCAACAATTTGAAGTATGTCCTTGTGGTTGTTTGTGCCTTTTCCAGGTGGATAGAGGCCTACCCCCTAAAGGATAATACTGCCTTGTCTACAGCCAAGGTTTTGCTGAGAGAGTACTTCCCTAGGTATGGTTTGCCGAGAATCGTATGGTCGGACAATGGGAGTGAATTTGTGGGTCAAATTATGAAGAAAGTATGTGCTGGATTAGGAATAAATCAGAAGTTCCATGCAGCGAATCACCCCCAGTCTGCTGGACTTGTTGAATGTTACAATGGTACCTTGAAGCTGAAATTAGCTAAGGTTCAAGCAAGCACTGGCCTTACATGGCCGGATGCCTTGCCGTTGGCTCTTTTGTCAACAAGGACGACTGTGCATTCTCGAGTGGGACTTAGTCCGTATGAAATTGTGTTTGGTCGTCCTGCGAATGTTTTGGGTGTGCCTCGTCCTAAAGAATACAGCAGTATTGAGTACCCTATGTTGGTGGATTACTTACATGACTTGACTGCTAAATTACGTGTTCCCCACCAACAGGTCTATGACAGTCTACCGACAGCAACTGCGGATCCAGGACACACAATTCAACCCGGCGACTACATTCTTACGAAGAATTTTCAACGAACAAAGAATTTGGAGCCGAGGTGGACTGGACCGCATTTAGTTTTGTTAGTGACTCGAACTGCTGTTAGAGTAGCTGGCAAGAAAAACTGGGTGCATGGCACCCATACAAAAAAAGTTCCATTGCCCTTACCATATGACAAGTGGGTGAGGGAAGGTATAGCCGATTCTGAATGTGAAAAAACTCCTAGGTTTGTTCCTTTTAGTGATGCTCATTTGACATGGACACGGTCAGAACGCGAGGATGACAATGTGCTGCAAGAAGCTGTTCCTCCACGTTTGAGATTGGACACTACCGAACCTGAACTTTTGTTTACCGACCAAAGTGTGCCGACTAAATCACGTTACAACCTCCGATCTCGAAATAAATAAAGGGACTTTGAACATTACATTTATTTTATTTTTTCCCACACTGAGATCAAAAAGAGACAATTTCTTCAAGTATTTTGCATTTGACTTTTGTTTTTCTTTTTCTCTTGCTTTTTCTGAAATTGTATTATGGTTTTCTGTTAAATTTTTGATTGGTTACCATTTGCCAGTTGCAGGGTCACGTAGGAGTACCAACGGTTCAGTTTGTGACCTGAGTAGTGGCAGTAGGCCTGCAGGACTTGCAGTGTCCCTAGGACCTGCTAATAATCACAGCTGAAGTACTCTATCAAGATTGCGTGAGCGACATTAGAAAATAGAGATTGTATTGAGGAATGACGATAAAAAGCAAGAGATGAAAAACCAATATTACAGAATGTTGTTCTCTAAGTGTGGTATAGCTTTATCTATTTTAATACTTTTATGTAATCTATTAGCTACTATATTCTGGTTTGTTTCTCCTACACAATTGACGTCTGCACCAACTTCTCAACCTACTCTTTCTTTTTCTACTGTTTCTTCACATGAGTTTCATACGTTACCTGAACATGAACAGACACGAAGATCAGAATTTGTGAACAATTCATTTATACAGATGTTGCATCAGCATCAGCTAGTCATAAATACCACGAATTGTTGGGTGTGTGGTCTTATGCCACATACTACAGATAAGGGAATGCCATATTTGGTTTTGCCTTTTTCGCCTAACGGGTCAGTTTGGGCACTCCAATCAATGTTTATCTATGCGAATGAAGCCTCTCCTGTACGTTCCGTCAAAGACAATGCAAGTAATAATGCCTTGATGAGGGGAATAGTTGATATGATTAGAGATATCGATGCGTATAACGCTATCCCTAGAGATGAGGTGCGAGCATATGTTGGTTGGAATAAGACGACATATAGTGTTAGCTTGACGGAGAAAGAAAGACAGCGAAGGTCCCCTCCTATTTGGATTGTACCCCACCGAGGTCATCTTTGTTTGCAAGGTAATGGTCAGAATCCGAGAGCTCAGCTTGGTGAGAGTGTGTGTGTTCACACATACGTTTATACCTCCCAGAAATCCCCTCCATTCGTGCCAGCAAAAGGCACGTATTTTGTTTGTCATGATAGAGCATACACATGGTTGCCATCTGATTTTTCTGGCACATGTTATGTGGCATTTTTGCTTCCCCCTACATACACTGCTGTTTTCGACTACCATAAGACAAGATATGGTAGAGGTGTAATCGATGCGAAAGATACTGTCGCAGAAGAAGCTGGAGACTTCTTTAAGGGTTTCCTACCCTTTTGGGGTCCTATGGCTAATAGTAGGAATATTCGTCAGCTTACGAGAGTGGTTGAGGCCACTATAAATGAGACTGCAGGTGCCCTTAGCAATATTACAGCTGAGCTTCAAGCGGATCGCCTTATGACATTACAGAACCGTTTTGTTTTAGATATTATACTTGCAGATAGAGGTGGGGTATGCAAATTGATTAGATCTAGTTGCTGCGTTTTCATACCAGATAATGCCCCGACAGTGTACCAAGCCATCTCTAGACTACATAAGATCTCTGAGTCTATTCATGTGGACGAAGGAGACTGGTCGTTGACGGGATGGTTATGGGAGTCGTTGTCCAAATGGGGATGGAAGATTCTGACGTTCCTTGGTATGGTGTTAGCTATCCTTTTCTCGTGTTGTTTATGCATCCAGTGTGGTCCCGCCATTTGTAGTCTTTGTGCTATGATCTGTGTGAGAAGACCAGTTCCGAGAGAAGTGAAGGATAATAAGATGATGTTACAGCAACACCTTGATGACCTGATGAGAATAGATATAGACCTAGATTCAGATTGACATGAGTTTAGGTTATTGCCTACGTAATGGCAAAAGGAGGTCTGTGGTTCTGAAATTCTCAAAACTGTCTGCATTTTAATCTTGCCCTTACGTAGGCCAGTGCTGTGGGCCCAACGAACAAGTGGCTTTCCGTGCATATATTAATTTGGGTTTCTCTGTTTCTGAATGAACTGCAAAGAGTAACCCTTTTCACCTGGAACTGACCTTTTGTAAAACTAGTTTCGCTAGCTGATGGTTGTCTAAGTTTTTCAATTACTGATTAGGACCTTGTTAACCATTAAGTTTCCTTGCGCATGTGTTATCTTAAACAACATCTAAATGTTTTCTTTCCTTAAAGACTTTCTTTTCTGAAACTTGGGTTTTTGCTATGTGTCGTGACTGCCATCTAGTGTTACTTTTTATGTAGGCTTCAGAAGTTAGTTTGTGAGCCAAACAGTCTGACCTGTTGTGAATCACATACACACATTAACCAGGGATTTCTTCGTGCGCTGGAGTTAATTTTAGAAGCTGGCCTTTCACCTAGGAATTGACCCTGCCAAGCCAATTTCCCTGCAAGATCGTTATTTACTTTTTCCAATTACTATTCAAGACATTTGTTAACTTTTAAATTTCTTTACGTCTCTGTTAATCTTGCACATTATCTGAAACTACTTTTCTTTATTTTTTCCTTCATTTCATGGGTTACGCTTTCAATTAAAGGTTAGATTAATATTTTAGATATGCCTAAATATTAACTTGTGGGTTGGGACACTGTAAATTGAGCTTTACTGTATGATGCTGAGTGATGTCATGTACTTTCTATTGGTTGAATTTTGGTGCAGGGGCGTGCATTTTAAATGTACCTTTTTGTGTATAAATAGGGATGTCTCGCCTTAGTAAAATTGAGCAGTTTCTTGAATTGTACATCGTGCTGTATTACTGGGATTTCTGCTACTAGCTGCAGCTAATAAATTTGATCTCTGACGCCACCTAGAAGTATTCCGTGTCTCTGTATACCAAGGCAAGGGAACCTAGAGGACTCTGGGCGTGTCCCTGACGCCGCTTGGTACTTGAAAACCCGGTTCTTCAACTACTCCTCCTCCCAGCCTCCCAGTGTCAATCAGGGTGGCCAGGCCCTGCCCTTGAATCAGCATACCGGCCATTGCAAGGAAAAATAAAATGATAATAACTTCTTTTATTATCATTTTATTTTCCCTTTATTCACTACTCAGAAAGTAGTGAGGCTGGTCAGGAGTCTGCATGGTAAGGCTCCCACTGTTAGCGAGGGGCAAAAGGCTCAGGTGGCAGGTTGTGGGGTGAAGAAGGCAAGGAGAAGGAAGTCGGCATGTGCGCCTCCTGCATTTACAAGTTTAACGTGTCCTGAGGGAGAGGAGAAGGACTAATGGGAGGGGGAATGTGATGGGTGACATGTGACAGTTGTCAAGAAGACGGACGACAGAGTTGGAGAAGACTGCGGCTGTCGATGCATCAATTAAAATAGTAGTGTCTCCCAGCTAGGGCCCAACGGGCATCAGCGGAGACCTCGGGCATCTTCTCCATGCAATGCCACTGCTTCAGCCTTAGCTCATCGGGGAAACAGAGCCAGCCATTGAGCAGGGGGATGGGTGACTCCTGGCGAGATGTGGTCATCTTCTTGGACAGTATGAGGGCCAAGTCAAGGAAACAGGAGGCGACCTTGTGATTACGCGGCCTAGAGTATATGCCCAGAGCACCCACCTCCCAGGTAAAGATGTTCAGAATGCCCACGCGCACTCCAGTTGTGTGAAAACAGTGGCCCAGTGTGTGTGTAGGTGTGCGCAGTCCCATAGAATATGTTCAATGTCAGCCCCTGAGGTGCTACATTCTCGGACATGTGTCGGAGACACCAGGAAAGACATGTGCAAACTGCGTCAGGGAGAAATATTGCCGGTGGAGGATTTCAAATTGGATATGTTTGAGGCACGTATTGCAAGATACTCTCAACGGGTACGTCAGTGCCTTCTCCCATCGGTCAGTTCTCCATTTTGAATTGTTACTCGTTCCCTGTATGAATTAGGGCCATTAGCTTTTTTAGGCATTAATTAATAATAAGGAAGCATTGTTATTATCACATTGTAAATAACACATTATAGCATGACGTCAGATCGCACCTCTTGGTGGCGATGCCACGCCTGGAGTTGAATGCCAAGTGTAGGCTCTTGTCGTACCATACTGGCCTTTCGGTGGCAAGAGCTTGTTTGGAAATCAATGATTGTTCCTATTATGCTGTCCAACCCTGATCAAAAGGCATTTTTCCCGCCACACCTCCAACTTCATGTTTGTTTCAATGCTCACAAAGTTTGGGCTGTTTTAACCCTAGCCCCAGAGCCTGTTGGTGTCACACTTTTTTCTACTTAAAGAAACACAGCCAACAAATGTCTAAGTGAGCAAAAACACAAATGGTTAATGCCATAAAGAGATGCGAGGGCTGAACAGCAGGTTCACAAGTGAGCCGAGGAAGACGCCCACACTTTTCTTTTCATATTAGGGTCACAGCATTTGGTATATACTCGCAACATTCAGTTCACATGTTCTGGCTTCCTGAAACCCCTCTCAGTAATAGTGAAAGAGTTGTGATAGAGGTGACAAATTGCTGTGTGCAGGAAGTGTTGGATTGTCGATATTTGACATTGCAGCAAAACGAGGCACTTCAATGCTTGCAACCAGACCAAAATACAAAGCTGGGTAGCTGCTAGAGATGCAAGTCCACAGACTGCAATACAAACTACACCTCTGAAATCCTTGTATTGTATTGTTTGCAACATTTATATAGTGCTTACTACCCTTATTTGAGGCACTGAGCACTTGCCAACTGGAGCAGCATGCTATTCTATGATGGTTGCGTGGTTGGAAGGGTGTTGTCTCCGATTTTGATCCTATGTGAGAAGTGTTTCCATGTTGTGCACGATAACCACCGGGGTGTGGTTATTGTGTTATAGGATGCAGCGCGTAGTAGTGTGGTGGATGACGAGGTGTGAGAGACAGTCGAGCAGTTTATGGTTTTCAGTAAGCTGGCCGCTTGGACAGCTCTGCGATTCCATTTTTTGCTCAAGGACTCAAAACACCCTCTTGTCAAACATCAATTCAAATAGTTCCTTCATTTCCCATCACTGGCATCCACTTCCAGTCTGTCTCAATAGTCCATGCTTGACTTGCCTGCTCATCGCCTCGAGACATGGATCCTGAAAGCATTCCAATGCTTTGAGGCCCACCTGAAAATCCCATAAAGCAAGACACTGTTGAAGAGGCAGATTTAGTATAATTTAAATATTGTGAGTGTTGACTGTCTAGGACCTCTTGGAATTGATCAGCATCATGAATTGCCTGCTGTGTTTGAAAAGACACACAGCAGTCATTGTTTTCTCACAATGTCCTGCAAGGGTCCAACTAAGAGCAGGTAATGAGGCTTTTAATCTCTGATTGTCTGGTTTCTTGTTGGGTATCTTCTAGCCAGGTTTAATCCTGGTTTAAAAATGGCTCTCTATCTCTGGTTGTGTAGTTTCTTGTTGGTTTTCTTCTGGTACACGTTAATCCTGATTTAGAGGTGGTGGAGTGGGCAATGGCTGCCTCATGCCAGCAGAGGCGGCGATCATCTGTTAGAGATGGGCAAATTTAGAGAATGCACGAAGCTCAAGCTGGCGGAGGGACTTCTCAGGCACTGCTGGCCTCCTAAAGCTCTGGAAGTGGTAGCAGAAGTTACTGATTGTTTTAGAGATGGGCAGTGGACCCACTGACAGGTGAACAAACAGCCCTTGAGGTTCCTCCCCAACAGTCTTCTCAAGTACACTCTGGTGAATCTTGGGAAATTCCCATCATCTTTAAACTATATTTACTAAACTGCACCTTTATCCCACAGGATAATGGGCACTGTACATGTTAGCAATAAAACAAAAATATTTAAATAAAGCCAATTGTGGGAAGAAAGGGAATATAAATAATGACAAGTATTGGCAAAGCCAATAGGTCTCCCATTGGACATGCACTCGTAGAGTTAATGAAGCCCTCTATGAGACCGAAGCAGGGGTAGGTATAACTGATGTTTATATAAAACTACACCAACTCCTTGAAATTGGCATAGTCTTAAAAAAAGTATGGATGAAAATCCAGCTGATAAGAATGTTTTCTGGAAAGTTTGTCACCTTTGAAAAACTTCATCTGCAAAATTAGTATAGTACACTCTTATTAATGAATAATGTTAAATAGTGTTGTCACAGAAACATCATAGGAATGCGTCTTTCTAGAAGCAGAAGAGAGTAATTGGAGAAAACCCATCTGGGGCAGTCACAGGAGAAAAGCATTCCAAAAGAAAAAAAGATGAATTTGGACACCATGGAGTGTTGGGCCTATTATAATTAGTGTGCAGGGTTCCACCAGGTGCAGACCTGGACAGTTCGAACTATCACAGTGAATAATCTTTTCCCAGTCCAGGTGCATCTGAGCCCATGTAGCACCAGCATGAGACATGTTGCTGAATGGTCAGCGTAAGCGGCTGTGTCTCTTCTGTAATGCCAAAGTGCACTGGGGTACAAAAAAGCTGATGCACACACTCATTGTGCCCCAGCTACTTTGTATAACACAGCCATTCACAACGCTGCAGTGCAGCATTGAGATTGGCTCCCCTAAGCCAATCACAACGTTGCAATACAGCATTGTGATTTGTCTGAGCGCCGTAGTTTGGCGCTCAGAAGGGGACTGGGGGCCTTGGTATGAATCTCCACCCAGAGAACATTCTAAGTGCGCATGACTGTTTGGCTGGACCGAGACCGCTGTTCAAAGCATCATGTGTACAACAGTGTGCCCACCACTCCTCCCCGGCCCTGCTCTGTGAGCAGAGCATCCGCCCCACCCCATGCTGCTGCAGCAGGAACAAATAAAACTATAATGACATCAAATGATTATCATTTTATATTTCCTTTCTTTCACTGCTGCAAAGCAGTGGGGTGATGCTCCTCCGCCTTAACGGAGGAGCCGCCACTGTTTTTTTTAACAATGTTGAAAAGTTTTTGACTTCTTTTGCATGAACTTCTCTAATAGAAGGAATACATGCATCTTCTCATGTGATTGGCTTCTTGAGAGCCTCGAGTGAATGCCTTAGCTCGATGGCTTCTCTTCCGTGGCCTGACTTCTCATTTCTTCTTAATTAACAATCAATAGTATGCTGAGGTTTGGAATATTAATTGTTAAATTATTGTTCTTAATTGCTTTGCTGGTGCAAGCTAGGACATTGCTGTCCACCACATTGTTACATGAGTCTACATTTCGTGCACGGTTGAGATGGTTTTTTCCACGAGTAGGAAAATAATGGTAGTTCAAACTGAAGTTAGGAATAAGTAGTTATTAATGTTTAACTGTGGTTTCATGTGCTGAGCACGGTGATCATTTTTTTCGGGACAATACTGATTTTTCATCATCACACTTGGACCCGGATCAAGAGAATAAAGGCAGAATGGAAAGAAAGGAGGAAGATAAATAAACAGTGATAAAGGGGGAAAGCAGGGATGAAAAAGAACCTGTAAGGGTAACAAAAAGAAACAGGCAGCGTAGAGGTGTGGAAGAAATAGGCATGATGTAGGAACAAGAAGGGATCTTCTTGGTTTTCACAGATCTGCAATTTTACAGTGCCACAGCTGGGTGCCTAAGAATAGCTTTGCGCCCTTGTACTTATTTTTGTTGTCTCCAAATTAGGCACTGACAATAAGACATAACTACTCGTAGGAGGCCTTTTCAGAATCTGGCCCCCAAAAAGCAGGGACTTATGTAGAAGTGTTACTAAAGCCAGATGCGTCTCCTCCGTTTGCGCATAGGAGCCTTGCCCCACTTAAAAATCCCCCCAAAGCCCCGAGATGAAAAATAAAATGGTAATTGATAAACATTTTATGTTTCATCTGAGCATCTTGAACCGAGCATCAGGACGGGGGAGGGACCCCTGCTGAATGACAACAGCAGGAAGGAGGATGGGCTGTGTGTGCACTTTTCAAAGTGAACTTGTCCCTTTGGCCTTCGTCTTGAGATGGGCAGACAGACATGCGCACTTTGAAACCTCTAAACCAGCTGTAGGTTAGAGCAAGCACAGGCCTCCTGAGCGCCGAGTGAGGCCACTCCCTCCAATCAGGGGGCTGCTCTCACAGCATGAGAGCAGTGCAAGGATTGGCCTAGGGAGTTTCCTTGTGGCCAAGCTGCGGTCGTGAGATGGCCGGAGCAGGAGTAAGGTAAGTTTACTTTTTTTTTATTTTAAGTTTATGTGTGTGCACACCTGTTTAATTTTGTGTTTTTATATTTTATTTGAGCTCATGTGCCCGCCCCCATCTCTGGTGATGCCAGCTGCCGCTGACCAAAGCTGAATTAAAACCCCAACCAAATTCCACAGTTAGTTCCCTCTCGTATTGATGGGATGTATGACGTTACTCCGCATACCGTTACAACTACCTACCATTACAACGCGACCATTACAACGCATACCATTACAACGCATAGCGCTTTGGGGTGCTGGATAGTGGTAAGTATAATTTACTATTCTAACTCCAGTCCCCGTGGACCCTAGGGAAGGTGTTGGATAGTAAATTATACCATTCCCTATCCTATAGCGCCCCCCAGCGCAATGCGTTGTAATGGTATGCGTTATAAAAGTCGCGTTGTAATGGTAGTGCGGAGTAACGAATGCGTTGTAACAGGTGCATACCGTATTGATGTAGTGGTGTGCCCTGCATCCAAACTGTTGCTTGCTGTGGAGGTGGTACAAACATTAGAACACCTAAATCAGGTTTCCACAATTGCAGACTAGTGGGCCCATATTGGGGGTAGGTAGGAGTAGCAATTGCTGTACTTAGGTTGCAGTTCTCAATCCCGGTAGACTCCTTTGCGACTGTCTTTTATGCTACAAAACTGTAGATACTTTAAAGATGTCCGCCTTCCACATTTGCTAGAATTTGTAGCTGTGTGTTTGTGCTTCATATTGCCATTAATTAATGTTCTGAAGCCTTGAGATTTCCATCAAAACTTTTGAAACAAGTATTGGCAAAGCCAATAGGTTTCACCTTTGGGATCCCTTAGTTTGGAAAATGGATTTTAGAGATGCTGTGCAGCATTCACAATGCTGTTCAGCATGGCTAAAAAACAGAAAGCTGCATCAATTTGTAGGCATGCCTACATGACTTGGACTCTTTTTTTAATTTAGTTTTTTTACAATCTTAGCTTGATTGGTATATTAAAAAAGTTTCTTAAAAGATTTTTTTAAAGGGTGAAAGCAACACTGAGTGGGTGGGAGGAAGTAACACGGTGGGTGTGGGAAGCACCATGGAGAGTGGCACCAATGTGGAGGGTGTATGTTCAATACAAAATGCCATGGAACACGTCATTGCGTAGGTACGGAATTGCAACTTGTAACTGGCCTTCGTAGCTTGATACTCTTTCCGAATAAGGCATTGCGTGATCGTGGGGATGCTGATAATCTTAATGGTATGTAATATGACCTCCTTGTGGCATTTGTCGTGTAATCTGTGATCATGCTTGTTTTTATCCCTACCTATTTGCATTATTGTCCTTCCTTTCCTTCTTATATAAAGCGCTCTGATATCTTATGGGATCTAGTTCGAACTATATAAAACTTTATAAATAAATAAAAATAAATAAATAAAAAGAAGCACCAGGGAGAGCAGGGGTGAAGTAAAATGGAGGGTTGGAGAAGTAACATAAAGTGGTGCGAGACGCACAGGATGCGGGTGAGAGAGAAAAGCGTGGAGTGTGAGTCAGGGAGAGAAACACACAGATGAGAAAGACCAACGTAGTGCAAGAGAGAGCAGAATGAGCTCGGGTGCTGGTGGGGAGAAGCACACGAGGGAGATAGCTGGAAAACAAATGCACTCGTGAGTGCTTCAGCAAAAAAGAGAACAAGTAGTTCCCTATCGGTAAGCAGTGCAACACAAAAGTAGAGATTTCAATGCCAAAACTATTCACTGTGTCGGGAAGGAAAGGTTAAAAGTGCATTTTTTCAAAAAGGGGTTGAAAAATAGTTCCATGTTAACATCTCAAGTCTCGAATTTTCGGTTTTGTTCAAGCGGCAACCCAAACAAGACTACCCATTTTAGATTTGTTTTCTTACAAAAATGTTTCAATAGAATAAAAAGTTGTTTTTGAGTTCATTTCAAGCAGAAGGAATTGAAATTTCTTTTGATTTTTAGACTCCCAAGTTTGGTTAACAAACATATAAATTACAACGAGCCTTTCACCCTTTAAGTCTGTGTCCACTAAGAAAGAAAACACTGCCCCAAACAGCAGTGCAGACCCTGCCTGGAGATGGGGACACTTTGTAGCTGTAAAAATCACGGGTGGGTAACCGTGGGTTCTGGTACAATGCAGCATTAATGCAGGATGCAGTCTTCTGTATCGTTTATTATTCATCAGCTGCTCCAGCTGACCTGAATGCATAGTAAACATGTTACTAACTGGCCAAGTTAGTCCTGCACATAAATAATTCTCTGCACAGATTACTTCTGGTTCAATTCGCTTTGCCATCCAGAGGTACCTGAAACCTTTGTGAGATGGAGGCAAAGAAGCAGGTACTTGCATGTGTGTTGTAGGAACAACACTGCAATGCTGATTTTAGATTTGAACAGATACACAAAAAATATTTGCAAAACGATGACATTGTGGCAATCTATACTAAAAAATAAACTAAGAAAGAATAATTATGTGATAGATTATATATATATTTTTTATGAGGTATTTGTATTGTACTGTAATTGCATCCATAAAGCGCTTTATAGTCTTGCTGGGGCACCAAAGCACATTAATGGTTGGATTGCATTCTTCGTTGTGGGGAAAGCTTGGTGGGATGACAGTTGAATTGGTGTGTGAGTGTCCAGATTGATGTTCCTATCTTTTCTTAAGTTCCCATACAAGCAGGCCAGTGTTCGGCCCAGAATTACCCCACCGTCTTGATAATACTGATTACGTATACTGTGGAGACTTGTAGTTCCAGGGGAGCATGTGAGGGAGTGGTAATTACTTCAGGCCATGGGATAATGAGGAATACCTGCAGTAATCGTTGTTTCTGTGCTGCCTTCTGAATGTTTAAGTTTTCAACTGTACCTTCCACTTGCTTTCTGCAGGCAAAGTGTCACAAGTTAAAATTGCTGATCTGTGCTGATCTCTTAAAAATCTAATCCTGATGGCCTTGACTCCTGTTACTGACCCATTTTGGATTACCAGGGCACTTGTAATGAGGCCCTTAGTAGAAAAATTAAAACAAATTAAAAATATGCTTCTTAAGGATTCATTTATCTATCAATAAATGAATGATGTTATCATTAAACTATACTGTATCCATAAAGAGTAGACTAAAGGTGAAAACGCTCTACTGGTTAAATTGTTGAAACTGTGAAATTAAAGCTAGACTATATATCACACGATGACCTTCATTGATCTTATGTAAGTATAGAACTAACATTAAAAAATGTTGCTGATGCGATGTAGAATATGTTGACACAAAAATGCTTAAATAGTGAAAACGTGAAGGATGTTAACAAAAAGGTAGCACGAGAATAATGACAGTGTGGCGGTATGATAGTTCTATAATAGTGGTTCGAATTAGAATAGTCAAGTCTATTGCTGAAAAAAATGGCCAGTGTTAGTCTAAATGGCAAGTTCAGTAGATGTTTTGACCTTAGTTCAAAATCAGTGCAGGGGTCTTCTTCAGTACCATGAGGCCAGCTGGTTTAGAATAAGTGGCAGAGTAGCTCCCCTTTCGCAAACATCTACATTCCTCCCAATCATCGTGTGTTGATAATGCTGAATCATGGCTGTCTGAAACCATCCATCACACATATGTACACAAGCAGTTCACATACTTAAATCTTTGTTGTCAGTCGAGATGCGCCCGCAGTAGAATAATCAGCTCTTGAGAATCTGTCACTCAGCCTGTCACTCTGCCTATTATACTAGTCGTGGGTGATACATTCCAGCAAATTACAATGGCAGCTGTGTAATGGCACTGCCAGCAGGGGGCGATGCAGGGCACAGGAATGAATCTGGGAGCTGTGGTTACACTGTGTTTCTGCTTTGCAAAATACAGTACATTTATTTCTTGCACCAAAAATACATCATCGATTCTGATTAGATGGCCTCTGAATCCTCTTCAGTAAATGAATCTCGCTAGTGGGGACTCATATGTGCACTCTTTGTTGACTAATCTAAGATTTGGGAGCAGTGGGATTGGACAGCTAGGTGATTTTGGAGCAGACATGCTCACAGAGGAGTGATGGTATGGGGCACCATTCTCTCACTACAGAAATTAACTCGTGTAAAGGTTAACATTATGGGAGAAGCCCTGATTGTATAACCTGCCTACATGGTGTATTAAACTCCAAGGCTCAGATTAGCATGGCCAATAATCTTTTAATCTCATTGGCTCTCATGTCTAGATCTTGAAATGATCGAAGACAAAATCGCCTATGACTGTATTTTAGAGTTTTAACCATTGAAGCTGGTTAACCAGCAAGATCAGAGCATAAGCAGGGATGTGGCTTGGTCAGTAAAATTGGGGGGTGGGGGGGGGGGGGAGGTGAGCATGAGATTTCCTAACAATGATATAATAATATACAAGCAGTGTGTATGAGAGGGGCTTAAGTGGCAGTGGAAAGAGAGGAGTGCGGATGGATACGGGTCCTAAGCGAGAGAAACCACAATATTTGGTAAAATAAACATTTTTATAGACTTTCAAAACAGAGAGAGGGAGAGAGATTGGGTGTGTTTTTGTCTGTGTGTATGTAAATATTCCTGGTGAAATGCGACAGACACCTCACTATACCCGACTGAAAGCACCAGTACCCAACTATTACCATAAAATACATTTATTAAGGGGGGTGTAACACCCCAAACACCCCCCCCCCTACCCGAAGCTACATCCCTGAGCATAAGACAGTTATAGGGCTAGACACTGTCATGATGTTCCAGGTTGTACAATACCATAACCATAACGTTATCACACAGAGCACACCCAGGCACGTAGTACTGTAAAATATTAGGATACGCTGAAGATGAAACATGAATGAGAAACAGGTGCTCTCTAGGTACCTGAAAATGGCTTTACATCAAATACAAGTGGGCGAAAAAAGATTAGATGTGGCTTAGCAGTGAAGCAATCCACCGACAGGTACCAAATGACATAAGTCTTAGGCTGAAACACCAAGCTGCTCTACAAATGGAGTAATCTTGGGTGTATTTTCTCCATTTTCAATCCTTATTTGCTCTAATCGATGGCCACTGGAGACACGAATACCCAGGTATTACAAACCATTGGAAAGCCGGAGCAGAGAAGTTTCGCGAGATTACTCCATCTCTTCCAAGAGTTAGCGAGCCCTCATGCAGACTCAATGCGGAGGGAGGTGTCCAGAGATGGGTAGGGGGTACCGATAGCACGCTGAAAGGTTTTTTAGGGGGGTGAACGAGCAGAGGCAATGAATGGAGCTGCGAGTGATATTACTGTAATTAGAATGTCTTAATATGGATTCCTTCTGAATGGTAGCATTAGGAGGCTAGCAGCTCCAGTGGCTACCTGTGGTCTTGTGTAGTAAAGCGAGAGCAGGCACTGAGCCGTGAGTGGCTTTTTGGGCTTCTTTGCTTCGCCTCTGAATGAGCAGAGTGCCTGGCGGGTAATTACTAACTAACCTCCACAAAGGGTTAATAAACAGCACCTTCACCCTCAAGTGCGCCTTTTTGCTGTTTAACATGTTCAGCTTTGAAAACATTTGACTTTCAAATTAAAAGTTCCCTTGGCATAACCGAAAGTGGATATAGAAAAATATGCCACAGAATTTGACTAAGTTGGGGGAGAGTTCATGACCATCAAAGATTGAAATTTACCCTTTCTAAGATTTTTGTGCATATATTTAAAAAATGATGTCTTCCAGCGCCTTGGAAAACAACTACTCTCTTGTGATAAACCATGTAAAACTTAACAGTCCAATGAAGATGCAAAGGCGGAGAGTCAGAAACCCTTTCCTCCAGACAGGAACCGACAATCATTCTGTCTGCCTTTGGTAAACTTTCTCTTTGGGCAGTATGAATGGCCGAAAGAGGGGACGGAGTGGTATAAATGATTGGGACCATCAAGACCTATCCATCAAGGGAACACAAGACCTCGACTCTAAAAATATGGATCTAGGTGAGGCTTAGCGAGGGCTTTCGCAGACATTTTGACTTCTAGGCTGTCCATATGGTGGTACATCCTGACCTGTAATGGAAACAACTGTGCTGGGAATTGGTCCTCTAAGGTTGCAACAGGGAGGTACATTATTGAACTCTAGCTTAGAAGAGAGCCATTTTTCCTTGCATCTGCTCTGTAAGAGAAGGCTTCCTTTCTGAACTTTAGGTATGAGATGATATAGTCTTTCTTTTATTCTATCTGCTTCCCGATTGATGAGTCTGCTGTGACCATCCCCACAAGGGTACTATTCTATTGGTCTCAACAGCATGACCAGTGCCTGACCCGGAAGTAGAAGTCTTGGCAGCGTTCTGTGATCTAAAGCTATGCCAGTAATTCTACACTCCTTTCATAATTCCATAGAATATTGTCCTCATGTTATGTCCTAACTTTGTGCTTTGAGCAGTGTTTTAAGTAGGTGTGCTCCAATTCAGCACAGAAGGCCTACTCTTACTCTGAGAGGGCAGTGTGCTTTGCCAGAGAAGAGGATGCGTGCATCTGATGTATGTGGGAATATGCGCATAGAGGAAAATGCCCAAATATATTATCCATTAGCTTCAAAATATAAAGGTTTCAGAGTATTGTTCAAGACATTGGTGCAGAATACATCTTGGTGGTGCTTGGAGTTGCAATCAAGCTAATGGAAGATGGGATGCCTGTAACCCCAGTGACCCGGTGTCAGTATACAGGTAGCCATTGACATCCAACAATTTGTGACTCATCGGGCATCTGACATCTGTTAGTGAACCGTGCGATGAGCCGAAACGAGTCATAGAACAGCAGTGAGAGATATTGTTGCAACACTTGTGAGTTTTGATGTATGCTGGAATACAAGAATTAACTTTTCTTGGATTTTACCAGGAATTTTTAAAAGCTTCCAGATCAGTTCCTAAACACTGATCACCTCCAATGCTCTGGAAATTTCCTTAGAGAAAACCCCAAAAGTTGATTCTGTGTGGGCAGGATAGTTTTATTTTTTACTGCAAGGATAATGCAAGGCAGTTTGAGTCGTGGCATCAAGATGTTTGCTGTAGTAGGTGGACTTTTGCTGCAGATACTTTAAAGGTTGAGTTCTCAAGCCCTGCTCTGAAATGTGTGATCCCATGGTTAACTCAAACCCCAGTGTGACCCCATCACGTTAGTGGAAATGTGAATGCAGGCAGTGATGTGTGGGTAACACCTTTCGAAACGTATCATCACAATACCCACCGCAACTTCGTATGCCCTCAATTAAAAGGCAACCCAACCGATATGAAAAAAGAGCATTGTGGGTAGGCTCTACATTACAGCTCCTCTGCATATACATGACACCAAAAACACAAAACATAGTCACCACAAGCCACCCTTTGATAATTTTCAGCTGCAAATCTATTTGCACAATTTCATACACGAAGCTACCAGCCTGCGTCTGTACCTGGGTCTGTACAGTACTTCTTCACCAATTCAGACATGCTTGGTGGAATGGACAGCAGCCATCCAACAAGCAAAAACCTATACACTCCAAAACAGAAAGAATTAAAGGAAATCCGAAGAAAACAGCTGTATTCCTAATCTCTGCTGTTTATTTCAAGTAATAAAGCATGACGAAAGAACCTGTAGTCATAATTTAAAAAACTGCCATCCACACAGGTAAAAGGCTGACCTGTTTTGAAATGGAGCTCAACGTAACACATGCTTGTTAATTTCAGGTTTTATGTTTGTTTGCAAAATTGAGTTTTATTTTGCACCTCAAAGACGTTGCATCCAAATGTTTACCTTATAATCGTGCAGCATCTAAAGCTGGTAAGATAGCTCGGAGAGTTTAGTTCATGTTGCAAGAGTGGAAGCGGTAACAATATTGCTGTTGAAATATTGTCTTGAAACAACCTTGCATCCACCATACTTGCACCACACTTGCAACAACCACATCCACCTCCCAATGTACAATCAAGATAAGTATAAGTTGAAATAAGACTAATAACAGTGACGGCCGGTGCAGGTAAGAGCGGTGAGGCTGGGTAGTGGGGGGTGAGCCAACAGACGATGGCGAGGGAAAATAAAATAAAAAAATGAAAAACACTTACTTGTGCTCACCGCATCGCCGAGTCAGCTATGCGGCGAGTGCAAGGTAAGTGTTTTTCTTTTTTAAAATTTCATTTTCCCTCGGCATCGTCTGTGGACTCCTCATTGCCCCACCGCTTTTACCTGCACCGGAAGGAATATGGCTCTTTACCACGAATGCATTGTTCACGCATTCCATTACAACGTGGTCGTTACAACGACCACGTTGTTTCTCCGCGAACCATTACATCGCAAGTTGTTTAAACGACTTGCTGTAGGGGGCGCGCTGGATTTAGGAATAGTATTATTTACTATTCTTACTCCAGTTTGTGCAACAGCAATAAAGGTGTTGGATTCTATATCCAACCCCAGCCTCCTACAGCAAGTCATTGAAACGACTTACAATGTAATGGTACGCGTTGTAACAACGCGGTCGTTGTATCAACCACATTGTAAAGGAACAGGGTTGTGGAGACAGCGTTGTAAACGCTGTTTCCCCACCGGCAGTCACTGTCTACTAAACCTGTTCTTCCATTTATACATTTTCCTTGACTCTTGAGGACATAGTGGTAATTGTTATTGCAAATACAAAATTGCTGCAGGTGGATATTGTTGACCACGATATTGTAACATACAACGTGTTCATGGTATGTGTGTATCAGGAGGGCACAAGCATGGATCCATGCAGGACTGAACAAGACTCCGATCCCCTTGCGGTTAAACGAAGAGTGCTAAATGGTGTACTTTAATTTGCGGTGTGCACTATATGTTGGACATTTTTTATTATTGTGGTCAGCAGGACCCCTAAAGAAATACTTTTGCCTTTTCAGAAGGTTCTCAACACATTGGCCTTGCCCATGGTGGGGTCTTCTTTCCATGACTGGCGTTTCCCAAAACGGCATGACCAACTTAACATTGACTACACTATTACTGAAGCAAGGTACTCCTCAAAATCCTGAACCACTTCAACCCGCTCTAACTAAATGGTATATTGGAAATACTCCCTACATGTAGAGCAGGGAAAAAAACAGATGTCCACCAGAATTGCTTGTGAGTAGCATGCATTTACTGGTTCTGAAACCCCTAGGGAATAGCCATTCAAAATTGTGTGAATTGGACATGTGGGTTTCAATCTTAGCAACATATAGGCATGCATCTGCAAATTCATAGATTGACAACATTTTTGTAAACATGTTCCTTTACTCATTGGTTCTATTCTAATACAGTCCAAGACGTCAGACTCTCGAAGTGCACGCATGTCTCATTTTGAAAATGCATATGGTGACTGCAAGGCTCCATGCTCTGAAACTTTGATCAGGGGCCACGGGCCTTCCATCACAAATAATTTCCCCTTCACAAACAATTGTGATGTTTTTTTTTTATCTAGTGAGCTTCATTCTGAAGAAATCGTGTGATATGAAGTCTCATTCTCATCCTAGCAAAAAGTACCCAACATACTTCTCCTCTTGTTAATTTACTTACAAAAAATAAATATACTACGTTGGGTGGGTCACAGTAATGCCATAAACTGTGCTCACGAGTCCATCTAAGTTCACTTTATCTAAGTAAAAAAGCAACCCTTTTTATCTCAATGAAAAATGAATAACATTAATTTGCACCGTGTGACATGGTCTGTTGTGCAGTTAAGTCACTAGAGTAACTTACCAAAATAGTTTTTTTTGTTATAAGAGATGCACCGCAGCACAGTTAAGCTCCTGAAAATATAAATCCATGAGCGATCCCCTGTGATGTTTCTTTGCTGGAATCTCAAGTAGGTTTTGAAACAACATATTTGTAGAACTTGAAATAAAAAATAAAATCAAGCCAGTGTGGCAGTGTGGTCGGGAAATACCTTATTTTTTTTAAAATCTAAAAGTGCTACCCCCATCGCCTCATCAATTGGATTTTTTCCGACACCTTCAAAATGCTGAAATTAAGACACAAAAGCCGCAGGGGAACCTAAACTAACATTTCCAAGTGCATAAACCCGTCGACCGAAGGTTTGGGTGTTTTTCTACCCTTTTTCATGAGCCCTGGCCCTGTGCGCTGTGTCGCATTAATGGACGCGGTCCTGCATGTGGTCTTGAGCCGAGGTGTGATGGAAGGATCGCTTCTGGGCTGCCTAGAAATCTGTCATCGGCTCACTTAATAGATTCGTGATTTGTGCGAAAAAATTAAGCCACCGCAGTTCTGCAGCCGTGTCCCAACACTGGGTTGCCTTAAAACGTCTCTACCCAAGAAGTTAAAAGTTTAATAAACTGTTCCCACACTGATGTCGCCGGACCCGCCTTCTGGCACTTTGGCAGGAGACTCCATTTTGCTTGGCAGGGCCCTCGGCGAGGACTTTTCCCCCCTTGCTAATGACCCACGAGGCAAAAGTGAGAAATAAACTAAGGCTATGAACTTTCATCACAAACAAAAACACAGGTCCTTTAAAAGTGGTTTCTGACTTTTTTCTAGCACATTTTCACAGCACAAAATAGAAAAACAAACTCTCACAGGTATTCTCTGTATAAAATCCTTTTATGAGATGGTGTGTCCCCCCCCAGCTCCCTTTTGCAGGGAAGAAGTTTTTTGATGGACTCGTAAATGTAACATTCTGCCCCCGCCGCCCCCATCACCAGCAGTAATTACCAGGTTTCCTGGTGATCTGGCACGGAGTTAATGAGAAATGTGTCAGATGAGAACAGTCATAACTGAAAAGTTAACAAGATGCTCAAGAGAACAGGTCTAGTAGGCTGTTAATGACATTCTTGGGGAGTGGGGGCGGTGGGGCTGGCGGTGGTGAGTGAGAGGGACAGTGTGTGTAGGAAGAAAGTATGGAAATAACAAGGAACTGTCTTTCATGTAAAACAACAGAAACTCTCCCCTTAAACATATTTTCTGCATCCCCAGTGAGATGTGACACGTTTATAGAGATTGTTCTTGGTTTTATACATGTAAATGTTTAAACTTCTTACATTCTTAACAGCCGACAAATAATTCTTTAACTGCATAGGAATTCTAAAGAGGAGAAAGCAGTCTGTGGCCATTCACTTCAAGATGCTTTTTCATGTGAATATCTCATTGAGGTCTATTGACAACTTTACTTTTCTTGCTCATATTGTCTCTAATTTTTTGCTTTTTGCATGTGCTTTAAACACTAAGGGCCCGATGTAGGTGACCCAAATACCGGTCGGTGTTTAGGCATTCGTGATGTAGGTAAGGAATCAGTAATAAGGAATCGGTATTACCGATTCCTTAATACCTATTCCTTAAATGCAATGTTGAAAGCACATGAAAGAGTGCTTTTTGGCCTTAGGAATCGGTAATTACCACCAACTTCAAGTTGGTGGTAATTACTAAATTCCTTTAAAAAATCACTTTCTTGCTTTTTTTGAAGTGCCATGTGGCACACATCCATGCCCTTAGGGCATGCATGTGTGCCACATGTGCACACATGCACATTTCAGTGGTGCAACAGGATGTCCTTTGGACTCACTGGCACCCTTGAAATACCTCCCGGTATTACAGATTCGGTAATACCGAATCAGTAATACTGAATGTCTTCACATTCATTCCTATGGGCCTTCAAGCCCATCGGAATGAATGGGTAGGTATTCGTTATGACCGAATCTCAATTACTGATTCGGTAATAACGAATATTAAGAATTCAGTATTTTTTATAGAATTCTTACCTACATCTGAAATACCGATTTCTAAATACCGAATTGGTAAAATTCGGTATTTAGAATTCGGTATTTCACTATTACCTACATCGGCCCCTAAATGGCTCTATCTACTCGGGCGGCCTGGTGTTTTGGATATAATACAGTACTCGGAAAATACATATGCCACAGTGCGCATTGCTTACCGTGTGCAGTATTACCCCCCTACATTCTGAGCTTCGCACCTCACAATGAGAGATACTGTTGTAATTCCATGTGCTCCCCATTCCAAGCCGTTGAAACTTGGAATTTTTCAGTATTTCCCCCACAAATATTGGCAGGTTGCACCAGGCAAAATTTGTGGTGGCAAAAAAGCGTGGCATTTGTGCCCTACTTATAATCTCCATTTGCCTGGGAACTCCTATTGGCGCCTGAATTGAGATTGCTAGGGCACTCAGAATGTGACTTTTAGCCTTAGTTGATATGGACAGGAAATCAAGAGCCCCGAATAGCTAAGTTTCAGTGAGAGGCTTGTTGCACTGTGTAACTCCTGCCTGGTATAGGTGTCATTAATGTGTTTCAGCTCTTGTAGACATTGCTGCAATGGAGGCAGTCAGAGTTGGTACTTATACTGCCTGCCTTTACATCCTTCTTCATTAGGGTAAAGAGGAGGTTTGTTAATTTTAATGGGGGTAGAAGTGGGTCAATCACATAAAAAAGAATGGAGATTGTAGCTATGTTATTGTCACAGATACCCGTCTTAGAAGCACACAAAGATAGAATCTAGGTGTGAGGCCTACTTTATGCCAAGGGCGCTCTTCTTCCACAGTAAAATGGCAAGGGGAGTAGGTAGCCCTGGGAATATTTTTCTATATGACGGTGTAGCTATACCCCGAGCAATCCTATTTGCATTCCATTACTCTTAAGAGATCTACCTATTTTTGATTTTTTCAGTTTGATATTGCAACTGATTTATTGATTGTTCCGGGTAGAGAGGCTTGATGGGGCAACTTTTCATTTATGCATTCAAACGTTCACATCTGCAAAACAAAAATCATCCTATTTGCGATATCCAAGCAAATAGAGTATGCGCCAGTGAAAAGCTAAGAAGTACTAATGCTAAAACAGTTAGCCTAGTACTCTCGCCTGTCTTGATGTAGAGCCCCTGCTTTCCAGCATTTACTGGTGCCCTTGAATATTCTTCTAGATCTCAAATATGAGAACATTGTGCCAACCATAAATAGGGGTGCGCAATGGCCCACAATGTTTTCTGTTTTTCACATAAATAATATCGCTATTGAAAGAAGCATACTTTTCATAAATGTACACAGATACATCCTTAACAACAAGCATCATTTCATGTTTATAAATTTAGAAAGATGGAGTTTTCTGTGTTGATAATATAATGTTATGGTTTTTAATACATCTACCCTTTTAATAGCACTCACAATTATATGTCTGAAGGCTTGACAGCTCTCCTGGCTTTACAGCTATTCCACCTTGGTTATATCTTAGTTCAAGGGTGAAGGTCACTATCCGGTTAAAATCAAAGATCCTTATCTACTAGTTACTCTTCAACAAAGAACAACATGTTCTGGACAGAAATAGATTTGAAAAAATACATATCACACTTGATAATCTACTCTAGTTGAAGCTGTATTCTTCTAGCTCCCATTATCCTGGGTTCACAATGTTCCTGAGATTTAATGTTCCTTGCAATTCGCTTTGCCAGAATATCACCTTTTAAGAACATTTTGCCTAGTCTCCTTTTTAAAATTTGTATAAGGCCTGCTTTGTTTTTAACAACACTCACTGATACAAGTCCACTGATTCCCTCACAAAAAACATTCAATTGTAATAATTTCTGAAAATTTTGTGATTGCGTTTTTGGAAACTATTGAAATCCATGCTTGAGGCCGGGTAACATTTTAATCCACTAGTCAATAAATTGGAATTTTTAGGCAAATATTGAAAAATGGAATATGTTAAACTATGCTGCATACTTTCTCAATCGACGGAACTCCAAGACCAATAATCTAAGAGCATGGTAAGATGAAATATCAAAATATCAATGAAAAAACACAGAAAATGTAAGACTATGAATAGGAGTAGAAAAAAGGGATAGGAAACAAAATTAGGAAATACAGTTTTTTCAGTAAAGAAAGCTTAAGTAACGTATAAATAAAAATATTTTTGGGGTGAAAATTGGCTTTTCATAAGGATTAAAAGAATTTTGAAATAAAAATGGGATTTTTACTTTATCATTTTTAAATGCATGTGTAGAATGGACAAAACATTAAAAAGTTCATTGTACAATGAAGTTTGACAATACAATTTTCACTTTTGATGGTTTGGGAACTCAGGATCACCGGAGAGAGAAGGGAAGAGAACTATGATATTGATCCTTCATCAGAAATTCACCTATTTGGTAGAAACCACTTAAGTAAACATGCATGTCTGATGGTGGCTTGTGAGTCTACATTTCTAAGGTATCCCAATGATAATGCTGTACTTCCCATCATTTTATTTTTAATATCCATTAATGGATCAGTACACAATTTGCAGGGTGTCATTCAGCAACAATTGCCACTTGTGAACAATCCATCGTAGGAGTATCATGTCTTACTTTCTAATACTTTTACAATCAGTTTGACCCCATAGAAAGTAGATACCACGCATATTTGTTTCAGAAGTCATTTGATGAATACAGGGTGAGCAGTCAATGCTTTGGTTGGTAGAAGGATGCAGTGCATGCTGAGTATTCAGTGATGTCATTGAGGTGGTAAAGTGAAGAAGCATCCTTTAGCTCACAATCCAGAGATGTTTACAAGTGGGTTGAAGGACTATTCTCAGTCCAAGCAGCTCTTTTCTCTTGCAACCATTTATCCAAATATCAGGCAACTGCGTCTCAAACTGGCAAGGCAATATTTTCTGAAAGTGCAGAGGCATTAGACAATTACTGCCTGTTCAACCTGACCTTGTCTTACACTGTCGGGTAGGGGACTGTTGAATTATTTCCAATGAAGCGGTAAAGAAATATAAAAGTGCACCCAAACCCATTAGTGCAACTAAGATGAATTTACTGGCATTTAGACGCCTGGTGACATTTTTCTGGTTAGCTATATTTCTATATACAGCAGTATCCAGGAACAGGCCCATGCTGGAGGTCCATTTTTCTAAACAAAGCACCTTCTGGAGGTTAGTCCATGGTATCTGTATGTATGTATGTATGTATGTAGAATTTCATGAATCTAGTGGAAAAAGAAGAAAAAAGGAAGCAAACAGGGTCAAAGGTAAGCACACAGTCAATGAGCAATAGGAGAACTAGTTGGTTATTCTCTCGCTACTGCATTGTGATGTAGTGTTTTTTACAGAATTGTGTCATCCACTCTTACCTACATTGAAGCAGCATTGGGGTGATCCTTGTGGATATAGGGATTTTGATATATACCCATGATGCATAAATGGAAAAGGTCTACTGCCTTGTTTTTTTCTTTTTTGCAATTCTAAGTCTCCAGTCCAATGGGCGCCTGGATGTGGTGTGCTGAAAGACACCAGAGAGGGTGAGCTTGTCGGCAAAGTAAGAGGGATGCTGCCTCGCCCTAGTGGCCTTGTAAATGATGCATCTGGTTTTAAAGATGGTGTGTGCTGGCATGGGGAGCCATCAGGATAGGGGTGATGTGATCATATAATTATGTTCTGGATGAGACGTGCTGTGGTGTTTATAATGCCCTTAACGAGTGCCAGTGTGGAGTCTTTGAGGACACAGAGAAGGGTGTTACCACCATCCAGAGGTAACTATGTAAGGACTTGAACAACAGTTCTGAAGTCTTTCTGGAAGAAGTCATTTATTTTTCTCTAGAAGAGAGAGTTGGTACCAGGCCATCTTTGCTTAGTTGCAACGAGTTACTTGAGGGAGAGATTGGTGTCCAAGGTGAATCCAAGTGACTTGGCATTCTGTGAAACTTGAGGTTTGAATCCTTGAAGATTCACATCATTGGCCCAAGTTTGTAGTATTTCTTGCTAGTTGTTCATGACAAATCACGCGAATTCTGTCTTGGTTGGATAGAGCATCAGGTAGGCGCGAGCTATCATATTCCAGATGAGGTCTATGCAGTGTTGTGTTTGAGGCTTTGAGTGGGTCTAGAGCAGAGGAGACTTTCAGATAGAATTCTGTATACATGTTTGGAGACTGAGGCAGAGTGTGATGCATAGTTTAGCCTATAAGCCAATCCTTCAATACAGTCAGGTCACTTGATATTTCTGGAAAGCCAACCTGGGCTACCAAGTAATTATTTCAATGTCACTTGTGCAGTGGAAGAACTAAGAGTATGTCGAAATGTTTGAGATGAATGTCTAGGCGATATACTGGCCAGGGAACATGTTGCCAAAGATGGCCCTGCATTCTTGATAGTGTTGGACTGAGTATTGATCTCTTGGGTTTTATATTAAATGTCCACTATATCCTTGGGAACTTCTCAGACGATATCATTCATTCAGTGACAGTGAAATCCATTTCTGAAGGTGGCTGCTGCAATCTACAAGCCTACCTGGCTGGAATATACTAGGTGCTAATGCCCAAGGTGGCTCGCAAAATCTTTTGAAATTTCAGTCCTACAGCACCCGAAGCAAGGGATTTACATTGTAGAGTTGTAATGAAAAATGCTGTTCTGTAAGGCTGTTTTCTAATTAGGAGAGATGTTCCTAGAAGTCCATAATGATAATAAAAATCAATAAAAACTGAAGACCAGTTCTAAAACGTAGCAGGGATATGCAGAAGAAAAAAACCCTACCTTTTAGTTGCTCGAGGTGTACCAGGTAAGCTTACTTAATTTTAGAGCAACCTCTAATGTAATCAAACCATTTTCTCTAGGGGTTAAAATAGACACTATTAATACATTGGTGTTGCTGTTCTTCCATTCAAGACAATATTATTTTTTATGTGAAGAATACCATTTTAAATAAGATTTGGCAAATGTGAATAAATTGTATTCTTATGAAACCATTGTATTTTGTATAGAACTGTAATTTGTTTTGAATCAATGTATGTTGAAGTTATTTTGTAATGAACTGGGATTCCTTTGGCATCACTGCTTGCTAAAATCACAAAATATTGTAATACTACGGCCACATAATGTGTTGCATAATTTGTCTTTTTCCCCACATAATTTAGTGTACTTGCCATGTAATCTGGCTCTTTACTGCCACATAATTGAAGTGTCGCTGCCTTTGGCTGTACAAAGGCCTGTGAGTTCGCAGGCTGTATCAGATGGAGAGAGGTAGATGAGCCTGACTTATAGTTTGATAGGTGTTACTCCATCTGTCAGGGCGGCAGAGGACATTACTCTGCCCTGCTGTTGGACTACCATCCATCAAAGTTAGTGATGACTTCTAGCCCAGCAGCCATCTCTGTACCATGAAGGGAACTGTCATCTTAGCGGTTCACTCAAGGGCCAAAAAAATTGGCGGATGGCTGCCGTTGTTACTGATACCCGTTACCCAAATGTTTTCAAAGTTTTTTTTTTCTTCAGAAGCAAACTTCCAAAGCGGGAGTTTGTTTCTGAAGAACAAACATCTAATGACCCCCACATCCTGAAAAGACACTCCCAGTTATTCCTGGTGTCAATGTACAGAAACAATAGACACTACACCGTCCACCCAAAATAGGGCAGGTGGAGGAATGTCCTTTCTCCAACTACTTCTACCCCATTAAGCCCATTGGAGGTAGTTTTCCATTGAAGGAGCCAACGGGAGTCTGTTGGCAGAAAACCTAATGTCCGCCCATCTCTAAATAAAGTGGGGGTGACTTAGGGCTTGGCAGACAGCGCAGTCCATTGCCTATGAGACAGAGTACCCTGTCCGCCAGACGCTAAATCAGGCCTTAGGTCACGTTGCTATTATTAGAAAAAATCTGAGCCTTTTGCCAAAAGAAGAGTCCAATAGGCACATCTCCAAATGATGATAGATTACATATGCTTCCTGGTAGGGAAAAAGAGTGTTAGCTAGCCGGGCATATATGTTTATAGCTTGATATAGCTCTCATGTGAGCAAAACCTTATGGAAAATAGCGTTTGTATAAAGTAATGCATACGGCGTAGCAGCGCTTGACAAATCTGATTTATATAAAGTCAGTAAAACTTCAAAAAGTGAACAGATTAGAAAATGATCAGTGGGGCTGTGAAAAAAAAGTTGACATCAAAACACTAGTGGGCTGTGCAGCACTTAATAACTGAAACTGTGCCCAGTGCAAATATTGTTTCTCCATTTTGAGTTGGTCTGTCTTGTTCGCTTGATCTCTCTCTCCTGCCTCATTGTGCCTCTTTAGCTCTCACTTACTGACATCTTATGCTGTATATTGCCAAAAAACATATGGTGCTAAATACATATACTTAGAATGGCGTTTTTTGGTCGTCTGAATACTTATCAGTGGTTGGCTTTCCTGTCAATCTCATTTGCTTGCTTCTTATTGGATAGCCTGCCATCTTCTATCAGCATCGTAACAAGCACTTTTTTCCTTTCTGGTGATGCATTTCAGCATCGTAATAAGCATGGGTAAAGACAACAGTTTGGCTCCGCCTTTCAAAGGTACAGGCTATTCGCATTGCCAGTGTGTGTCTATCTTGAATATTACTTCTTCATAATGGAAATAATATATGTTTATGTGGAGATAAACTACTGGTTTCTTCAGCGTTCATCAAATGTGGTTGTGTACAAATGCACAAAAAGTGCAAAATACACAGATGTAATCATGTCAAATCAATCTCATAAGTAGAGGAGGGACAAGTTGCTAATGAACATTTTGACAATTTGTACAAGACCAACTCACTAAAAGTCTAGTAGCGCAGAAGACAACTATTATTACCTCTATCACTGTTAATTTAAGCCCCTGGTGACTGCTATTGACTGTCATAGGCTGCAGACATGTTTATTCCCCTTTTTGGTGTGGAACGCCATAGAATGAAATTTCGCCAGGTGCCTGTGTGAAACAACACAGCAAAATCACGAGTCACAGTGACCTCAAGTTGGAGCGCAAACATCATGACCTAATGCCACAACTATGCTGGCTTCACCTCTCCATGCAGACAGTGAGCTCTGAAGCGTCCAAGTTCCCAGTAGAGACATACCCTGCAGTGAAAACAAAGAGCTTGGTATGCATTCTTGTCCCACTTGACTCGACTGAATGAGCCTACTTTAGCAACACAGAAAGGGAATCTTGACCTTTCAAAGTGACTTGTCACAACATCTCGCTTAATATTGAGTTTTTATGATTGATTCAAATTTTTTAACTTGAAAATCAAAAATGAAAGCTTCCTGACTGGATCTCAACCAAGCTATTTATGCTTTGTTGACCTCTCTCTCTCTCTCTCTCTCTCTCTCTCTCTCTCTCTCTCCCTCTATCTCTCTCTCTCTCTCTCTCTCTTTATATATATACATATATATGTATATATATATGTATATATATATATGTATGTATATATGTATATATATATATATATATGTATATATATGTGTGTATATATATATATATATATATATATATATATATATATATATATATATATATATATATATATATATATATATATATATATATATATATATGTATGAACTCTGGATGGACTCTGGATGAACAGCAGGGCATGGCAGATTTTTCCCTACATGCTAAGAACCGTTGGGAGTCTAAATGAATATTGATTCAAAATTACCATCCAACCTCAATATAATGGTCAAAATATTGTTGGTAAAATATGGTGGACTCAATTATATAAGCTCAGTAATATTACTGTTGTGCATTAATAGCAAAGTTTAAAATATAATTTACTGTAATATTGTTTTGTATTAAACAGTTTCATTGTGTTGTATCATGCTTTAATCTCATTATTGATGTTTTTGTGAAATGTATTTATAATTATTTTTACAATAATGTTTAATTGTTTGGGTTGGTTGGGTTATAGAGTGTGTAGTGCTTTTTAAGATATTATATTAATTATTTTTAATTGAATAAAATATTCTTTTTAATATTTTTTTAATTGTTGTTTGTTTATGTTTGAAATTTCTTTAATTATGTAATAAATGTAACTTTCGGATTGTATGGTTTATTATGGGGTTGGGTGGGATGGTTGAAACTCTTTACAGATAGACTTCTGGAGATACATGTGACGTAATTTTTGTAATCAAAACTTCATAAAATACATATCTTGAACTGAGAGGAATAGTTACATTTGGAATGTTGTTCTCAAAGGGATATAAGTCAGAGGCTTTAGGTGCTAACAGCCTGCAGTTGCATGGGGGCAATGTTCCTCTGCTTGATAGGTGTCTCTACGAATGCTAGTCACGCTCTCTGGATCTAGATATATCAACACTTCTTATCACCCAAGGAACCTGATGCATAAAGTGGATACCATCAAATGAGAGGGCACATTGAAATGTAAACCTCACTCCTTGTTTACTTTTAAAATCATTATCATGACTTCAATTTGTGGAATTATCTAATCAATCAATCAGTACTTGTAGAGCGTTATATATCACCCGCGAGGGTATCCAGGTGCTTGGGTTGATGTGCTCAGTTGAAAACCCAGGTCTTGAGTCTCTTCCTGAAGTCTGTCTGCTAGGGAGATCTTCGAAGGTGGAGAGGGAGGGCTTTTCAGGTCTTGGCGATGAGGTGGGAGAAGGAGTGGCCACCGCTGTGGCTGAGGTGGATGTGCAGTGTTTGAGCCAGGGCACAGGAGGCGGAGCAGAGGTTTCTGGATGGTTAGAGGAAGTTCAGGCAGTGGTTCATGTATTTTGCTCCTTGGTGGTGGTGGGCTTTTTAGGTGTGTGTCAGTAGTTTGAATTGGCATCATGTGATGTTGATCCGTTTAGGCAAGTTGAGGATCAGTTTGGCCACTGAATTCTGTATCATCTGTAGCCTTCTCATGAGGTTCGTGGTGGTACCTGTGTATAGTGCGTTGCCATAGTCTAGACAGCTGGTGATAAGGGCTTGTGTGACTATTTCTCTCATGCTTTTATGGAGAGCCATTTGAAGATTCTTTAGAACATGCAGAGAGTGTGGAAGAGGCAGAGGAAACTGTGTTGATCTGTCGTTTCATGATGAGTTTGCTGTCCAGGATGATGCCAAGGTTTCCGGTGTAGACTTTTGGTGTGGGGGTGGGGACACCTTCAGCGGGCCACCAGGTGTCGTTGCAGAGGGAGGTGTGGTTGCCAAAGATCACACTTCGGTTTTGTCTATGTTGAGCTTCAGACTGCAACATTCTTCATGCAGTTGTGAAAGTTGGCCTTAGTGGTTGGGTCTGCTGAGAGTGAGATGATGAGCTGGGTGTTGTCGCCATTTTATAAGATGTTGATGTCATGGGTCCTGATGATGTCGGCTAGAGATGTCATGTAGGTGTTGAAGAGGGTGAGGCTGAGGGGTGAGCCTTGAGGGATGCCGCAGATGATGGACATGGGTTCCAAGGTGAGGGGGGAGAGGCAGATTCTCTGTGGGCATCATGAGAGGAATGATGCAATCCTTCTGAGTCCTTCTCCCTTTATTGCAATACAGTACAATATAGTGCAGTCTCTTGATGAGTGTTTGGTGAAAAATTGTGTTGAAGGCTGCAGAGAGGTCGAGAAGGATCAGGGCAGCCGATTTTCCTAAGTCAAATAGGGTCCGGATGTCATCCATGGCAGCAATCAGGGCATTCTTGGTGCTATGGTTGGCTCGGAAACTGGTTTGAGAGGTGTGTAGCAGGTTGTTTCTTTCTCTAATAACTGTAGAACACTCGTAATCTATTAGAGACTTCTAGTCACAGATTCATTACCTTAGAATATTCCCCAGACTGGATCTGTAAACTTTTTGAGCAGTATCTCTGCACATTGGTAGGTGGCGCTGTTTGTCCCCTCTTCAACGTCATCTGCGCAGGAAGTGACGTGTGCGGTCGCTATATATGTGGCTACCCAGGGCATCTGTTACTTTTTGCAACCTTTCCACACGGAGCCACGAAGATTGCTGCTGCACCAGTGTGCAGGCAATAAGAACCTCATAAGGGTTACCCGATAAGGAGACATCTGTACACAGCGCAGCAAGGTTAGGATGGTCGGTAAGGAATCTGCGGCCAGATAGAATCTCTGCCAGATAAGGCATTACCTAAGGTAAGTAACTTGTTCTTTTCTGCCCTAACGTTGGAAAATAACAATTATTCTATCCAGGCTTTATCTGTAAATAGAGGCTCTATCCAAAAGACTCTACGGCAAATGTATAAAAAAATCATGCAGAGCAGCAAGTCACCTTGCTGAGCTGAGTGATAGGAAAGGGCAGTAATGTGCTGTATATCACATTATACTGTGCATTCCTGTCTTTTCCCTGCACTGGTGTACAATGTGCTGCCTAGCGCCAATGCAGACACCTTTGCACCATTTTGCTCATTCTATGATTTGTGGTGTGTTGTGTTACTCTAGATTTATCAAGCCACTCAGGGCCACGCAAGGTGGCGTTGCGTGGCTTGATGAGTCTAACTTAAGAGTTGCTTCACTCTTGCGTCACGTTGTGTGGCACAAGGGCGACAAAACTCTTTGATACGTTTGGCTCCAAGTTGCTTATACATATTTTACTGTGGTTAGCCTCAGACTCCATAGAAGGTAGGCTTTATAAATGTACCCTCCCTCCCTTCCTTCCTCTTCCTCCCTCCCTTCTTTCATTGTAGAATTGTGAGCTTTTAATTGGATTCAATGAAGCTAGTTGCATGGGTATCCTTCAGTAAAATTGACATTTCCCCTGCCTCTGCACCTGCCCTGATTCTGGGCGGAATTGCCTCGATAAATTGCTAGTCGGGGCGGGGCTAGATACATTTTCGTGGCGAATTAAACAATTTTAACAGTTATTACATTTGGTTATTCTTTTTGCTATTTTCTGTATGTGCAAATCATTCGCGTTCTTTTCTAAAGAAAATGTTATATCTGAACAGTGAAGGTTTGTTCTGAGGAGGAAGCACGATTACAGAGGTTTATACACTGCGCCGGATCTTTCTATGCATTCTGCATGGGTCTGCGAGACAAGCCAATATCTGCAATCCGGAGACACCTCTGGACAAAGTACCCTTTGTACCTGTGGCTGTCACTCACTAATGACACTGTACCTCACTGTGGTGTAAAACACGCCCAGCGGCACACACGCACACCCCAATACAAGAAATAATAAACATTGCATCCGATGCGCAGGCCCGTCAGACACTCTCATCATCTCGGAGCTTGACTGCGTTTTTACTGGATCCTATCCAGTAATCTTAAGGTAATGCAGAAATATGCATCCATGCTTCCCGAACAAAAGCGCTTTTCTTGTAGGCACTCAAATGTATCCCAGTATCCCTCAGTTTAGTCAACCTATCTCTCTCTGAACCGGAATTTAAACCGAATCGCCACTGAGCGTCTTGACCCTGTCAAGCAATACTGTGGGTCTGATGAAGGCCTAAGGAGAAAAAGTGTGTCGTCATCAATGCTTATAGGCAGTGGCGGCTGGCACAGCTAAGAGCGGTGAGCAGGGTGTGGGAGGGGAGGGTGTGCGGGGGTAATTCGACATACGACTGGTTAATTTAAATTTTAAAAAAACACTTACCTTGCGCTCGCCGCATAGCTTACTAAGCATTGTTGAATACAAAACATACACTGTGCTTTTGTGGCCTGTGCGATCAGCTATGTTGCAACCATGGTCTCTTCCCCTGAGATCCAGTTTACAAGGTGGGTGACCAGCTTCCTCCAGGTCTTTACTGACACTGATGCAGCCCTGGGCTTTTATGTGAATGTCTAATGCATTCTGGGTATTGTGGTCTGCTTTCGCTTTCATTAAATTAATTAAAATAATTAGACTAACAGCTGGAATTGTTGATTTGTAGGCGAAAAGTTCAGGCCCGGACACAGTGTCTATAATGACTTGAAGTGAGGTGGTCAAATTTCGTACCAGAGGTACACAAAATGTACAGGAGCCGATCACCCACTTCTCTTAAGCACACCCATAAGAACATCAGAAAGGGCCCTTCCATGTTTTCTCGTCGGTTCCAACTTTGGCTAAGCTTGTCCAAGCTGTTAACAGCTGCCAAAGGCATGAAGTAATGAGAAAGCATTGGAAAGAAAAAAACAAGCTGACATCACTGCAGCAGTGCAGAAGTGAACACAGCTGGCATGTTCTTTCGCTGTCAGTGACTATTTGAGAGGACCGCGGTGATGGGTCCGACTTCAATCTGTAAACATGGGCTGTTCCTGCAGGTCACCCATGCCTTCTATAGACTTAATGTCTATCGACCTAACAGTGTCAACGTGGTACTCTTGAGCAACGTGTCATCCACTGTCCCAACCCCCCCCTTACACCAACAAATCAGCGACCTGCAACTAAAGTTGGCCATAATTAATCAATGGTGGCTGGCAGCGAAGTCTGGAATTGATACAACCTTTTGTAGCATAATCATGCATCTGATTTGTAGTTAAATTTAGGTGGACCTGTCCCTAACTTTGAATTCCCAGAATCCGGACACTGAAGTCAAGAGGTTTTCTCCAAGGACTGGACAACCACACTCTCTCCTTTGTTACTCCAATTGCCAACTTGTCAGACTCCTCTCTATCAAGGACAGCAAAGATGCACCTAGTGTTTGTTGCTCTGAGTGGCCGATCAGAAATCACAACTTGCATGTGACCTAGACAGGCGTAAAGAGGCCCAAAAAATATAGGAGCAACTGAAGAACTGCTGTAGAAAGCCACCCTGAAGGCATAATGAACAGGATTAACCCCTTCGCCGTGGGGGTAATTCCCCCACAGCGTGGGGGGCAGGCGGGGGCCGCAGCGCGGCGGTGCTCGAGACGAGCCCAGCTCGTCATGAGTCACAGTGGAGCTGTGCTCATGACGAGCTAGGCTCATCACAACCCCGCACACTGATTAATTCTCCCGCACAGGCGGGGAATCAATCGCGCGTGGGCGGGCTGCGGCCGTTATGACGAGCCCTGCTCGTCATGAGCACAGCTCCACTGTGACTCATGACGAGCTGGGCTCGTCATGAGCATGGAAGGAGTTAAACTTGGACTTCTTATATAAGGGAGAGTTATTAGATACAGCAGAATGCAGCAGTTCCATTCCCCAGGAGGCTGCCTACCTTTTTACAAAGTGAATGGCATGTGACCCGTACCATCCCATCCTGGTAGTTTGCATCACACCTGGCTGGTGTCCTCCTGCAGAAATGTAAAATTATTTTCCCTCGCTCCAAAGCTTGGTTTGCACTTGAAATATACATTTACTCCACTATCTCACATACGTTGAGGTGGTGATGAATTAGGAGGCATCTGAGGTGGTAAACTGAGCCTTGTTGTTCCCTCGTAGGTTTACTGTTTTTTCCGCTTTCGCTACTGCGGTGAGGCGTGCACATTCCTGAGGCGCTAATATCTTCATATGACTAGTTGTGTCAGTTTATGCTTTGATTGGCTATGAGTGTGTGTATCTAATGTAGAATTCATGCTGAAGGATAGTTAAAGGGTTGCTTAGCCTCTCCTTATTGGGTTACCCACCCTGCCAGATGTAGACTCTGTCAAACAAGCTGCACTACACCTGAAAGCCTCACACTGCTTATTGATGTGGAGCTGAAGAACCAGGCGCCTGCTGTTTCTTTAAATCCTTACCTTTCTTTTTCATGAGGAAATGGAAATCTATGTGCCAGCTCCTCATCTATTTCATGCGGCCATTCATAATATTGCCCCATTCTGACAGTTCCATGATAATTAAACGGGGGCGGCTCGAGTCTGCTTTCCATAAAAAGCCATCCGGCTGACTATGATGGAGGGATTTGGAAGCAGGTAATTGCCTAGGCAGCAAATAACTGTTTTGCCATCAGCAGTAGTTTCAGGTCATTCTTGCAATGGTGAGGAAAGCGAAAACGGACTAAAGATCATGAAGAGAGAAATGAGGAGGGCTGTGCTCTCCGTGCTATGGGATGTGTGGCGTCAATAGTTGCCAATGGCAACCGGCCAATGTGTTCGATAGAACGGGCCTAATGGGAGAGAAAGGAGATTGCACACAAAGCAGTTGCCCCAAAAGGCCAGTAGGGTATTGGCAAAGTCAGTCACATGTCAGGTAACCTTCTTTCTTCAAGGCCGAATAATAATAATAATAATAATGATTAAAATAATAATAATAATAATAATAATGATAATGATACCACCACCAACAACAGCAATAATAATAATAGGACTACTACTAATACTACTACTACTACTATTACAGCTAATAATCATAATAAAATAATAATAATAATGATAATACACCAACAGCAGCAATACTACCACTAATAAAATAATACCACCACCAACAAAAGCAACAGCAATACTACTACTACTACTATAAATAATAATAATAATAATAATAATAATGATAATAATAATACCAACTCCAACAATACTACTGCTAATAATAATACAACTGAAAACTTCAATATTACTACTATTACTACTACTACTACTACTACTACTAATAATAATAACAATAATAATAATAATAATACCACCGACAACAGCAATACTACTACTAATAATAATACCACCACCAGCAATACTACTACTACTACATCTAGTAAAAATAATAATAATAATAATGATAATACTACCACCAACAAAACTACTACTACTAATGCAAAAACATTTCAGTTCCCTCACCAAAGGAGCAAACTTCCAAAGCAGCATCCTTAGGAAGCTCAAACCTAATCTCCCTGCTCATGACCTAAAGGTTGCAGTGCAAGCATTGGTGATCGCAAAGCTGGACTATGGCAGTGCTGCCATGCGTGGCCTGCCCAGAGTGAAAACGGCTCCCCTTAGGGTGCCCTTCAATGCTGCGGCCAGGCTCGTTCTGGGCCCCCAAAAAATTCAACCACATCTCTCCGGACCTGCTAGCTCTGAAATGGCTCCCCTATGAAGCTCGGATACAGCTGAAAATTGCATACATGACACATAAAGCCATCCACCTCAAGACCCTCGCTCAGAAACTGGAGCTCTCATGTGGTTCAAGAGCCTCTAGAAGTGCCAGCACCCTATTACTCAAACCATAAAAATTCAAGAAAAAAAGACCTATATTCGAACATTTTCAGGTCTGGCGCAAAGGATTTGGTACTCTCTTGCACCCGAAGTCAGGGTGATCCTTGCCTCTTCCCTCTTCAAATCAGAAGTTAAATAGCTCTTGATGAAGAAATATCTGCCTCAGTCTTCCTTCCCCACTTGACTCCCAGACCATTCGATGCTGTTTTGTGCCCTAGATGCTAGGCTCTTGAGAATGTTGGACTTTCTAAGTCTATGTACCTGTTGATATGCTGATTATTTGTGTTTCCATGTACTCTTCTTACTGCACAATCTGTAAAGCGCTCTGATACCCTCGGTGGTCATGTTCGCGCTATATAAAACTTTCAAAATAAATACATAAACTAATAATAATAATAATACCGCCAACAGCAATACTACTGCTACTAATAATAATAATAATAATACCACCAACAGCAACAGCAATACTACTACTACTACTACTATTAGTACGAATAATGAGAAAAATAAGAATACCACCACCAACAACAGCAACAACAATACTACTACTACTACTACTACTACTAATAATGATGATAATACCAGCAATACTACTATTACCACAACTACTACTAGTACTACTAATAATAATAATAATACCACCAACAACAGCAATAATTATAATAGGACTACTACTAATACTACTACTGCTAATACTATTACAGCTATTAATATTAATAAAATAATAATAATGATAATACACCAACAACAGCAATACTACTACTACTACTAGTACTACTACTACTACTACTACTACCACGAATAAAATAATAATAACACCTACAACAAAATCAACAGAAATACTACTACTACTACTACTTCTACTAATAATAATAATAATAATACCACCACCAACAATACTACCACAAATAATAATACAACCGACAACAACAATACTACTACTATTACTACTACTACTACTAATAATAATTATAATAATACCACCAACGACAACAGTAATACTACTACTACTAATAATAATAATAATAACACCACCACCAGCAACAGCAATACTACCACTACTACTACTAGTAGTATGAATAATAATATTAATTATGTTAATACCACCACCACCAATACTACTACTACTAATAATAATAATAATACCACCAACAGCAATACTACTACTACCAATAATAATAATAATAAAACCACCACCAGCAACAGCAACACTAATACTAGTACTATTAGTAGGAATAATAAGAATAATACAACCACCAACAACAGCAACAACAATACTACTACTACTACTAATAATAATAATAATAACACCAGCAACAGCAATACTTCTACTACTACTACTACTACTAATAATAATAATATTAATAACAATAATAATAATAATAATAATATTAATAATAATAATAATAATTAGAAGAAGAATATAATGATAATACCACCAACAACAACAGCAACAACAATACTACTTCCAGTACTCCTACTAATAATTATAAAAAATAATAAGAAGAATGATACTACGACCACCAGCAACAGCAATACCACTACTGCTAATAACAAGACTATTAATACTACTACTACTACTACTACTACTACTACTACTATTTATTATAATTATAATAATAATAATCATTTAGTCAAAATCACAGCATCCAGACAGTAAATCAAAGATCTTTTTCTAAAGAATCTGAACAATTATATGTGCTTGGAAGGATTAAAAAAAGGTTGCTTAAAAAAATGACCAACCCAATGATACCACATAAGATAGCCATCTACGGTGGATAGATAGCATTACTAGTAATCTACAGCTACTTTTAATTACTTGCTAGGTCATCCTTTAGACTTGCCCAATGCCAGTAATTTATCCCAATGGTGAAAATGAATTATTAAACTAAGAATTTAATATCAGGGCTCAAAAAACAGCACAGAGGTATGACTTTCATTTTTAAATAACTGTTTCTTATGGTAGTGAATGGTGGAATAAACAATGAACAAGATGAATTGTACTGCGGATGAGTATTTAAACATGATGAATCCTATTGAGTAAATAAAGAATGTGTTTTACAGTAAAACTGATCTGTTTCCCTGTGCCTACTTGTTCATATACCTTACTGTCTGCTGCCTCTTTGTTCCCACATTATGTGCTCCTGAATCCCCTTAGACCTCATCTTTCTGTCTACTTAGCCTCACCCAGATTTATCAGCATTGTATGCAGCATTATAATAACTTGAATGCCTAATTTATTTTATGTTTCCCAATGGTTTTGAAAGCTGTGGTTCTTTTTAATTTATGGCCTGTGTCCCAAACTAAAACTTATTGGGTAATTGAGTGGGTAATGCTTTTTAAAGTTACATATTGATGAGTTTTAATCGGCTAAAATAAAATATTTTTCAATATTTTGAAATTGTTATTTATTGTTTGCATGTATGACAGGTTTTTAAATATGTAATAAATGTAACTTTCGGATTGCAAGAATTATTAGGGGATTGGGTGGAAAGGTTAGAAAACCCCTACAGATACATTTCTGGTGGGGTACGTGACTTAATTTGTGGTAATAAAATTACATACATTACAGAATTTGAACTGAGAGCAATAATTACAGTCAGAATTTTGTTCTCCAATGGACAGAAGTGAGTAGCTTTGGGGTTCCTAGAGCCTGTACCCCTGATTGACGGGTGACTCTAGGAGTGAGATTCAATCCCTCTGGATCCAGATGTATCAAACTCTTATCATCAAGGTACCTAAATGCTCTTTACTTTCACACTAACTCACAAAGCATTCCTGTCTAAACATTCCATAAATTCTTTAGTACCCCACACTGAGCCAAACACCATCAAAACACAAACACTATCAAATAATTGCTATAGTCCGATTGATGTTTTTGTCAGATCCACAAGAAAGGGTGCCCAGATAGAGAATGTACTAAGATGCTATAACAATGGTGTTGGGCACTCTACACATGCAAATGACATAACATACTCCAGGCATATAATTCTTTGAGTGCTTTTGCATATCAGACATAGGTCTTATGTAGTAGTACATAGTGTTTTTCACGGTATGGTGGAACAAATACAGGTCTTTCCTGTTCATTGACTAGTGATGGAATTGTGTTGCCTTATTCAATTCCAGTCTACATATGACCAGCTTCTAGTTTGAAAATGTGAGGAATATTCAGTTTCTAAGGGGAATTATCCGCTATGTACACAATAACAGTGTTAAAATAGGGAGGTGTACTGTAGTTGGTATGCCCTAAAATTGAGTACTTTTGAGCCTGCTATTCTTATCCAGGGCACAACATAGCCTTTCTCTGAGCAAGTAACAACTGATGCACATCTTTAGTTTCAGTTGCAAAGTTTCAAAGAATATATATACTGGGAGATTGGATCTGTGGTCCATTGTTGGGATGTGTGCTTTAGATCCAGCAACTCATACTGTGTTCTCAGCTGTTGCAAATCATAACAAGAAAACCATTTTTTTGGCAGTTCAGCATAACAATATGTTAACCCTTGTAATAATATCTTAAAAATATCACGGTGCTTGGTTCAAAAATTGCAAGGGTTAAATTATAATACTATAGAAACTTTCACATCCATATATAACTTTTCAAGAACTGTTCTGAGCTTCAACTCAATGCCTCAAAAGACCAGATGGAGACCAAATGGGAATTTACCATGCATGGCTTTATTGACTTTAGTGGTTATTATACTCAACCGTTATTTTTCAGCCACTAAACCCCTTTTGTTGTATTTCGTCTTCCGATCCTATGTTAAAACCTCTATAGCTAGTCAGTATTCACCAATTCCACGCATGTTTGAGGGTCTTACAGTGCCAACGTTGTTTGCCGTTGTTGAGGGGCTCCAGGTGGCAATGAGGAGAGGTAAGTCTTGTGACCTTCCTCTGACCTTGCAGAGCATGGATGGTGTCACCTGTAGGTAGTGGGGCTTCCATGCTGTGGTGTAGGGGATGAGTCTTACAGCCTTACAGCTGCTCAAGTGTTTTTAATGCCACCAGTGATTGTTTGGATTCCCTGCAGGTGTATTTTCTTGGGGGGTGGCAGGTCATGAACTCACAGAAAGGTCAGTGGTACTAGTGAGCCAGATATTATGCTAAGCAGGTCTGTTTTACATTATGTTTAAAGGCAAATGTAGAAAGATGAATAGTAGGGGCGGCAACCAAAGTGCCAGGGATCATGAAGAAGCTCCTGGTGACTGGTTTCTGTGTTATCATTAGTGACATAATCTAATCCAAGATTTACTTGATATGATTAAACCTGTAAAAATTAATAAGCTACAGCAGAAAACCTTCTTGTAGCTTGCCAGATCTACTGCCCTAAACGGGATATAGGTTTCCTTTGTCTTAAATTGTCTCTCTTCTAATTATTCCTTGAAATATAACATCAACATACTGTGGCTAATGCTGCTGTTTTATGTAAATATGCAGAACTTTCAAAAGCAGCCTCTGAACTTTGTGTCTCAATTGACAACTTGAAGGCCAAATCCATTTTAAATGACACTTAAAAATCAACCACCCAAACTATTCCTGTCACTTCACGATTAGGTACAATTGTCCATCATAGTCAAAAATAGAGGAAAACCTCTTTTTACGGTCTACAGGCAGTTGATTATAATCATCTCTGCAAACTTGCTTGATCACATTTCTCTCTCAAATATGAATTGAGGGACTCTCTCACCCCAATCTTTTAAAAATCTGTCATTTGTACATGTTCTGGAAAACCTATTTGGTAGAGCTGTAAAGTATTTAGAGGATGATGAGTTATGTAGCAAATGCTGCAAATCTATAATTGCAGTAGTATGGCGATTCTCCAATTAACCATGCAGAGAGAATCTTGATTTTATTAAAGACAATGCAGGCTAACATTATGCATAACCCTTTTACTGCTTCCCCATCATAGAGCCCTTTAAAGAGCATAAAGTCACTCCTCCTAATCTGCCCTGGCCCCAGATTTGGCACAGACGTTTAGCACAACCATGAAATTAGAGGATTACTGCACCATTCCGACATGAAGTTTGAAAATTATAAAATCTTTTTGGGATTGAGTTTGTAAATGTTTTGAAAATTCCATTGACAAGGAATTAAATGTATGTACACACAACATATAAAGACTTACAATTATATATTGTAAGCAAATCAAGCATTATTGACTGAAAGTTGGCTTTCAAGTCTTGTAATAACCATTTGATGAAAGGGGCATTTTTCCTGAGCGGTTCAGAGAGCCAGCCGTGAATATGTTACAATCTCCTGCATTTACCAAATTCAAGGAACTACTTGGCCTCCCCCCTAACACCCTGTGGTGTTCTTGCTATTTAGCCCATTTGCACACTGAAGAAGGTAGACCTCGGAGATAGGTCTATACCAAAACAAGCGTCAGCGCTACTTCACAACCAACCAGTCCATGATATTTATTTAATTTGAGCACCATTGGACTAAGACATTTTGTGCTATGTATTATTTGAAATCCTGGAATATGTCAAATAGTGATATGTTACTGTCTAACCCATTTCTTCTTGTCTATAGACTAGTTTTTTTGGTTGTTTTTTACTGTTTGTGATATTGATGCTTGAATGACTGAAGTGTGGGATTAAGGCAGTATTCCTGTTTACATGAGTGTGAGCCATGATTGAGTGAGCCTGGGGGGTTGTTGGAATTTGGGGGTTCTTAGAGATCTCACCATATATTATTGTATATATGTTGGAGTTCTCCTTTTCTTTAAATTGTAGAAAAACTGACACATCTTATTTATGTGTTAACAAAAATGAATAAATGTGAAATGCTAAACTTTATGAGAACAATTGAGATATGAGATTTGTTGGGGCTTCTTATCCTGTGGGTTGAATTGCGACTTTTTGCGCTTTTCTCATACTTTGTTTATATTTACCTATTGTGCAGGGTATGTTTTGTTTGTATAGTGGTACATTTCGCCTGAACCTGCTGGTATATCTGTTTGCAGGGGCCCTCTTTGCTTTCCAAATTCAAGGGGCACCAAGAACTGCTTTAAAAATCTATCTGTCAGTCTGTCTATCTATCTGTCTATCTATCTATCTATCTATCTATCTATCTATCTATCTATCTATCTATCTATCTATCTATCTATCTATCTATCTATCTATCTATCTATCTATCTATCTATCTATCTATCTATCTATCTATATATCTGTTGATCTGTCAGTCAGTTGGTCTGTTGGTCTGTCTGCCTGCCTGCTTGTCTTTCTTTCCGTCCATCTGTTATTTTTTTATGTGTATTTGTAAAGCATAGTATCACCAGCGAGCGTATCCATCTATCTATTTACTACATTTATAAAGCACACAAAGTGGAGTACATCAACACAGGTGGACCTCGGGACTTACTCATAGGGGGCTCACATCACTTCCGCTTTCAGTCCAGCTGCATCCCCAGCCTAACGTGAACCCTGTTTCTTCTTCTTGTTTCTTTGTGCTCAAGTTGTCTTTCTCATCCTCATCAACTTGGCACAGTCGCTGTGCAAGGAGGGGAATCAACACTTGAGCCATCAGACAAAAGAAAATATTTAGGGAAAGCAGCTGTTCGGCCCAGCAGTAGGTTTATGTAACCTTAAAATGCCACATGTGGTCCTCATTATCAGACTGTAAGCATGGCCATTCGATTCTGGAGATGTGATAAACAGTATCACTTGATATGCATGTATGCTGGGATCAGAATAGTTCAGGTATTTGCAGTTAGGTATCTGCTCAGTACAATAACATTGCTAGGCTTTAATGTCCAAAAAAGAGGCTTCTCGCTTGACTTGAGAAATGCTATGAATCACGCAAGGCACCTTTTGTTCCACACAAGGGTTTCTGAAAATTAATTTGTTCCTTGTGGATGGTATAAAACTTATTTGTGCTCTCCTCAATAACAGCTGATGGGTTGAAATGCATGACTCGGCCTAAACTAATGGGAATGCCCATGGGTGCACTCCATTCCATTGTTTAACTCATCTGTGCCATTACAGATTGGTGCCAACCATATTCACATCTGAAAAGGGACAGTTCAACTCGAATTGCTAGGCCATGCCCCCTGAACTGGAACACAAGCACCTCCAGCCACATTTGCCCTCTTTGAGTCTCATCAGTGAGACGTAGTTAGAGTCCCCATGGAGCAGCGAGCACAGGAATGCAATAGATTACTGTACACTTTCCAGCGGACTGGTGGATCCCCTGAGATCATTGGGTACCTGTTGAATGAGAATTGAATATACAACGTTACATCGCGGTCTACACCGCAATACCTTTACAATGCAGGCATTACAACGCAAGTCGTTACAACAACTTGCGCTGGAGGGCGCTGGACTTAGGAATAGTATGATTTACTATTCCAACTCCAGTCTACGTACAGTAGGGAAGGTGTTGGAATAGTAAATCATACTATTCCTTAGCTTAGAGCGCCTTCCAGCACAAGTCATTGTAATGACTTGCGTTGTAATGCCCGCATTGTAAAGGTATTGCGGTGTGAAGACCGCAATGTAAATGATGTTTCCCATGAGAATTGCTTCACAGGAGACAACTGCACAAGTTCTGAGCCACAGGAAGATGACACTGGTCCGAAATAGACATCAAGTTTATCTTATGTCAGTTGCTAGCATCTCTTACGTACCTGATTTTTGTCTCCATGCTTGCTCTAACTTACAGGCTAGCATTTATACTGAAAATATAGAAGTAAATGCACCAAACTTAAATAAACAGGACTGGCTGGCTGAAACTGGGTGGATATACACTCACACTGGATGTGTGTGTGTGTGTGCGTGCGTGTGTGTATGTTTTTCACATAAAAAGTCTACAGACACTGATCAATAAGTACCGCCAACAGCACCAAATTTTCTGTGATCTTGTATTCCTTTTCACCCATGCCACACAATGTCCTACTTTAACGTGTCTTGAAATTATAGGTCAGGGTCTCCGACACACTGACCCATTGGTTGTGTCGCTTCCCCTGTCCAGCACCGAGTATCTGGTACACGTTAGATCCTTGGATTTTCATTTCAATAGAATCAGCACACAAGCGGATGACGCCCTCAAACCTTATGCCAAACACCCCCAAAACACCAATAGATGACCTTTTATGAAGGTTTGCATTTGTGCGTAAGGGATATTTCTGCCGGCGGTTCTTGCTTTCGCCAAAAAGTGCTTTTGTTCCTGCAAAGGTAGTTGACAGGTTCTCGGCGCGTGGGTTTGTGCGACCGAATGAAAGGCCCTTGGCTTGTTTTCAACGCGTACAACTTCCAAGAATGTTTGAAAGCCCCTCCATCGGCGAAAGTAAAAGGAGCTGTGAAAGTTTATGAGGATAAACACTGATGACAGGTGCCGCGGAGGCTGAAACCCGAGCACCGGAGTAACTGCACATTAGGAGTTGTTACAGATGGCATTAATGTGGCCTACAGCCCCGGTGCCAGCCAGAGCACAGTGGCACTTTTTTACTGTAAGAAGGAAGGAAAAAATGCATGGAGAACTCTTAGAAAGAGAATCAGAGGGAGTGAGAGAGAGTGCCAAAGAACAAGGGGCATTTTACAGGTCGAATGTTTGCCAATCGGGCCGTTTGTGGCTGGTAAAATGCATTGTGGTATGTATGAATTCCAATTTGTGAATCGGTAAAATGGTACCGAATCGCAATTTGGAACTGCAAATACATACCGATTCGGTAGGAGAAAGGGGGATTTTAAGGGCGTCCCTGCCTAATAACGAATCGCAGCGGTATGAAAGAATGTTTTGTGACCGAAACGGGGTTGCAAAACATGCACATTTTACCACCTACTTCAAGTAGGTGGTAACCCATTTGCAAATGGGACGAGGTCCGCAAGGGTCCTCTTCCCATTTGGCTCTGGAAGCAAAAACTTTTTTTTTAGAGCAGGCACGGGTCCCACGAACCACTGCCTGCTCCTTAAAAAATGAACAGCAACTTATCATTTTTCTTTTTTAAACACAACCCATTTGTCCTTAAAAGGAAAATGGGCTGCAATAAAAAAAATGATTGCTTGATTTAAAAGCAATCATGGACATAGTGGTCTGCTGTCCCCAGCAGGCCACTATCCCCGCGATTTTAACGATTCCAAGTGGGTCGCAAATTGTGACCTACCTTATTAATATTCATGAGGTAGGTCGATTTGCGACCCACTCGGATTCCCTAAATGAAACTGTGGTGATGTGATCATGTCAGAGGCCTGTGAACATTCCGTGATGTCATCTGGAATATTGTGTTCAACATTCTCTGAATGCTCATGCTCAGAGTGGCAGTTGCTACCTGTGCATTGGCTATACTTCCCAATAAACCTCAGCTTCAATCTTTTCCTGCGTCATTCATCTTCATTTCAGAAACTCATGGCGTTTCATGCATTAGGGATAGCCATTCCCTACATGCGATCCGCAGAACCTTGCAATTAGTTAATCGCTATTTCGATTATTGATGCATTTGGCCCAAAGTCTTGAGAAAGGGATATGTAAAGAACTGTCTATTGCTATTGGAAAATATGTGTATGGTTTTCCTTCTGAAAGGGGGTAGTCCAGGCTTCGAATTGTTAGGTAGACTTGCTGGTTTGAAGGTTTACAGTCTTGTCAGGTGAGCCGTAAGGCATAAAATGAAAATGAAGAAAATTCTCCATATGTGGATGAAAGACAATTGTGCCCTATTTTCTGCAATATGAAATAGGTGTGAAGAAAAGTGAGACAGGGAACAAATACTATATCCTGTGACGTATATGCATGGCAAAAGTTAATAAACAGACTATTCCACAACTTAGAGACCGATCAAGAATATGTATTATGGCCAAGAAAAGATAGAGGTGCAATGATTGGTGTGTTGGGCCTTACCATACTGATTTTTAGAAAGCTGTTTCCGGTGGAGTCAGCTGTGCAGGTAAAAGGGACTTAAACTAGAAATCTGAAAACATTTCTTGCATATTGTACCTTGGCCATGTGCAATCTTCCCAAAAACAGGAAATGCCATGCATGCAAGCATTCTTCATAGAAAATGCTGGAGGTGGGGCAGGCTAACTCCTTGTCTGAAGTGGTCAGAAGTAAGACAGTATCGCAATCAGTAGTGGCTCCTCCCCATAGGCGGCGGAGCGTCGCTCCACTGCCTTGAAGCACGAAAATAAAGGAAAAAAAAAATGATAATAATGTAATGTTATTATCAATGTATTTTGTCCACCTGCTGTGGCAGCTGTGTGTGAGGGGGCAGGCGGGGCTGCAGAGCAGGGGAAGAGTGGTAGGATCCCGAACCCTCCTAAGTGCGCAATAGCTGGTTGGCCGGCCCTCTCTGGTCGTCCAAAACAGTCATGCTCACTTTCCCTGTCTCCGTGTAGGCTGCATTACATCACATCTATATATCTATCTATCTATCTATCTATCTATCTATCTATCTATCTATCTATCTATCTATCTATCTATCTATCTATCTATCTATCTATCTGTGTATCTATCTATCTATCTATCTATCTATCTATGAATTTGTACTTGTGAATGAATTTGTACTTGTAAATCGCACTGCTGACCCAGCAACGGGGCGTCCTGGCGCTGTACTCATACCGAAATCCTGCTAGGCAAGCTAGTGGTGATTTTTGTTAGGCAAGCTAGTGGCAAATCATGCTAGACAAAGAAGTGGTGACTTTTGTTAGGCAAGCTAGAGGTAAATTCAGTTGGGCAAGGAATTTGAGAATCTTGCTACCTTGCCATCAGTCTCTCACACTGATCAACCCAGTGCTTAAAGGATTGGACAAAAAGATTCATGTGACTCTGAATCAGCGTTGCTGCTCAGCGTAGTGGCAATTTTGCACTTTTGGACTACCAAATGCTAGCAATGAAATCAATCTATCTATCTATCTATCTATCTATCTATCTATCTATCTATCTATCTATCTATCTATCTATCTATCTATCTTTATATATATTCATATATATATATTCATATATACATATACATATATATATATATATAAAGTTATATATATATATTGTTTAATTAAATTGCTAAATGCTAATTATTCACTTTATTATCTTAAAGCATAGACAAAGATGTGGGTTGAAACTGCAATGAATCATAGCACCTTTAAAAGAATAGAGCACCCATCGATAAAAATAACAACTGCATTTCACTCTTTGCAGTGAATTTAGCTGACTCTATAGGTGCCGAGCGAGTCAGTAGAGCGACCATCATTTTTTCACCTGTGGAGATTAAAGTAATGCAGGTGGCTGGATTATTTTGTAGACTTTGGCAAAAGAATATGTCTGACTACATTATTCTGGCCAATAGGAAGTGTACATAATAATTCTTGGTGACCCTTGCGAACAAAGGCAGAGGATGTCAGTGCAGTCAGGGTTATAATAGCTTCCCCTTGACTTTTCAGACAGGAACATTCAGTTATTGTTTGGCTAGTCACAGATTTCTGTTCTATTCACTGCACCGAGAGTCGATTTCCTTAAAAATGGTTTGAATTAGGGGTGATCTCACCTCCTCTCCAGGGATGATTCATCGTACGATGAATGTGTGTAGAAACAAAATAGGGCAAAAATCATACATAATTTCCCATTGTTAGGTCAAATTATCTTCAGCACGAATTGTACCAACACTGCAGGCTTTCTTTCACATGCTCCCCATCTGGCTTTTGACTCCCGGAACATCGCTTCCTCAGCCTACCGACAGCGATCACATTGTCAACCACTGGTGGAATGGGTATACATTTTTTCTTAACATAAAGATATACATGGTGGTTGCTTGGAGAAGTCAGTGAAATCTGGCAGAAAACAAATCCCTCTGCTCACAGATCCTGAAAAAAGTGCAGGGAGGGTGCAAATATCTCTGGGGATTTACCGGTCGCAAACAATTTTGCAAAAAAACACAAAGGAGGGAATTTTAAAAGTTGGCAAAGAGAGAATTGTTTGTATTGATCTTCCATGTGGTATTTGGGTTTCAGAGTGATAGAAAAGGAAGCAGGAGAGGAAATTCAACTCAGGCCCTGATTTGTCAAACACACAGGGAGTGGGGCGTAGTAAGAACAGTATGGGAGCCGAGATTTAAATAGCCACAGATACTAGACGTTTTTGTTAATTGTAGATGGAGCCCAACCAGTAGAGTGACAGACTTATCTCGCTTTACTGCATGGTAGTGCTGTGCTAAATATCTTTATCAATTTTTGTGCACAATTAATTTCACAAGATATATCTCTAGGTTAAAGGGGTCATCCGGTTAAGAAGGTAATAAATAAATAAATATTTCCTATTTGTAAAACGCAAACATATCACCCCTGATAGTTTCTTGGCACTGGGGGCTGTTGGAGAGATTTTGGGCTAGATGTACGACCATTTGCTTTTGCGACTCACAAATTGCGAAAAATTGCGAGTCTCAATTTGCGAGTCATAAAAGCAAATGTACAACAGTGTCAGAGACACTGTTAGCAATTCCCAGTGGGGTCGCAAAATGCGAGGCTCATGAATATTAATGAGCCACTCGCAATTTACGACCCCATTGGGAATGGCTGGCCATCCCAGCAATGGTGGCCTGGTGGGCTCAGCAGACCTCAATGTCTGGGACTGCTTTTAAATAAAGCAGTTTTTTTAATACATCCCGTTTTCCTTAAAGGAAAATGGGATGCATTAAAAAAAAAAAAAAAACGTTTTCGTTTCATTTTTTAAGACAGGAATTGGTCCCTGGGACCACTGTCTGCCCTTAAAAATATTTTCCCATGCATTCCCAAAGGGGAAGGGGTCATTTGCGAATGCTTTACCATCTACTTGAAGTAGGTGGTAAATTGTGACTGTTTCGCGGCTGCAATTGCGGTTGCAAAACAGTCAAATATATGGCTCAGACTTGCAATTATGAAGGGACGCCCTTGAAACGCCCCTTCCTAATAGCGAGTCGCAAATATTAATTAGCGAGTCGCAAATAAATTGGACCCACTAATTAGAGTTTGTAAATGGGCCTTAGGTATTTTTGCATGCGCAAACAGGTTACAAACCCATTTGTGCATGCAAAAATACGTCGTACTTTTGGCCCTAAGTGAGCTATTGCCCAGAGTCACATGATGCTGAGCTGTTGCCAGGGATTGAACCATGTGCCTGCGTTCCTGAGTCAGGCACTCTGGCCACTGCACCACGCCTCTCCCTCGCATGTCACAGTAGATCTCAACACACAGTCAGACGTCATCAAGCAAACCAATATTCTGGAATACCTCTTGTTGGTAGCTGTTAGTGATGCAGGACTGGGTAAAGACAACTCTTTTTTGTCTGCCCTTGCATCTGCTACCAAAATTGGAAGACATCTGCAGGTCATCGAGGTGCTTCCAAAAGGGTGCCGACTCTCCCTTTTATTCTTCCTAGGGCGATGACAGAAAGGCCACTGACTTTGACATCAGCAAAATATGTTTTTGCCTGGTATTGAAGGCAAGAGATTGGAGCAGCAAGCAGTTCAAGGAAAGTGAGTTATTATTATCAGAAACATCTGTGACTCCTACCCTGGGGCTCCTGGAAATGTCAGTATTATCAAAAAAAATGTTAAATATGGATTTTGTGTGCCTCACTTCTACTTTTCGTTTGCAGTGCACAAGACTTTGGGATAGACGGATGCTGTCTTAGGAAGTGAAAGGTGACTAATTTCCTCTTTCCATCCGAACTGAGGTTCTGGAAGGATGCTCTGTTGAAACCGTTTTGCTCACTGCTCTGCTTGAAAGCTTGAGGCCTGTGCTTGCATTGTACTGAAAAGTGGCCAACATGCAGCAAAAGAAATCTCTGCTTCCCATTAAATAATTTTCATCATTTGCAGCTGGGGCGCTTCTGATCGGAGGACCCCCAGATGATTCCCACCAGGACCGTCAGGGCTTGAAGTGCAATCTCTTTTTAATTTGTGTTTTCGAGGGTTTTGCATTTAACATGTGCTGAGTGACGACAACTAGAGACTTTTGGGGTAAATCTCTGCCTTTTTTCCAAGAGTGATGAACCTCAGGGCCAAACATCTACATGATCAGACAGCTGGGGAGGTTTGCTTTTGAGCTGCGAGATGTTGATTGATATTTAAATGCAAACAGTGCAGCCTATCATCACACAGCCTTGGCCTATAGAAAAGCCTCTTGCAGAAAATAAAGAAAAGACCATTTATATAAAGCATTCATGGCACGGCTTTTGCTCCACAAGGCATGGGGGTAGTGAGTGGGTGGTGTGAAAAGTCCAAAGTGGTTCAGACCACATGGAAGGGTCTCCATAACAGACGCTGACCAGCCACTCAGGAAATGAAGGCGTTTGTGGCACATTCGGTCACCACAGTTGATATCTGAAAACTAGCTCATACATCCTGAATTATCTGTCATACAAAATATTTAGGCATAGTGGATCCTGTGAAACGTAAATATCCTCTGCATCCAAGATCACATATGTGTGAAGTGTTAATAGAGGCTTAGTAAACAGGTGTGTCCACAGTGGACTACGTAGCAACGAGGCCCCACTTATTCAAATGTTTGGTGCAAGGCTGACAGGGATGGAAAGTAGGTGCATTTAATTTCAAATATAGCAGAACAGGGTAAAGATAACTTATTGGTTGCATTTTGAAGTGGGAAGAAGAAGAGAAAGGGAGACCATATGGGTGCTGGGAGACCCTTTTTTAGGTTTCATTTACACAGCACAGGCGCTGTGCTGTAGGACGTATTATTTACTAATCAGTGGCCCTACAACCCGCCCACAGCATACCATTGGGTGTTTTCATTGTCACACTCATTTCCAATCTCTTGACAGCTTACCTCGCATAGGCTTCCCCTCCTTTCTTGTGTTAGCTCCTCCCTGGAGCATGGAAGTACATGTGTTCCTCGTTTTCTTGCAACACACTATTTTTTGTAAGCATTTGGTATTGTTCCAGGATGTGCAATGACCTTTCCTTTCCTATTCTTATTTATGTTATTTCACCCCATCTGTTGTCTCTATCAATGCTTTTGTTAATCACACCCTCATACGTACTACTTTACACCACTCTACTCTGTGCCTCTTTGCTGTATGCTACTCTGCTCTATGCCACCCTACTCTATGCCAGCCTATGCCACTCTACTCTGTGGCACTCTACTTTACGCTACTCTACTCTCTGCCATGCTCTGCCACTCCACTCTATGCGACTCTATTCTATACCATTCCATTCCACTCTATGCCACTCCATGGCACTCTGAGCCACTCTACTCCACTCCACTCTATACCAATCTACTCAATTCCGCTCCATGTCACTCCACTCTATGCCACTCCACTCTATTCCACTCCACTCTACTCTGCACCACTCCATGCCACTCTATTCATCCACATCACTCTACTCTACTCCATGCCACTCTATTCTACACCATTCCACTCTATACCACTCCACACAATGCCACCTCCACTCCACTCTACACAACTGTACTCAACAATACTCCACTCTGATCCACTCCACCCTATTCTGCACCACTTTAAACCTTTCCACTCAGCTGGATCAAATGCTACTCTATGCCACTTCACTCTCATCTATACCATCCACTCTATGCCTCTCCACTCTATGCCGCTCTATGCCACTCCACTCCACACAATGCCACTGTAGAGCACTTTATGGCACTCCATCCTATGCCACTCTACTCTATGCCACTCTACTCTATTCTGCTCCACTCTTAGCCACTGTACTCCACTTCACTCTACACCACTCTACTCTACCCCACTCTACTTTATGCAGTTTTAACTCACTCCACTCTACTCCACACCACTCCACTCCACTCTTTGCCGGTATATGTCACTGCACTCTATGCACTCTAATCTGTGACACTATATGCCACTCCACCCGACTCTATGCCACTCTACTCCATGCCACTTCATTCTATGCCACTCTACACTATGCCACTGTACTTCACTCCTTTTGATACTCTATAGTCTATGCCATTCTACTCTACGCCACTTCACTCTATGCCACTCTTTGCTACTCCACTATACACCACTCCACCCTATTCTTAGCCACTACACTATTCTCTAAACCACTCCACTCTACTCTACACCACTTCACTCCATGCCAGTCTTCGCCACTACACTCTCCTCTAAGCCCGGCCACAAACTGTTAGCTCTGCTAAACACATAAAAGACAATGGTAAAGCCATTAGCTCTCACAAAAGCTGGACCTATTAGCTGTGTCAATGCTTGTTATTGTTAGTAGCTGCTGTGTCCAATGATTACAGCTGTGCCAGATCCTGATCAGTAACTCTTGAGCTGAAGTTGCCAGGGAGAAAGGTATACCTGGATTTCTAGAGCATTTTGTGAAAAACCAAGGTGAAAGATAGCATATTTTCAGAGTCAAACCTAAAATACTATGGCGCGAGATGCAAAAGAATTTGACTGAGAATAAAAAATAGTAAGGTTTCAGCACAGAGTTGCACATGTTTTGACAAATTAAAAGCATGGGGGATTCTCGAGCCTTGAGGGTCTTTTGACTTGAGATGAGTCGGCATATGAGTGACTTTGGGGATGACCCAATGCCCATTTAGGATGTGATCAAACCATTGCAAAGGCCTGGGGGCCCACTGTATCTTTCACAAGGAAGTCCTCAGGTGCCAAGTAAGACAAGTCACAAGGGAAACAAAAATGTCAGCGAGGACTGCTTTTCTGACATTAAAGGATTACAAGATCAGTTCTTAATTTCCGCCTGTGGTAGGTACCAGGACTTATCAATGGACAACATCAAACTTAAACTCTGAGCTAGACAGAGAAAGTTAGAAAAGAAAGAGAACAATGAAAATAGGGAACCCATGGCAAATGTAGCAAGTAGAGCTGAAAAAGTATCTGCAAGATAAATTAAAGAGACAGTAAGTGTTGGATGATGGAAGAAAGAAGCATGAGGTAGACTGAAGACTCAACAGTCTTTCTAAGGCAATACCACTCTTCCCATGTATATATGCATTATACATGTATTGATTTTTTTTTTTATTAACTGGGTAAGGTCCTATTAATCTGAGCCCAAATATCTACGGAGACCATTCACTTGGGAGGCACATCTTACCTTTGACACCACCACACCTTCAACAAAGGAATCTTACCAATCAACAAAGCTCTCACGCCTATCTTTGATATTTCCATCCACTCAGACACATTTCCAGACTCCTGGAAACATGCCACCATCATGCCACTGCTCAAGAAAGCATACATTGGCCCAGCCATGCTTTACAACTACAGAACCATCTCCCTCCTATCATACCCAAGAAGGATTTTAGAGAAAATAATTAACCAAAGTCTCCTCCACCACATCAGAACCCACCAGCTCCTTGAAGCAACACAGTCCAGATTCAAGCCCAACCACAGTACAGAAACACCACTCATCACTGCCACAGATGACATGCAAAGGATTTTTGAAAGAGGAGTCACAGCAGCCCTCATTCTCCTGGACCTTTCTGCAGCATTTGACACGGTCTTACACCCCATCTTCTTCAGATGCCTGCACAAGATTGACATCCAAGGTCCTGCTCTCTGCTGGATCTGCTCCTTCTTAACAGACAGAACACAAGTTGTCAGCCTGGCACCCTATTCCTTGAAAGCTCCCAAACTCATCTGCGGACTGCCTCAAGGTTCATCGCTCAGCCCCACACTCTTCAATGCATACATGATGCATTTGGAAAACGTCATAGTGTACATGACATCAACATCCTACTCCTATGCCAATCACATGCAACTCATACTGTCTCTCTCAGACAAGACCTCCAACACTAAAACCAAGCTCACCACCTGCATGACCAAAACCACTAACAGAATATCAGCCAACTGTCTCAAACTCAACACAGACAATACAGAAGTAGTGATCTTCGGCAAGACCACCGCACCATATGACACCAACTGGTGGTCGGCCCAACTGGGATGCACACCTATCACCCATGTCAGAAGCCTTGGAATAACCGTCAACAGTAATGGACAGGACCGCACAAGTCAATGCCATCAATGCATCCTACTTCCACACCCTGAAGATTATGAGGAAGATCTTTAAATGGCTCCTGAGCAAGCAACACTAGAAAAACACTCACATATGCACTATTCACCAGCAAGTTGGGCTACGGGAAGACCATCTCCTCCGAGATCACAAAGCAACTCAGTGGAACACTACAACCCATCCATAACCCAGCAGCCAGACTCATCCTTAACCTCTCAAAACATAACTCACATCACTCTGCACCTCTGGAGCTCCAATGGCTTTCAATACACAAATAGGCTCTTTTTAAACTCCTCACACACACATTTAAGGCACTGAACAACTTAGGCCTCACCTGCCTTAACAGTCACATCACTTTCCTCCAACCACCCAGACACCTCTGCTCCTCAGGACCCCTACTCGCACACATCCCATGCATTTACCAAACCAGATCAGAATGAAAGCAATTCTCTTACGGTTCTCCTAATGCATAGAACCGCCTCCCACTCCACAATTGAGCCTCCTCCTCTCTTGAATTTAGCAAGAAGCTTAAGACCTGGCTTTTCAATTAACCAACCTATCATAGGCAGGGTTAGTTAGGCATGAGGATACCCTTGTGGGTGATAGTGCGCTTTACAAATAACATAACATAATTAAACAACCATCTCACACCCTTGGTTCCCTGGTTGATATCAAACACCAAGCTGGTTATTTGCCCTTAGAGAAAAACCTTGAGTGACATTGTGTGTATTTCCTGGACAAGAGCAAGCTGCGGATGCCCAATTTGCATTACAGAAACCTTACACTGCATCCAACTTACAGCAATAAGGGAGCACCACCATGAAGGTTATCCTATTTAAATGTGGGCACTTCTTGCTACCATCTTCAAGATCTGCCCCATCCTCTTTGTATATGTGACAGCAGAATGAAAATTGTTCCTGGATCACAGCACTTGGAAAACAAGTGAATAAGAAGCTATCTGTCAATGCATTTGCGGACTGTGGTGTGTTACGAAGTCTATTTGCCTCTTACAAAATACAAGACGTTTTATTCGTTCATATACAGCCCCATGCTAAGCTTACATGCTCCCACTGTGGATTTTTCTTTGCTTTTTTTGGATTTGTGAAAAGTTAATTGTGCAATCTGGTCTCTTTCCTTGTGCTCTTCTCTATGTTATATTGCATCTGTGTAAGATGGAGAGTTAAAAGTGTATGTGGAAGGGAGCAAAGCCATGGCTTCATTTTTGATTGGCTCTTATGCCATTATTTGGAGTCCCCCTTCCAGAAGCACGAGTAGTAAATGCCAGGAAACAAGGTAGAAGGATTTTTCCAGAACTATCAAAGAGTTATTGATAGTGAACGTCCTATGGGCCGGGGCCCTTCCTCGCTCCAGCAGCTACTGAGTGAAGCTGGCAGAAGTTAAGGAGGTGGGGAAAATGAGGGACACATGTTGTTGGCTGCCGACTGAGAAGGGGCCACAGGACCTAATAGATGCAAGGCCAGCTTGGCGAGCCAGCATTGCCAACACATCGGTGGAGCATTAAAGAGATAAAGAACCCAAAAGAGTCTGATTTAGCAAAGAACTTTGTATTTTCTACCCACGGCATCAAGAAGTAGGAAGTGTAATGCTTTTATCTAAAGGTCAGACATTCTTGCCCAGGCCATAAAGTCCTTTCACCAGCCTGGAGGCCAAATATTTCACGGATTATACTAATATTCCAAATGTTATGCCTCCCAAACTAAACTTTTTGGGAGTTATCATCTAAGGATTTTCTTTTTTCCCATTGCATCAAGGACAGCAGACAATAAAGTATGCTTATTAGTTTATTAAATATATAGGTGCCTTCTCTGATGTTAAGTATTGTGCTTCTTTTATGGTTAAGATGGAGATTAACTGAACATTTAGGGCCTAATTACGAGTCTAGTGGTCTGAGGACCGGCAGACCCGTGGTGGCGTGGCGGTGGCTCTGCAGCCACTGCTGCACCAGCGGTCTGACTGCCCAATTACGGCTTGGGCGGTCGGACCGTAATTGGACTGCTGGCTCTGCCAGAGAACCGCCATTCCCTGGCAGTGGCGTGGCGATCAGGTGCTATGTAATATGTAGGTGGTACCGCTGCAGCACTGCCATTCAAGTTACAAATTTCAAGACCGCCAGTGGTTTCATGGAGGTCTTTCCTCCATGAAAAGTCTGGTAGTGCTGGAACAAAGGGGCCCTACAGGGTCTCCTGTTCCCCCCAGCCTGGGGATGCATGTAGGGGGACACAACATGTGCTTCCCTGTGTGCACGCACCCAGGTTCCTGCAGCCCGCCTTTGAAAGACACATCGCAGCGGGACCACCTGCCTGCCAGACCACAAAATTGGTTGTAATCTGGTGGGTGGCAGCGACCTTTGGCGCAGCGGTGGAGCAGCAGTTAGCACCACTGTGCCACCGCTCTGCCAAAAATCATAATTAGGACCTTAGTGTGAAGCTGTTACTGCTACATGACATGCATACATGAACAAGCGCGGCATAGTGCCTGGTGCGGTCTGTTCAAAAGTTGCCTTTGAAAAGATGGTTCTGCAGCTAGAGAATAAGACTCCAGAGCTATAGTGTTATAGTACAGCCCCCCATAAGTTGAAGACCCGCCTCCTTCATTTCACAGTGTGCCTATCCCATTGCCACATTGTGACCTTGAGCATCAATAAGCAACTCAAAGTCATAGGACATCTAAGAACCTGAGAATCTATCTTTCTAACCTATCACTGAGAACCTATATCGAAAGAAAGAGTAAAGCGGGAGTGGTATACATTATTGCTTAAATAATAGCGTTGTTGAGGAACATAAGCCTCTTCAGGATCAATCCCTGAAACGAGCAAGGCATTTTTATGAATGTGGTGCTGAGGCAAAATGATAAGGTGTTGTCCACTGCCTTTACTGCAGTACATTATCCCCTCTCTTCTCTGTAGTTGCTAAGGCTCTGGGCACCTTTGCCTCCAGTGGGTCTTTCTTTATAGTTTGCAACACTTTATCAAAACTTAATCAGGATATACAATAACCTGTTACAGTAAATCAGGAATTAAGTAAGGATACAACATCATAAACTCCACTCTATGCTCTGTTCTTAACTGGATAAAATGAGAAAATAAACTCTAGACAGTTGGTCAAAATGGAAAAAATGTTTAAACAATTACGGAGTTGACATACGCCAACTTGCCATAGTCAGGAAACCTCTCATCATAAATCACATTTACTTCGAGTGGCTTTTCAGTGGTGTAATAAGACGTTATGTGAAGCACTTCTTCAAATGGTTTCACACTGTATTCTTGTCCTTCAAACCATAGATGAGCCAACCTTTCGCCAACTGAATAACCATTCTTGATTTTTATTTACATGTTATCTGCTAGAACATGCCTGTGCCACAGAACATATGAATCTGCTTTCCAGTGAACGGTGCAACAAATTGTGAACATATTATTTCCTACCACTCTTCATGTCCTTTTTTAATTCCAGAATGTTTTATAACAGAATATGCCTATATAACTTCCTGAATTGTTTTTGTTGATTATATAGAGCCATATGTCTCACATATTATGGGCTACAAGGTGTCTCACAGAATAGTTTAACATGATATGCCCATATATCTACTGGAATATGTTTACCTTTTGTTTGCCCATATGCCTCCCACAGTGTTGAGCCACATTATATGCCCATATGTTTTCCAGAATATGTTTTTAAATTATATGCCAATATATATTTCAGAATATGAAGCCAGATTATAAGCCCATATGTCTTTTAGAGTGTTGTTCATTCAGAATAAAGCACCGTATTGTGGCACAGAGCATATCCATATGACCTTCAAAAAAAAAACATAAGCACAGACCAGTGCCAGTGATGGAATTCAGAGTAAGTTCCCAAACTTCACAGCTTGGCCCAGGAATCCATCGGTCGAGCTGCCAAGTTGCCAACAGTCCCCTGTTGAACTCTGAAGACCATCCAATTTTTTGTGTGCGCCTTTCATTGATCACTTGGGAGGAAACAGTGTGGGAGGAGTAGGTGGACCCCGTTCCAAAATTATGTCACCCGTCAAACTGCGCAGAGCAGAAGTGCTGTCCAATGTACAGAATGTTCTGTGGATCTGAAGTCAAGGTGTATGCAGCGAAGCGTTTCTTTGCCATAATGAGTGGGTGTCTGCGCGCTCCTAAAACATAAGTCTGCTGCATGGCAGCGAAATGTGCTTCTCCTGTTTTTCTTGGCCCTCCAGGAACACACACAAAAAAATGAGAAAGAAAGAATCTTTTTCTTATTTTCTGGATCCTGTTGGATGCGTTACCCCGCTCGAGGCGGATCTGCCAACAGGCACTGCTTAAATTTGCTCCATTTTAGAAGAAGTGTAAGCGGACCCTCACTAGAAAATCTAAAAGTTCTTTATTCGGCGTTTTTTAAAACATAGCATGTGCACTTCCAGTCATCGATTATCAACACAGACAAAGAGCAGACAGGGTCCCACAAAATAAGAGCCTAGACTTAATCCGAAGCATCCATCTTGGATGAGGCTCAGTGTGATGGCTGAGGGTTGCGGTGCCTTTACGCAAAATGATGAAAGTCTCGCCGCCTGAAATTTTGGAAAGGGCCCCCTAAAAGTGTGTTATGTTCGGGAAACTCACTGATATTAATAAGCATTGGCAAAGGAATCGTTTTGACGTTTGTATTGCACTGTAAAAAATGTAAACCTATATACTGAATCTCAGTTACGATAAATAAATGGAAAACTATTCTATGTACCTACAGAAATTGAAGCGCCTCTTATTTCTTTCTATACCTTTTTCAGCTTTGTTTCAACGCTTCCTTCCTCACGCTACTACCTCCCTTGCATACTGATTTTAAAAGGCATGGGGGATGAACGACGAATCCAAGCTGCCAATGGAAACAGCGTGCCAAGATGTGATCAACAATATCTCCAACCAATGGCTGAAGGCTGCAGAGCAAAAGAATCCAATGACTGATGGAAGCTGATCCAACTTTAAAACAACTATTGGGTATATATTCACCACACAACACAACTAAAAGCTCTGAGTCAAGCAGTGACCCGTGGGAGGGGGAGAGGGAGTTGAAGAGGGCTCGCTGAGTGCCCTATAAGTAAGTACTTATAATTTTAGTAAAATCAAAAGATATTGGCTAAAGTCAGACCTAAAAATAAAGAACTGAGGTGTGGGTCGTCAAAACTCAGATCTAGACCACTAAATCTATACTACTATTATAAAGAGAGAACTGTGTACTTTGAGCCAGGTAAACTCGAAAAGTACACCACCAATCCAAACACCCAAGACATATTTGAAAACCTCAGGGCAAGCAGAAGGACATAGGCTATATAAAAATAAAAAATATACATTGTTTAAAAAATTTAGAAATAAAAATAAAGTAGTGCCTTGCAAGTAGCGCCGGCCACAACGTCTGCGTGATGACATTGGGAGCGCGGGGAGGAGCGGCGTTCAGGAGCAACAGGAAGAGCGGAGGACATGAGCGCGGGGAGGAGCGGCGAGCGGCGGTCAAGCGGTGAGGAGCAGCGAGAAGCGGAGGAGCAGTGGAGCGGTAAAATCAGCAGCGCGGGGAGGAGCGGCGGGTGAGGTAAGTGAAGCAGTCAAGAGCCGCTGGTGCGCACCGAGGGACGGGCGGGAGCCATGAGTGCACACAAGCCCAAAATGCTGCCCCCAGCCCCCTTCTGCCCCGGGCAACGCCGGCGGGTGAGGTAAGTGAAGCAGCCAAGAGCCGCGGGTGCGCACAGAGGGACGGGTTGAGGGACGGGCGGGAGCCATGAGTGCACGCAAGCCTGAAATGCTGCCCCCAGCCCCCTTCTGACCCGGGCAACGCTGGGGCAGGCTGCTAGTATATGTTTAAAATATGCAATCCTTCAGGTGTGAGTAGATCACCCAGGCAAACTGTTCTTCTTAACATTCTTGTAACTGTAGTCTTTCTTTATGGCAGGGAAAAGTAGTTAGGTGGTTACTAGTAGTACCAGAGTTTTAAATAATACTGAATGTGGCTTACCCAGCTCTTAATTTGAGCTGGTGATTGAATACCACTCCCTTTTGGGGATCAACGTATATTTTCCTCAACAATCTTTGATCCGAGGAAAGAGCAAAAAAACACTTTAAAAAAAAGGAGATAGAGAAAAGAGGAAAAAGTGACAAAGGGAGAAACAGAGAAGAACCTGCAATGTGAGATAAAGAGGGAGTGAGTGTCTGGTGGTGGATCAAAGAGGCATGAGGTTGAATCAAGGATAGGCTGTATTGGTATTCATCACCCTGATCTTTGATAGTTCTGCCCACAGGCTTCTGAACAAAACTTTGGGCCCAACACTTATTATTTTACAAACTGAGTCCTTGTCTTACCCAAACGTCAGGTAGCTTCATATCCTTGGAGCGTCTCAAAGATTTCTACAGCAGAGACACACTAATCCACTGAGCTATTTTATCGGTTCTCAGCAGTAGGCAAGCCTTGACACGAACTTTATAATTGTTAACATCTTCACTACTCTTATTGTTAATTTTAAAGCTATAGTTCGGTTTGCTATTGAGCCCGAGTTCTTGCATCTCACAATAATCTCTTGGGCCAAGCCATGGAGGGGTGAGGAAGGGCCTGGCAGGGCAGAATGCGATCTGAAGCCGGCAGGCCCACCCTTGAACTTCTCACAATGCTCCCTATCGCCTCTCACATCAGGAACAATCTTATGTTTTCTCAGACATTACAACATATTAGCGCAGGACGCTCTAATAATGTGCTGGCAGCTGGGCCAGAAAGAGAAAGTGGAAACCACACCTCTCAATATTTCCTTTCATTTATACTCCTTGTATCAGGAAACTTTTATAAATACCAAATGTGGCCGGAAAAAAAAAGAGTGCGCCTAACAATCTTTTCATCTCCTCGTTGAACCGGATAGCCTCCTTGAAGCGAGGCCTAGAAAAGTTAAGCGCCTACTGTCTAAAGTCTGGTTTTAATACAGAGCCCGTCGTTTTTTTCCTGTTCCGTATAATTTTATTCGGGGTGGATGTCTGTAGGGCTTGAATGGTTTGACAGTAATGATTAATACTCCGCATTAGGCGAATTCAGTGAAAGTATTCGGGCCCAAGCTGTGCAGTTTGCTTCTCATCAGACGGTCAGTTCCACAGACCTATTAAAAACAACAGGGGGGCGGCCGACTTAATCACGGAGGCTGGGCCCGTGAAGGGAGGCGGGGACATAAAATGCACGTGCGCGCGCGCACCTCCTTCCCAAGAAGACATACAATGATGGAACTGGAGAAATGAGCAAAAACGCCGCCATTTGTGCCCCACTCCAGGGCTCTGTAAAAGACATTGGATTATCTCAAAACAACGCAAAAACTACAGACCAGTATTTAAATTTGCCCTCTGAATGCAGGTGAGTAAAGTGTCAGCAATAAGACAAAGGAAGTGAAAGGATACCATGAAATCATTTTTCTGCCGGAGGAAATAGTCTAACTTCTTAAAGTGTGAAGTTGAAGTCACATGGAAAGAAAATAAGACAGTGCTTGTTCTGTAGAATGAAAAAAAGTGCAGTGGCCTAAAGTTTTTCTCAAGAGCCCACCACCAGCCTTGCCCAATGCTGGGATTGTGAAATGCCACTGAAAGCTACTTTTTCCCACCATCTTCCACTTCCTATCTTTATCTTTTTTTTTCAAATTCTTTTTCATTCTTGCTTTCTCCCCTTGTCTTTGTTTTCCTATCTTTCACTTCCTTCTCCCCCCCCCTTTTTCTATTTTCTAATTTTTTTCTGAGGTAAAGTCTGATCATGAAAAATAAACCCTGGTCCCCCCAAACCGGGTTTTAGTCCCAAATACAAGGCACATGGTGCAAGAGTGCCAAATAGGGCAGGGAATCACTATTTCTTGTCTGTTTTTGCATCCCTGTTCAATCAAATTATTAGCTTTTCCATCTTGTATGCGGAATAACCAGTGGACCTGGTTTATCTGGGTCAAAAACAGATATGGTTCCCTACCCTAGGCCTAATAAATGGCTCTATTAAGCTCCTACAGAGAACAGCGTTTACAACGCAACTTTTACCACGCACTACCTTTACCACGCAACTTGTACAACACAAGTCGTTACAACGACTTGCACTGGGGGGCGCTGTAGGATAGGGAATAGTTTAATTTACTATCCAAAACTTTCCCTACTATCCACGGGGACTGGTGTTGCGTTGTAAAAGTTGCGTGGTAAAGGCATGCATTGTAAAAGCATGCGTTGTGATGTCATACATCCGCTCCTACGTACCACCTGCTTTTATAAGTTGTAAAAGGGAACATGGGTAGGGATCACTGTTGCCAGGGTGGCAGCTGCAGGCAGGGATGAGCGTTCCATGCTTACTGTGCATTGTAGTAGAGAGCTGTCAGCCAGGGGCTAGGCTGAACTTGTGCCCGCAGGCACTACCCAGACCTGTACCCAATTCTGCTGGGCGCGTTTGGGCTCGGTGTTCCCACACCTGGTGATCTCAGGTGCAGGAACATCAGGCCACTTAATGATCAGGGAAATGGGTGTCTCCTCTCGAGGATACCACTCCATCCAACTTGTAATCAGGCCATAAGCACTGAGCTAACTTATGTTGGCTCGGAAGCAGGGAATTAACAGCTGGAGTAATAAAGGGCAGATAGTCAGAATTAATATGCAGCCTGTGCCAACACGCTTGTATTAATATACAGCAGACCATTTATGCTGTGCTGGGCCGTGTCTTGCAGGATTTTCAGTGTCCTCATTTTTTGTCATAGAGCAAATAGTTGTTGCAACAGATAGCTTAAAAAACATGAAGTGTCTTAAAAATATATATTGAAATCATATGAGCTTTAAGGTGGCTTGAGTGTGCCCAAGAGAGGTTCCTTCTGACAACTGTCTATTTGTATTGGGTGATAAAGAAAGGCAAGTCCAACTCTGGGCTGCAACAGCCTGACAAAAAATATGCCAAGCTGGTGGCCCTCTGTTTTCCCCTTCCTCTTTCTCACACTCCCAGAATTCTATCAGTCTGAAAGCAGACATACAATGCCTCATTAAACAAATAATTAGAAAAATATCTGATTTTTGTGATTCACAATCCCAGGGAGCAATTCTGGACATCTGTCACTGTAGCTCTTCCTCCTCTATACCGTCGTAGGCATATTGTCTACTAAGACCTTGATTGTGAGTTGCACATACTGGTGAGATGGAAACTTTGTATTCATAAATACTGGTACTGTGACATAACACCCCTCCAGCACTGTGCAATTATGAGTTAAACCAAATGGTTGAAGATATATATCATCAAGGTACATACATATATGTGGAGTTATATATAGTAAATCTTTACTTATGTATAGAAACTTACCTTCATGATATGTTTGTCCTCTATATTTTTGACACAATATTTTGTCCCACAATATTTTTGGTTCTGGCATTCTGTGTAAACACCTTTAACCGCTTTACCACCTGCTGTATACAGAGCTGGAGAGAGTTACAGATTTGATGAGTTGTTGAGGGTGGATGAGAGAAGGGAGGGTGTGGGATGGGTGGAGAGGGGTCATAGGAGTGGTCCAAACAGGGGCAGTTAGAAAGGGCCAGGATGCTGTTGCTGCTCAAGCCTAAAGGAATTTTAATAGCCAGATTTTCTGGCAGGTGTACTTGGGAAAATATGGTGAGGGAACACCAGGAAGGTCATGCTCAGGCAAGCAGTATTCCACCTGTGGATACCCCTCCACCCAGCTTGTAAACGGGGCCTAGATGCCCAATCCACCTCACTAAGCGTGGAGGAAATCTTTAATCACATTCTTAATGCTTTATCTTTTTATTCTTCAGAGGGAAGATACTTTTTTTCTACAGAGAACGCCTTCCTATGGATCCCCATGAAATTTATGAGTGTTCACTTACCATTCCTGCCCTTGAAACATAACAACATGCACGTTTTTGGGGGGAAATGTAAAACTTTTCCAGGATAAGACTAGCGATGCAAAATTATGGTGAACCTCCACTAAAGCAGATGTTTGTGGCTGTTCCTCTTTTTTCACCTTGAGCTGTGAACGTACAGTAACCGAAAGCCACCACAAATACTCTTCACCACTTTACATGCATTTGCAATCGTAAAATCACAGGTATCATGATTCTGCGAAACAGGTTTGAAATTGAGAATCACAAATGCCATTTTGCATCCCTATCTTACAGTCAGGTGTCCAAAAACCTTTGGGAAGCAGGTCTGCTGTCTGCACAGACAAACGAGACCCCAGAAGAATTGCAGATTTGGGGAAAATGGACTGAAAAAGCCAAATTAAATAAATGGCAGCCCTATATCTCACAAGTATCAATCACAAAAATTTAAATGGAGGGGACTGACATAGAGAGTTTTCCTGGGGAGGGTGCATTTTGCTGTTCCCAACATAGGAAGATTTAAAGTCCTCAAAATTCCACAGTAGTGACCATTTCCTTTCAGCAGTAATTCCTGACCAGATACCTTTGCTGTTCAAACTGTGTTAGGAAACGGTGAAAGAGAGTATAAAAATCTGAATGTGCTGACGTTTTAGTCAGGCACTGTTGCAGTTTGCACATAAGTAATTACATTAGTTGTTGACAACAGCAAGGCTCATTCAAGGATAGGACCTTCATTAACATTACACATAAATGATAGCAATAACGAATTTGAAACCCAATTTCCTTCTTTTCTTCCCTTATATCACTAACAGGATTGACATGGATGCCGTTACAGCAACTTTCAAGACAAACCGAACCAAGCCTTACCAAATTCTAAAGGGCTGACATTTGTTGCCTTTTGGGTTTATCAATGCTTGGTTTTTCAAGTTTGTTGCAAAACTTTATTGCTGGGGAAGCTCTCTGGCCCTACTAAACAAGCAATAGCAAAGCCAAAAGTCCTCAACTGTGTGATAGCTACTGCATTTGCCAATGTGCCTTAGCCATGTTGGTCAGCAGCATGACTGCTGTTCAGCATGGGTTAAGTTAGTGGTGTGCCACACAGTAAAGTGGCTTAGAGGAGTGTGACATTGGGGAGAGTGGAGTAGAGGGGCATAGAGTGGAGGGCATAGAGAGGCATACAGTAGCGTAGCATAGAGTGGTGTGGCATTAAGTAGAGTGGAGTGGAGTGGAGTGGCTTAGAACTGAATGGTGTGGTGTAGAGTGGAGTGGTGTAGAGTGGAGTGGCGTAGAGTGGAGTAGTGTAGAGTAGAGTGGCAAAAAGTAGAGTGGAGTGCTGTAGAGCAGAGTGGGGTAAGATGGAGCAGCATAGAGGCGAGTGGCATAGAGTTGAGTGATGTGGCAGGGTGTGGAGTGGAGTGGTGGGGAGTAGTGTGGCATAGAGTGGCGTAGAGTGGTGTGGAGTGTTGTGGTGTAGAGTTGAGCGGTGTAGGGTGGAGTGGCATGGAGTGGAGGGGAGTAGCATGAAGTAGAGTAGCGTGAAGTGAGGTGCTGTAGATTGGAGTGAAGTAGAGTGGACTGACATGGAGTGGTGTATAGTGGAGTGGTGTAGAGTGGAATGGCATTGAGTGAAGTGGCATAGAGTGGAGTGGTGTGGAGTAGTGTGGCATAGAGTGTCGTAGAGTGGTGTGGAGTGTTGTGGTGTAGAGTTGAGCGGTGTAGGGTGGAGTGGCATGGAGTGGAGGGGAGTAGCATGAAGTAGAGTAGCGTGAAGTGGGGTGCTGTAGATTGGAGTGAAGCAGAGTGGACTGACATGGAGTGGTGTATAGTGGAGTGGTGTAGAGTGGAATGGCATAGAGTGAAGTGGCATAGAGTGGAGTGGTGTGGAGTTGCCTAGAGTAAAGTGGCATAGAATGGGGCGAAGTGAAGTGAAGTGGAGTGAAGTAGCATAGAGTGGAGTGACAGAGAGTGGAGTGCCATATAATGGAGTGGTATACAGTGGAGGGGCATAGAGTGGAAGGGCATAGAGTAGCTAGGTATGTTTGTAAATAACTAAAGCATCAATGGAGAAGGAAAATAGGGTGAAAGCAGTATAAATATGAAGCTGTATGCCTGTGTTAAAAGGAGGAAAGCACATTGCACATCCAGGAATAATACCGAAGTGCTTATAAAAATAAAACAAATTGTGTGGTGCAAAAATGTGAGGAAGAACAAAGATGAGGAAGAACACATATACTTGATCCATGCTCCAGGGAGAAATTAACACCAGAAAGGAAGGGAAGCCTATGAGAGCTAACCAAATGAAAGATTACAAATGAGAGTGACAATGAAAACAACTAATGGTATGTTGTGGGTGAGGTGTAAGCCCACTGAATTAAAACAATATGTCTTGCAGCACAGCACATGTGCTGTGTAGGTGAGACCTAAAAAAATGGTTAGATGTAAACATCTTTTTTGGGTCTCAAAAAGCAAACATTGCCATAGTCCCTGACAGTGAAGGGAACTACTTTGTGAGTTTATGTGCTACTTTCAAAATGGCAGAATGCTGTCGCTCACAGTGAAGTCAACCAATAGTGGAAATCAGCAGACCCAATGCCCCATGCTATAGCGTCAGACAGAAAATGTGAATGACATGATAACAGAACAATGGTTGAAGAGGGTTGTCTGAAAGCCTGTAAAAGTATGTTATACATATAATTTTGGTAAAATCCAAGGGTCTTGGCTAATGCCACACATAAAAAAGGATCAATGCAATCTATCAGAATTGTTATTTATGCAGAAGGATACTAGAGAGCTGTCCTGAGTTGCTGATCGTAGGTAGGATCTTATAGAGGCCAAACCAGGCCCACCTCATGAACAATGAAGTGCCCTAGGCTGCACCATGCAATGTTTTGAAGACCTGCCTGACGCCAGTGGAGTCGGTTCTTTCAGCAAGCAATGGCAGGGACTATATAGGTAACAATGGTCAGCTTGTGGCAGGTACAGAATGTGGCTCAACATGTTGACCATAGAGCATGTGAAATGTGCTTATTGTAAAGACTGTGTCTAGGTGCTGATGCTGCCACATACGGTCCTCATTGAAATCGCTTCCCTATTGACACCGTTGTTCTGTAAGTATGTGTTTTTCCCTTTAAAAACAACACTGCACGGATAAAGAGAATGTGACCCCCTGATCAGAAACGCCAAACCCATCATATCTACCTATCTATTTACTACCTTTGTCTGATAGATACTAAATGTGGTCCCCAGCTCTACCCTTGCTTTCTTAATGTTTCCCTGAATACCGCAGGTGTTTATGCATTTGTGTACTTAGGGGCCGATTAGGATTGCGGTTTTTCCGCATCCTCATGGCCGGCGGAAGTGTCCGCCGGCCCGGAGGATGCGGAAAAACCGCAGCGGAGCCTTCAAAGATCCCCCGCCAGATTAGGATGGCTGGGGGGTCAGGAAGACCGTCCGCAGCTTTTCCACCGCGGTCGCCTTCCGACCGCGGCGGAAAAGCTCTAACATGTCTGGTGGTGTCTATCAGACACCGCCAGGTATATTAGGATGTAGGTGGTCCTATGCCTTTCCACGGCGGGATTTCCGCCGTGGAAAGGCATACGGACTTTCACTTTGGGGGCCCGTTGCGGGCACCCTGGGTGAAGGGGGGGTGGGGGGTGCACATGGGGGGTACCTATGGTACCCCCCTGCATTTGCGTACACAAAGCAGCAGGCACTGCACGGTGCGTGCCGCTTTGTGCATGCAAATGCGATGCATGCATTTTTAACCTTGCGGCGGGTGCAGCTTGAAGCTGCACCCGCCACAATGTTAAAGATAGAGGACTCAAGTCCGTCCGTGATCCTAATGGGTCCCTAAATTTGGTTCACACCACCTCTGCTGAGAGCCAATTACATGCATTCTCCTCAAAAAATACATAATGTAGGATAGCATTAGATAAGATAATATAACAAAAGATAAGCTAGCAAAGCATAGCATAAAATATAATAACATGACACAACTTAACACAAAACAGCACAGCACAACACCCAATATAGCGGAGTATAACATAACATAACATGACTTGGCATGACATAATATAACATACCTTAAAATTAAGACTGTTGCAGACTGAACTGAGTAAGGGAATGAGGGTTGTTAGGAGGATTGAGAAGACCCATAAAAAGAAGAAAATACATTCTAGGTGTGTGGGTTTAGATGAGATTACATACACATTCTGCGGTGCTCAACCTCAGATGCCTCTTCTGACATTTGTGCGGTGGGTAAACTCGCGCGCAGTGGTTACTGGTGACAACATGTTGCTGAGTGTGCCTCTGCCATGAGATAGCGCGAATGCAAATAACCAGCGTCAACCTTGGCTGACACGCCTGGGGAGGAAAAGACAATGGTCTCTGCTGAAGGCATCCCATCCGTATCTTCTCACGAGGGGAGGGACCGCACCGCATGTCATCGCTGTATACTTAGGCAGATGATAGATCTCCGTCACCTATCATCAGCACTAATCATCTCAGATACTTTCCAAGGAGTGCTGCCAACTGCACAGAACAGACCAGAGAAAACTTCTTGGGAAAAAGGGCCCACTAGCAATGTAACTTCTCCAGCATTCATATGATTGCATTTAATGCTTTGAGAAAGCTCTTCAGGCAAAACATTTAGGGGCAGATTTACAAAGATGTCACGCAACACACCACAGCAACCAAAGATGCTAAGCTACGTGAGAGTCAGCGAGCAGGAAAGCGCCATTTCTACTAAGATACAACACTGATCGGATCTCTCCCCAGCGCTAGCGCACAATCATACTGCTGTGCGCCATGCTTACGTACCCCTTTGCACCATGGTGCAAAGATGTCTGCATCAAGTCTTGCATTGGCTTTGTACTGGAAGGGTAGAATTGCAGTGCAAAATACTAACCTTGGACTAACTTTAAAACTTTTCCCACGTTGGGTGTGTGCAGGGCTGGACTGGGAACCAAAACCAGCCCTGGCAAAGTGCTCGGCCGGCCCCCTTCCCCCCGGGGGTTGTGGGAGCCGCCGAGCTCTTTGCCAGGGCCGGGTTTCGGCCGATTTTGTTATGGGGCCGATTTTGAAGCTATGCTGCAAAAACGGCCCTGTAATAAAAACGGCCCCCAGCACAGCACACATGCAAAGTGGGAAAAGTTAGGAGAACTAAAAGGATTTCTCATTTTTAATTTCAGCTGCAAAGGGGCTTTCTTTTTTGCAGCAAAGCCTTGTCTACTGTTGTTGGTAAATAGGGATTTGTGTCCAAATTCATGAGTGGTTGCATTGTCACTCCCACATACCACCCATGGAACGCTCCATCCTCAGCCTCGCTGAGTCCGCCCCGTCGACCCCGTCCCCCGCCGTCATATCTTGCGTGTGAATTCTTCTTCTTTTCTGTGCTGCCTGTATCGTTTTCCCCTTTTTTGTTCTGTGCCCATATTGTGTGCACTGCATTGTTTTTGTGCCGCTCTCTGTGCCCCCGACCCGCTTCCCGGTCCCGCTTCCCGCCGCCTGCGTGCGGCCACGCCCCCTTTACCTTCTGTGCCCTCCCCGCTCCCACCTCCCAGCTGCTCCGCCCTCCCTCCCACTTTGCCATAAATGGCGACCGTGCGCACGCGCAGCGTTGACGCGCAGCGGGCGCGCCGATTGTGCGCCGAAGGCGCGCCAAAGGTAAGCCCGTCTGCGCCCGTCCGCGCCTGGACCGCGCCCAGTGCCAGGACCCCTGGCCCCCACCGACGGAAGCCAACCCGACGGACTTACGCCGCCGCCGAACTCAACGCACTCAACACCGGCCGAACCCCGGGTTGCTACCGAGCCACACCGAGACGCACCCACGGACCCTTCAGCTGCCACTCCTGCAAGTTCACCTGCAACCAGACCCACGCTACACCAGCACCCACCAAGCCGAACTCCAGCAGCACCCACCTGAAGTGCATCCTGCTCAACACCCGCTCCGTCCACAGACACGCCGTCGAGCTCTGGAACCTGCTCGACACTAACCCTGGGCGGGCGGCTACGCTCCGTGCACGGAGTGTGCGTAGTGCCGGCTTCTACGCATTTTGCGTAGCAGGCGTAGAATCCGGCACTACGCACGCTCCGCAGACGGAGCGTAGCTGGCCGCCACCCGCCTCCCTCCCGCCCTCCCTAAATACTTTAAATTAATAGTGTAAAAGAATTAAAAGGAGAAGTTTAAGAACAAAAAAGTCCCAAGTTGATGGACAGTATCGTCCTATTTCTGTGTCAATATTACAGGGAAGTATACCATACTCTCAGGTGAAAGAGGCAAAGATGTGTGTACTAATTTTCAAAACCAGTAACGTACAGGCGTGGTTGCAAGATGATTAACACAGTAGAATAGTTCAAGAGGCAAAAAGGAAATTAATGTAAAAATAAAACTTGTCAACAAAATATATTGGTAAAAAAAGATTTTTTAGATTTATTCCACAATTTAGTTACAATTCATATAAAGAATAACAATTAAAAGCATTACACATTGGTTAAAAAATGACTTCAAACATATTAATAAAAGCGGTAAGAATCAACAAGGTCGACGCAGCGTTTCGGCTTTCTTTTTAGTACGCCTTCATCAGGACTGATTCTAAACAAATAAAACATTAAAAAACACAAAGTTACCAACCATTTTTAGATTTGAACAAGTAGAGCCTCTATTATTTGTGCAACAAACAAACTGTTAGTTGTCCCCATAATTATACTCTTTTGTACAATACTTTTTTAGATTTTAATGTTATTCTACACATACATATTCAAAGGATCAAGTTTTATGTCCTTTAAATTAACTTCATATCACAGTATTTTTTATATATGTAAAAAAACATGGTATTGTTTGCCTCTCCCTTGGACCATGATCCAATACTATGACCTTGCAATATTGACATTTTTAGTAGTGCATGTTTATTCCGCACTGACGTACCTTTTATCGGGTCGTGCCCAGCTAGAAACCACTAGGTGGGTCGCGAAGTCTTATGGACTCTTGAGGTTATTATCAGGGGGCAGGGTGCTTTTCTCAATTTTGCAATGCCTGCTGATTCTAAATAGAAAGTTTAAGGCATCATCAATACCACCTTAATTTCTCATTATTAATGCTGTAAGGTTTTATCTGTTAAAGTTGATGGGATTCTCTTTACATACCTCTACAGTAATACGTGCCTAATATGTTTCTTTAAAATCGCCTTTATCTGTAGGTACGGAGTATCTTATTTCTGTAAATATAAAAGCGGGGTTTACCACAGATGCTTGATTTTATAAAGGACCCCCATCCCTACTCTTGGACAATGTAGTATGATGGGCCTTTTACCTGTTAGGATATGATCCTATTTCTATAACTGCCAGGAGGAGCCACCGTTTTTACATTGGTTGTATGGACTCTTCTTCCTACAAAGGTTGAAATTGATGTTCAAAAAAACAAGCTTGCATATTCCCCTCAATTTATAATAAGCAGGGTTATGTACCCGTCTATCACTCACCATAGGGAGCTGTATGATCAATCGTTGCAGTCTGGAGCCTTTTTTGACTTGGGACAGTTTTGCGTCGATGATCAATGGTAAATCCGGGGATGACCTCACGAATTTTTCTGTGTGGATTTTCGATATAAATAGTTTGTTTTAGTTTATTGTTCTATGGAATACCACGTTGCCTACATTTTATTTTTAATATGCATGTTTCATTCCCTAACTAGCTCTTTATATTGAGCTAAAAGTTTCCTTATTTTATCTCCACTTAAACTGGGGTCTCTAAACCACCCGGTGTTATTGTTGGAAATATTCTTAACACGGGGCCCGATTCCTAGGAGTTACCATTTTTTCGCTACCTTAAGGGTTTAATCTTATTACCAAGGACGCATACCGCCATGGTTTCCTGGTAGCATGACCTCTCACAACCATTCCGTTATGCTGCAATATCACTCATATTTAACAATGAATTTCCAGGTAACGTACCATTCCTCCTTACGTTATGCTGTGATTTCACTAATGTCTCAACCCTAAAACATGCGGCGACATCAATAATCCAAACACTTTCACGTTACGTGAATGTTCTTTAACAATCTCAATTTCGAGCCCGTTATTCTATTTCTATTAGTTCTTTTTAAAAAAAGGCTATACCGTCTGTCTGGGGTTTTGTTGATCTAGCTTACCTCGAGTGATAGATCCGGCCTCCCTGCTCCTCTTTTCTGGCAGTAATTCCGCGTGTTGTTTCCTCAAGCTTCCACGTTAGGAAATAAACCCTCTCGGTTTGTTCCGGGTTTATATACTAAACGTTACTCCGATTGGCCGCATTTGTTACACTCGCGGATTGGTCCAAAACCGTCCAATCATGATGGGGCCGTCCTGGTTACTGGCCTCAATTCGCGTTTCTTCATTGGGTATTTCTTAATAAGAGGAGTATTTCATTGGTCGCTCTTCTTAATGCGTTACCAAGGGGATGTGAGCCGCCTATTTGCGTGATTCCCTTTCGTTTCTCCCAAAAACTATCGTATTTATCACTCGAGTTTTTCACACGTTTGTGTAAGGGGGAAGGGTTTATAAAAGCCTTTCCATTGGTTACTAGTTGTGAAGTTTCGCATTTCTGGTACATTATTTACTGTCAAGCTTAGTTATATTATTTTCCGATACTTTTTTAATTATTTTTTTGTTTTTTGTTTTTTTTTGTTCTTAAACTTCTGCTTCTTCCCCCCAGTCCCTATATAATTCTGTGAGGGGTCCTCCTTCTCTTTTATTCTAAAGAATTAAAAGGCACTTACCTTGCCCGCCGCTGCCTGCCGCGTCCCCGGGGCTCGCTATCTTCATTGCTTCCGTCTTGTGTATCTAATGCGCATGCGCGAGCAGCCGCGCATGCGCATTTCTCACGAGAAATGCGCATGCGCGGTCGCCCGCGCATGCGCATTAGTACACAAGACGGCAGCCATGAAGATAGCGAGCCCCGGGGACGCGGCGGGCAGCGGCGGGCAAGGTAAGTGCCTTTTAATTCTTTTCCACTTTTAATTTAAAGTATTTAGGGAGGGCGGGAGGGAGGCCTGCGGTGCGTAGTGGGGCTACGCGGAGTGCGGAGGTGGGCGTAGTTTCTCGCCCACTTCACGTAGCTCCGCGAAGCCCCACTACGCCCAGGGTTACTCGACACCACAGCCCCAGACGTCGCCTTCCTCACGGAAACCTGGATGAATGCCTCCTCAGCGCCCGACATCGCCATCGCCATCCCGGACGGCTTCAAGATCATCCGGAGGGACCGCGTCAACCAGACCGGAGGAGGCATCGCCATCATCCACAGAAACACCATCCGCATCACGACCGACACCGACGATACCCTCGCACCCGCCGAACACCTGCACTTCCAGGTCCACGTCAACCCCAAGACCACCCTCAGAGGCACTCTCATCTACAGACTCCCGGGACCACGCACACAATTCAGCGAAGACATCGCCGACTTCATCAGCCCGCACGCCCTCCCCTCCGCCGACTACATCCTCCTCGGGGACCTCAACTTCCACCTGGAGAACAACAACGACCGCAACACCACCACCCTGCTGGACAACCTCACCAACCTCGGACTCAAGCAGCTGGTGACCACCCCCACCCACTACGCCGGACACACACTCGACCCGATCTTCTCCTCCAGCAAGGACATCGCCTTCAGCCACGCCACGGGACTCCACTGGACGGACCACAGCTGCGTCCACTTCAGCTTCAGAAGGACCACGATCCACCATCACCAGCAACAGGGTCCCCGCAGAAGCTGGAACAAGATCACTGCAAACCAGCTCGCTACTTCCCTGAGCAAGAACCCTCCCACCAGCACAACGAACCCCAGCCAAGCGGCCACCAACCTCACGAAATGGATCAGCGACTGCGCAGACGACCTCGCCCCTCTGAAGACCCCGCCGAGCAGACCCGGCAGCAAGAAAGCACCATGGTTTAACGACGATCTCAAGAGCTCCAAGAAGAACTGCCGAGCACTCGAGAAAACCTGGCGGAGAGACCCAACACCGGACAACATGACTGCCCTCAAGCTCGCCACCCGAAAACACCACTAACTGATCCACGCCACCAAGAAAACTGCATTCAAGGAACGACTGGACAACAACGCACACAACAGCAAGGAACTCTTCAACATCGTGAAAGAGCTCTCCGACCCCAACGCCGGAAACAACGACATCACCCCTTCGCAAGACCTCTGCAACTCCCTCGCCTCCTACTTCCACAACAAGATCGCGGACATACACAACAGCTCAGCACTCAACCGACGCACGCCACGACCGAACCCCCCCCCCACAACCACCCTCCGCGCCTGGACCCCAATCAGCACCGAAGACACCGTCAACACGATGAACTCCATCCACGCCGGATCTCCGACAGACCCCTGCCCTCACCACGTCTTCAACAAGGCCGACGCTGTCATCGCACCCCACCTGCGGAACATCATCAACACCTCCTTCAACACCGCTACCTTCCCGGAGAGCTGGAAGCACGCCGAACTCAGCGCTCTACTTAAGAAACCATCAGCCGACCCCACCGACCTCAAGAACTACCGCCCCATCTCGCTGCTTCCGTTTCCAGCAAAAGTCATCGAGAAGACCGTCAACAAGCAACTGGCCGCCTTCCTCGAGATGAACGGCTCCCTCGACCTCTCGCAGTCTGGCTTCCGGGCCAACCACAGCACCGAGACCGCCCTGATCGCAGCCACCGACGACATCCGAGCCCTGCTCGACAACGGAGAAACAGCGGCCCTCATCCTCCTGGACCTCTCCGCGGCCTTCGACACTGTCTGCCACCGTACCCTAGTACAGCGCCTCAGCAACGTCGGAATCCAGGAGAAGGCACTGGAGTGGATCATCTCCTTCCTCGCCGGAAGGACACAGAGAGTCCGCCTCCCGCCGTTCAGATCAGAGGCCACCAAAGTCATCTGCGGCGTTCCTCAAGGCTCCTCGCTCAGCCCAACACTCTTCAACGTCTACATGAGCCCCCTCGCAGCCCTCGCACGCCAGCACAACCTTAACATCATCTCCTACGCCGACGACACCCAGCTGATCCTCTCCCTCACCAACGACCCCGCCACCGCCAGAGCCAACCTACACGAAGGGATGACAGACGTTGCCAAGTGGATGATGAACAGTCGCCTGAAACTGAACTCGGACAAGACGGAAGTCCTCATCCTGGGATCTGCACCCTCCGCCTGGGACGACTCCTGGTGGCCCCCGCCCTGGGCAGCGCACCCAAACCCACAGACCACGCACGCAACCTGGGCTTCATCCTGGATTCATCCCTCTCCATGACCAGACAAGTCAACGCCGTCTCCTCGTCGTGCTTCAACATCCTGCGCATGCTACGTAAGATCTTCCGATGGATCCCCACCGAGACCAGGAAGACGGTCACCCAGGCCCTCGTCACCAGCCGTCTGGACTACGGCAACTCCCTCTACGCCGGAACCACCGCCAAACTCCAGAAGAGACTCCAGCGGATCCAGAACACCTCAGCACGACTCATCCTGGACATCCCCCGCCGCAGCCACATCTCCGGACACCTGAGAGACCTGCACTGGCTCCCGGTCAACAAGAGAATCACCTTCCGTCTCCTCACCCACGCACACAAAGCCCTACACAACCAAGGCCCAGGATACCTCAACAGCCGCCTCAACTTCTACGCTCCCAAACGCCAGCTCCGATCGACCAGCCACGCCTTCGCCGCCGTCCCCCGCATCCGAAGAGCCACCACAGGAGGAAGGTCCTTCTCCTACCTGGCCGCCAAGACTTGGAACTCCCTTCCGACCCACCTCCGCCTGACCCATGACCACCTCGCCTTCAGGAAGCAGCCCAAGACCTGGCTGTTCGAGCAGTAGCGGACCCCCTCCCCCCAGCGCCTTGAGACCCTCCAGGTGAGTAGTGCGCTATATAAATGCTTTGATTGATTGATTGATTGATTGAAAGTATTGCGAAGTAGTTTAAAGAATTACTTTAAAGCACTTTTCCAGCACACAAAAAGTTTTCCGCTGGGAAATAAATCCAAAATAAACATTTGTGCAGGTTTGCGCCACTTTTGTGAAGCCAACCCAATCCAAAATATTGGTAAATTATCCCCACAATCTTTTTGGGAATGTGTGTTCCCCTACTTTTTCGTGATAGTATAACTGCAAATGATTAGCCAGCCACATGCTTTGGAAAGCAGTCCAGGAGGAGCCTCTACTTTCTTTACTGGCCCCACTGTAAAATATTGTCTGGAGAACATAAATAAGGTTGAATATAAAAGGGTCCCAGATTAGATGAAGTAAAGATGTAAAATGAAATGTAACTAAACATGTAAATTAGTTACAGGAGAAAATGTGTATTGCATAAAAAATATTTCAAACCTTTACAGTGTTTTAAAAAAACGTTGTTTCTCTTTCTGTGGTGTTTGCTGTCTCTAAGCACCAAGGTAAACAGACAGATATGGGTTCCCATAAGCTTTTGGATGATTTTGTGCAAACACAGTTGCAACACTGAATATCTAGGCTTGACAGAGTTTGATTTACACCTGAGGTCGTGTGGCAAACACTGACATGCATTCAGGGATGATACAGAATATTGACAAAGGGGGCCCAGTGTGTGGATAAGGAAATGCTGTTGGAACCGGTATCTCTTTGTGCCACTGTAGGTGGAGCAGAACGACAGAAGACATTAAAATAACATGTATTCTTGCATGTTTTTCCAGTACAAGAAGATTCATGTGCATCCTTTTCAACCATAGAAGTGGTGCAGATGTGCCTAAGACCCGTCATCTAGGGCAGGTCAATCAAGTTCCTGTCTTATGAAATAAAACCTTAAGCGTGCTGGGTGGTATTCTTATTAACCCCTTGCCTGCTTCTGTCGGCCGTTGGCCGACGGGAGCACTACCTCGCTAGTGCTGCCGTCGGCCAACGGCCGGCGCGGCCCCGCCCATTCTGCGGAAGTGCCGCACTGCCACAAAATCGCGGCCGCAGGAAAGGGGTTAAGTAGGATTAAAAAAAGTAATAATGTTTTAGTCGTCTCTAGGCACTAGAAAAGTTTTAACTTTATTTGAGGTTACATGAAATAATTCATCCCTAATCCTACTTCCACAACCTAGTAATTGGCTGCGCTAACAGCACATCCGGCTTGTCTATGTAGGCAAACTAGAAGGTTGCATAAGGCAGCAAGTGGGAAATAAATGTGACAAAAATATCGCTTTTCTAGATCTTTTTTTGGGTATAGATTCAAGGTGCCTTGTTTATGCTTCTAGTAGAATGCCATTAGTCTAGTGCCGCCCACTGGCTTAATGAAGGCTAGATTGTTGCCTTCAGCACTGCCAGTAGAAGGCACTATCCTGTTGTGAGTTGTTTTTACACTCTGTTTACGCTTTGTCACAGTTCTCAATTTTGTATTCAGCGGATTCACAGTTCTCTGGTGCACTGGACCCTACATAAAATCTCCCTTGCTGTCCTAGTCTGCTTCATGTTTAAGACCACGCCTCTGTTCTCGGGCATAAAAGATCTTCCACTTTGCCAAGTCTTCAGCTCTCTGTGCAGTTATCCTAAATTTCTGGTCCAGAAAGAAATGATGCTGCATTTCTCATCTGAGATGGATGGCATTTTTATTGGTGTACAGGACTCTTTTCTGCAGCATGCACTACCCTCAACAGTATAAAAAAAAAAGATAACTCTAATCTACTAGAGATTAAGGGCCAAATGCATGAAGAAACCGTTTTGCGATTTACAAATTGCGAATCATTGCGATTCGCAATTAGGAAATCGCAAAACGGCATACATGAAAGTGTGTTGAACACTTTGTGATTCCTAGAGGATCGCAAATGACCTACCTCATAAATATTAATGAGGTGTGTCGCAATTTGCAACCCCCGAGGAAACGCAAAAATCACAGGGATGGTGGCCTGCATGTCTGTGATTGTTTTTAAATAAATTTAGTTTTTTGTGGAAATGCAGCCCGTTTTCCTTAAAGGAAAATGGGATGCGTTTCTAAAACAAAAATGAAAAGTTTTCTTTTAATTTTTTAAGAGTAGGCAGTGGTCCTTGGGACAACTGCCTGCTTAAAAAATGCTGTAACAAACATTCACAAAGGGAAAGGGGTCCATTCCCATTTGCGTATGGGTTACCACCTACATAAAGTAGGTGGTAAAATGCTAATGTTTTGCGACCACATTTCGGTCACAAAACATTCCTATATACCAATGAGATTCGGTATTAGGAGGGGACACCCTAAACACGTCCCTTCCTAACAGCGAATCGCAAATCCATTTTGCGATTCGGTAACAGGTTACATCTTGCATTACAGGTTGCATCTGAAAAGCCTTTTTTCAATTCGCAAACGGGTGATTCTGTGAATCGGCCTGTTTGTGAAGACAAAAATGCTTGATGCATGTGCCCCTTAATCCTTCCTTTATGTGCAGTCATCAATTTTAGGCACACCTAGTGTCTGAATTTCTTGTGGTTGCAACACTGAATTTTGGGTGTGGATTTTGGCATTACCCTGCTTTTGACATGTTCAAGAGCCATCAAAGGCCGTTTCTATCTCCAATAAAAAAAAAGAAAGAAAATAGGTTAGAAAATCTTTTTATCTTAAACCTACTGTGAATCGTCACAAATTAAACTTGTTCTCATTGCATTCTCATTGATGAGTTGTATACAGAAAACGATATTTGTTCAATACAGCAGTCTGTTTTAATGTTTTATTCTGGACACAAATGCAAGCCAGACCTTTTGTCTTTATCAATGCTTGTTCTTGCCGTTGCTACCTTTATAATACCAGAGACCCCAGTGCAGTGATCAAGGACGTTACCAGAAATTCAGGTGGGCAAGCTAGGGGTAGCACTTACTATCTCTGACCCCTTCACCCCAATTAAGGCCCAGTCGGACTTTTCTTTGATGTACTGACTTAATAAATAGAGACAAGTACACATATCACACCATGGCTCACTGATTTGGTTTTAGAACATACAGGCCAAAGTTCTCTTTTGTGACAGTCGAGAAACAATAAGAATACTGGATTAGGTTCTTCCTGACTATATTTGATGCTATATGAGAATGATAAATGAAAAGATCTTCAAAATCTAAGCCCATCTTTTTTTTCTGTGGATGTGCTTTGAGGGGCAAGGTGGGAGGAACCTTGTTAGGGCTTAATTGCAAAAAAGAGAAAGCCAGGCATTCCTCACCCACAGCAGCAGAATGACCCCCGTGACCTTCAGGGCATTTCTACAAGCTCCCTGGCTGGAGTTAGGAGACACTCTTTGCGCCAGCCCAGAGACAGCGACAGGCTCGCATGCTGATCCCAGTACAATCAGGGCTTTAAGTGGGCCGGGTCTGTCCGGGTCTGAGCACCGGCAGTTCTTTTTAGGGGGCCTCGAAACGGGTCTCTTTCGGGCTCTATTTTCTGGCTTCCAAAGGTGGTCCGTTTTCTTTTTTTTCCTCGACTGCAGTGGGAGCATGAACATCGATGTGCCCATGCTCACAAACAACTTCAGAAGCACTGACTTCGTACTTTTTAACAGCGCCCCTTGCCGCACTTTCACTTGTACAGTAGGTGTGGTGCTATCCCCGGACTCACGATACTCCCTCTCCCCGCCCCCACTACTCGGCAGCAGAAGCCAGGAGCAGCAGTGCCACGGGGTCACAACGCCAACATGCAGGAAGACAAGCGGTCGGCAACTGCGTGGTAACTGGCACAGGATCATCTAAAGCCCTTTGAATTAATGTTGCCCATGTGAAGAAGCTTTTTTTCAGCTTGCATTCCAACCTCCGTAACTGATCACAAAACTACCCCAAAGGCAGTGTTTCCAATTAGAGCAGCGTTTTCATTTAATGACTGTGATTTTTTTGTCTCGGATCAGAAAGGCACAACATACCCTCAAATATTATTCATACATACGAGTGTGCTTCCTTCGCCGTATTATTTGATATAAAGTGATGAGCATAATTTGTACAGGCCCTCGAAAAACCATGTGCAGGCACATTCATACCGTCAGCCGAAAAACCAAAGTCACCCCTCCCTCTGCCCCCAACTGCTGCAACTGCTTCGCACTTAGGTACCGACCGCAATGAAAATGAAAAGTAAATTGGGGTGGTTCCTTTCACCAAGTGTATTTCTGCCTATGTTTGGACAGTTTCACAATTATTTCGGATCTAGTCACTTAGCACCCTTCCACCTGTGCTTACAGCACGTGCAGATATGGGGTAAGCTAATGCTGAACAGCCTCACCCCCATTCTGAAAAGGATTGACAGCGAATGAGGAAAAGCATAGACGTGCACCTGCCCATTGGGACAGGGGTTGAGTGGCGGCAGGAGTTTTGTTGTGCTAGGGGACTCACTTGGGACGCGCCTTGGGACCCTACGGGTAAGTAGTGCGCTATATAAATGCCTATACACTTTAATTTCAAGGAAATAGAAAAGTTCACGTACCTACTACCTACAGAATGGCTGTTTGCTGCGAAGTGCCAGTACTCTAGCATTAAAAATATTGCAGCACTGCTGAGAAGTACAGGTACTCTCTCTCTATCCTTCAAGTTACAAAAGGGTGGGCACTCTGTACCGGAGAGCACATGCCCGTTTGAAGCGCTGGATAGTAAATGAAACTTGCCCTGCCAAGGACACACAACCCCCCCCCTCCCCCCCCATCCTAGCACTCACACAAAAAGCCAATGTGTGCTACATTATTTTGACATATGTCATTTGTATTGTAGACTTCGTTTGGGCAGTCAGTTTTAAAAGTGCATTTATTTTATGTACTTTATGCAACACGTTATTGCTTCTTGAAGGTACTAAATGTAACTGCTCACTCTCAGCTTCGGTTGGCAGAGCACTGTTTGTGTTGCATGTTTAGTGCAGGGCTTTAAGTGGACTGGGTCTGTCTGGGTCTGAGCACCAACAGTTATTTTAGGGGGCTTCAAAACGGGCCTCTTTCAGGCTCTATTTTCAGGCCTCCAAAGGTAGTCTGTTTTTTTTTTGTCCTCGACTGCAATGAGAGCATGCACATCGATGTGCGCATGCTCATTTTGATCCCTACTGAGCAGTGGAGGTAGTGAGCATGCCAGGTGAGCTGCGTTGTAGGCTTTAAAGAGAGCCATTTTCTCTCAGGATTTCCCTTCTTGCAGCGCAGGTGCAATGTCGTCGTGGTGCCAGCCTTCACATCGGGGATGATTAGGAGAGAGACAACCAGGAGCAGCCTGCTCCAGCACAACCCTGCTCTGACTTTTCACACTGAGCGTCAAGGCTGCAGTGTAACCCAGCAACAAGTGAAACGCAGAGAGGAACTAGTCTGCGTGATCTGATCCTGCCCCAGCCCTAACACAATGCTAGTTATCTTGATTTAGACCACGCCCCTATTTGGATAGACCACGCCCCCTTTAAGAGGTTTGCCCCGCCCATTTTAGAGCACCCCCAGTTTTTTTTTCCCACTTAAAGCCCTGAGTACAATATTCCCCTTGCCAAGACCCCAGGATACTGACATTTGTCAACCACTGTCTTAGCCCGCCCTCCCTTCCTTTTGGCATGATCTCCGCTCTTCAGGCTGGACAGTCCTGACAGTGAGAAAACAGGCGCAGAGGCATCTTTGAATTTCGTGGTCAAGATGACTTCATCTTAGAATTTCAAACTTGGCAACTAAAATGAGATAAAAAGTTAACAGAAGTGGCAACATTAATACATCACACGCAAGAGTAAAGCAACTTGGAGTTATGTGGATAGCTATAACAGAGACAAGAAATAGATTTAACCTGTTTACCGTGGCGGACATTCCGCAGCGGTGTTGGCTTTCTACGAAGTGGGCAGGGCTGCGTCGGCCAACGGTCGCGCGCAGCACCCAGAAGGAAGTGCTCGGCCGACGCGAGCACGGAACAGTTTAAAGATGATGATGCTTAAAAGATGCCCGGAGTGTATTTATTCTCCAAATTAATGCAGTGAGCCAAAATGATGGCTCAGTTGGCTGAGCACTCGCTGCTGACAAATACGGTCATGAGCAGGGGTGGCTCCTCCACTAGGGTGGAGGAGCGTTGCCCCATTGCTTTCTTGCAGTGCAATGCAGCCTACATGGAGAACATGGCCTCCCCATAAGCGCCTGGCTGGGCGCCATCCCACCCAATCACAGCGCTGCATGCAGCGTTGTGATTGGCTTAGGGGAGTGAGCCTGGCTGCCTACTTCCTGATCCTGCTGGAGGCAGGAGAGCAGGAGCCGGAAAACGTGGGACCTGGACAGCGGAAAGGTAAGTTTAAATTATTCTTTTTTTATTATTAAATTAACACACACCCTTGTTTGACCTCCCCCACGATCCCCGCGCGACCCCCCTCCCCGCACGACCCTCCGCACCCACCCACCCTACTCGCGAGCCATGCGGGCCGTGACTGCCCATGAGTCTGAATACTGGCAATGCAGGCTCAGCAGAGTCCCGCCACTTCTCAAAAGCAAATGGGGACTGTAAAGAGTATGGACTTCTAATACATCCATTTGAAGCACTGCCCTTGGCTCTCCCATCTCCATGCGGTGCATTAGCAGGACACACTTGCCTCGGACTGTCGGACAGTCCCTTTACCAACCATCCCACTAGAGGGGCTCCGCCTGGTTCCACCCATCAACCTCCCTCCCGAACCACCCCCATCCGCTTCTTCCATCGATACCCGGCAGAAGGGAGTGCTAGATCACAGTGTGATTCCACCCAGCAGGAAGTCCCGCCCACAGAACACCGTGCAGCAGGAAGTCGTCATTGCTTCTGGACCTTTGCCTCGGAGGAAGATAACGAAATTGGGACTTCGCTAAGGCCAACCTTCCCGACTTTAAGGAATTTAGAAGATGGAACTACATTTGACAGACCTACTAGTCCTGCACAACTGTGGCTCTTCCTTTCTTTGATACCACCAACCTAAACAGGGCCCAAAACAATAAAAAAGACACTCAGGCAGGCTTTACAAGGAACAACTCAAGTTTGGAACGAAGGCCACTGTCCTGAAGACTGAACTCGAAAAGTAAACAAAGGAAGCAGCAGCCCTGACACGCATGAGAGACATTTCAGCGTTGACAGCCGCACACAGAGATGTGCCGGATTCTGTGTGCTCACTGGATTAAACCCTACTTTGCATACAAGGATCTGAGCCGCGGTGGCGATTGAGGCGCGAGCACCGAAGCCTCTACGCCCAACGTGATCACACTTTGCAAAATCCAATACCGCAAACGTCTTATTACAGCAGGCAAAATGTTTGGCTCGTAATGACAGGCCTGTAATGAGACGGAGTCCGGAGACCATCTCCCACTGGGTTCTCATAGCCGGGGAGGACACTGGAAACTGTGAAAAGAATGAGTGTTACCCCTCGGAAGCGGCGCGCGCGTATTGCTCTGCTCCGGGGCCTCGAGTCTGACTGACAGTGGAAGGAAAGGGAGACGGGGCCCGGGCCAAACCCCACTGCTATCTGCGCGTTATTTGAATTTACAGGTTATCAGTCAGGCTGCAGCTTCGGCGCTGACCTCATTAACTAAATGTGGCCGCATCAGCACCTTTCCACAGCCCTTATCCCTCCTCGTGTGTCACGAAGCGGGCCGTTGACACCTCCTAGCCAAACACCGGCGATATCTTATCTCCTGCAGGGTGGGACCCGCACTGGGAGACAGGGGACATGTCTAGGAATGTATCTGGGAGACAAGTTCACCAGCAGCTGACACGGACGCTGTCCTTGGATGCTGGGGTGAAATAAAACAGGCTCCCTCTGCTCCCACAGACAGGAAACTAAGCATCACGGGGCACATCCCACCAGCCTGTCACTCAATGTGTCAGTGCTTAATTTGAGCCGGTGGTTGCAGGTGTGGGGGCAACCTGTACTTACTTTGGGGGACTGGTATGTACTCATCAGACTTTGATTCGGAGCAATGGAGGGAAAAACACGAAAAGGGGTAAAAATGAGGACGAGAAAACAGGGACCTGTAAGCATGAGATAAAAGGGCAGGGAGTGTCTGGCAGTGGTGTAGCAAGGTGTTGCGGGGGCGGTCCACCCCTGGCGAAATGAGTTAGCCACCCCCCCCCCCATACCTCCGTCCGTCGCAGGGAAATCACCCGCTCTTAAATTCGGGTGCCATGGACGGCAAACGCGGGGGCCGCCACAAGCGGCAAAAGGACTAACTACGCCACTGGGGTCTGGTGTGGATTAAAGAAGCGTGCGGTGGGATCAAGATTCCACAGCCTTGGTACTTGCACCCAGAACTTAGGGGCACATTACGATCGCGGTTTTCCCGCATCCTTCGGGCCGGCGGAAGCCCCCGCCGGCCCGGAGGATGCAGGAAAACCGCTGGGGAGGTACAAAAGACCCACCGCCAAATTAGGATGGCGGTGGGTCTCAAAATCGGTCCGCAGCTTTTCCGCCGCGGTCGCCTTCCGACCGCGGCGGAAAAGCTCTAACATGGCTGGCGGTGTCCATCAGACACCGCCAGCCATATTATGATGGTGGAAAACAGATGCCTTTCCGCGGCGGATTCTCCGCCGTGGAAAGGCATACAGTGATTTCTTTGGGGGCCCGTTGCGGGCCCCCAAGGTGAAGGGGGGGTGGGGGGTGCACATGGGGGGTACCTATGGTACCCCCCTGCATTTGCGTGCACAAAGTGGCAGGCACCGCGCGGTACCTGCCGCTTTGTGCATGCAAATGCTAAGCATGCATATTTAACATTGCGGCGGGTGCTGCTTCAAGCAGCACCCGCCGCAATGTTAAATGTTGAGGATGTGACCGCCAGGCTGGCGGTCACATCCTAATTGCACTGGAGGGACCGCCGCTGCCCCTGCGGACGGTCCCTCCTCCTCTAGGGTGGCGGACGGACGCAGGTCCGTCCGCCATCCTAATAAGCCCCGTAGATAGCACTTTCTTAGGAAACTTTGGGCCAGGGCACTTATTCTTTTACAATTTAAGCACCGGGAGATATCTATGTCCGTTTGCATTTCTATGGGCAATAATAGGCACTAGCAAAATTGGGAATTCATTTCAATTGGACAAAATAACCCATTTCATTCAAACGTGTCAAATGTAGCCATTTAATATCAATGGGGGAGAGGATGTGGTCCGTTGGCTAGATTGCCGACTTTGGTGCTGGAAACCAGGGTTCAAGCCTTGGGGTCGCATCCACATCCTGTGATTCTGGGCAAATCACTTAATCTTCCCGTGCCTGACTATGTAACGTAACCGGTCCTCATGTACAGCGCTCCAATGCCTTCGGGTCGAGTTTGCACTATATAAAATCTGCATTAAAAAAAAAAATAAATAAGTACACATATGTATTTCGGTGGCACAAAAATTACCAAAGCTTTCGATTGGGCATAGTCCTTCAACACATTTATTTTGGAGGGCAATTCTTCCAGCACCTTAATCATGGGTTTTTGATCAGAAAGTAGGGGAGCATATAATAGTAGTGATGTCAATTAGCATATTTACAGAGGAACACCGAGTTTCTGTGTTTAAGAAGCCCATTTTTGGACTGCTCAGTTTTCTGCAAGACCTGTTATTACCACTCATAGAGAAGACTTTGGTTCTGCCCAGTGGAACAAATCTCTCTCACCTCATGCCATTGGCTGTTTGGTGTATCATTCCACGTCCAATGGAGTGCTTGCATTGCAGTGCATGAGCAACTATTTTCCATCTCAAAAGTTCACTGAATATTTCTACAATAACGTCTTTTTCCCCAAGATGCATTGTTTAGAGAAATTAATTGTTCTTGGTTCATTCTCTGCATTAGGCTTTTTCATTATTTTAGTCAGTTCTCAACATGCAAATGATAGTGGTGTGAAGCGTTCACTACTTGATGAGATCCAGATCGCTCCCTATATGCAGGAAGTTATGGTCAGGGCCAATGGAATGTGTGGAAACTGCAGCTGAGGACTACATTATGCAAAAGAGTTGACTAAAAAACTAAAGTCAAACGATATGGCATAATGCAACACATTTTGTGATAGTATTACTTGATTATTTCATCATTTTATCATTTGTTAGCACTGTCTGAGCACAGGTTTCACCTGTTTTGCACCAGTTTAGTTACTAACTATAACAATAAGTTACAGAAAGGTGACACGTCAAACTTTTTCAAGTTGCCTTCCACTGCGCAACAATAGGGGTCACCGATTTTAGTAACTTTAGATCCATTTGACTTAGAAACTACATTTTTTTGTTAAAATCTGCAGCTCAGGCAACAAATGATGAATTATGTGGCAATTGTGCCAAAAACATAATTATGTGGAAAATGGCAGAGCTGCTAAATCAAATAATTCCAGGTACCCTTATATGTTTAGTTACTCTATTAGGCTGTGATGGATGCGTGCAGGGAGCATTCCCTTAGCCCACAGACATACCCATTGCAATGTGCAACTTTTCTTTCCGTTCACTCTATATTCAAACTACTTAGCATTTAATTTCAATAATATGGAGATGCAGGGTATAAGAAAAGATGAAAACTTGCCTACTGGGAATCTGGGACTATTCCTGACAACCTGACGCCTCTGAAAGTCTAAAGCCCGAGACAATGTTAGATATTTATCAGGTTATCCTAGCCTGGCCACATGGGAGCTCTGCCAAACATTTGTAGCAGTGTCTGGCATATGACCTTGTCTTGGTGCTTCATATGACTGGATCAGCCCCAGCCATAGTGTGGTATTCACCTGATTAGCCTTTTAACCACTGCTACTAAGACAGAGGAACGAATGCAGGCATGAACAACACAATGGAAAGCTCCCAGAGTGAGTCATTATGTGAAAACAGAAATAAATCAATTAAATCAGATTATTTCTTTCAATTAAAGACTATACCTTAAAGTGTTTTTACTTATGTTGAGGGCGATATGTGTTGTTTTGAAACCTATGCTCTTAAAATCTATAGCAGAAAGTCCACACGTTCTAGTCATGTAAAAGGTAAACTGTGCAAGAAAATAGGAAACTGTAGACCATTCAGAGTGTGTCTAAAAAGCTAACAGAGAGGGTTCTTACAGGCTATCCAGCTCTGTGATTCATTAACACACTCCATACTATTATTGGGGAAAACCATTTACTAGAAGAAACATTGTCGAAAGCCTTGTGAGCATTTCGCACTTTGACACCTAGAGCTGTCGATTGAGTTAATTCAATTATGTTCATTACACCTTCAACTATAAATAGTAGGGCATTTTTATTTACTACTCGTCTCGCGCATAAAACACTTTAGATAATATTGCTAGGAGACTTTTCACTATTCATCCCAGCGAACAATGCAAATGGTATCAGATCTGGTCAGTTTCACGAGTTTTGACACTTTTCCACTTTCTCTGTATTTATTCTTAAAGATGACAGCAGCTGAAAGAATTGCCTTGGTTTGTGCACGCGCCTCTTGCTCCCCCCCTTAAGGCAGCTTCAAAGTGCTGTCTCTCGTGACACGCTGCCTGTTTTGAGATTCCAACACTGTCTTTGAGGCGGAACATCCTCTGATAACTTCTCAAGAGCCACCCACTTCAACTTGTTGACCTTGTTCTTTCTGCCATGGCATTTTCCCCTCAGGGAGCGTCACACGTTGACACTTTATCCCGTCCCCTTTCTTTATCAATGCTCACATTCCAGCAGCCATTTTTTATGCTTTTCAGAGAAGCCATTTTGTGTGCTTTTTAGCTCAGGCCCGAATGAATGCTAAATCCGTTTATTCTTTTCAACTGAGACAGCCCTTCTGCCACTGTCTCTCACTGGGAGGGGTTATTTTCCATCTTTTTGTTTCAGTGCCTCTCGAAGCCGAGTAGCCTGGAAACACTTTTGTCCAAATACATCATTTGAGTGTTCCCTCGGTAAAACGTGACTTCATTGGCCAGCTCTTTGTGGCCACTGACAGAACTAGGAATGAAACAGACAGACACACCACAAACAATGCAAACCCAAATGCCTTTGCCACTCCAGTCCTTGGATGCCAACACTGACTGCCAGTCCACACAATAAATACACCATGATATCCTTCAGCAAATAACTCCAGACATATCTACTTCCCAACATAAAAAAAGCAGATTCCAGACTCCCTATGTGCTCAGCTCTTTTTTGTCACAGCGGGTTTTTAGCTTTATATGTAGAATGTAGAGATGTGTGCAGGAGCGGCCCGTGCAGGTAAGAGCGGTTGGGTGGAGTGGGGGGTGGACGGGACAGACGACGATGAGGAGAAATTCAATATATAATTATTTTTCCCTCGTCGGCATCTATTGAGTTCCCCCCCACCCGACTCACCGCTCTTACCTGCATGGGCCGCTCCTGGATGTGTGGATGGGCAGTCTACCAGGTGTTTCAGATTTTACGACTGCACAGAGACACTTACTTGTCCAGATATAGGTGACTTTTGGGTCTTATTGACTTAAAGCCAATATGAGAGGATTTTCATATGATAGGCTTTTTCAAAGGCATATTGAGCCATATGTGCCTTTCTTGGTGAACTGACTCTCCCTGTCGTGGTGTGCATGAAGACATATTCGGTGTAGGAATCTTTCAATATATTTGCTGATGAGTTTTGACTTTTGCTCACCTGCATGACAATAGACTCAACTCATAAGACTTAACCCCCATTATCAATGCCTCCCTCATGTGTGTTTGCAGGAGCTTTGTTAATAGCAATATTGATAGTAGATACTTTTATACAGTAAGAGTACGCTTGAATTGTTGCTGTGCTTGAATATCAAGTATTATTTTTCATGCAAGTTAATGGACCTCGTTTTATCGACTTTTGGAGGATGCAAGGCTGATTTGGCTCTGCGGCCCTTCAAGTGTGACACCTGTAGGTCACCCACACATACTTCTTGATTAGGTGTTTCGAACACCAAGATGGCTTCTTTTAAAACGGTGTGTATGATTTAAATAAATGCTTGTACAAGGCTTATTTTGTAGCACTTCCCATGAGTATGGGCTTGTATCAAAATGTTTGCTGAAAGAAAGCAAACGAACAACTGTCCATGTTCGTTCAACATACCACTCTGTGTTATTTCCTGGTAGGCAGATCTTGGTAACTAGGACTTTAAGTCACTTCTAATTCAGGTCTTAGAGATATTCGTATGTCATGATATAGCTGTTCCAAAATAGTACGCCTCTCAGCAAGAGTTATCACATGCATCATCTTGAGGGGGAAGACCAACCTCCGTACCACCTGACATGAGTGCACTGTACATCGATGCCAGTCAGTTCTATTACACATCACAACACACGCTCCTATATCATTTCTGCCTTCCCAACTCAATAGTACCCACCAAACAATCCTTCAACATCAAAATAATCCCCCAACACTCAGTCAATTTAGAAACTAAGGAGTATATGCACAGTACAAAGACAAGGTAAAGCTCTGTGGGCCATAAAACTGGCAGAGGAATACTATACATGAAAAGTAACATAACACAACACCACACTCCAACAATGTCTGAGCATAGGTTTCACCCCATTAATACCAGTTTAACATCCAACTCTAGCAATAAGCAACATAAAAGTGATCAGCCATCCTTTGCAAAGGGTCTTCCACTGGATTGCAACGTGTGTCACTGCATTTTTGGTAACATTTGATCCATTTAAGCTAGAAACAATTTTTGTGGGTCAAAATCTGATTATGCAACTGATGATGGATTATGTGCAAACCCATAATTATGCAGAAAAGGCCACACCACAAAATTGCATAATTTCAGTGGCCCTGCCGATCAGACGTGCCATCTTGTTGGGGAAATACCACCCAGTTTCCTTTGGGCATGATAGTCACTCTCTGCTGGGCATGTCAGCAAAAATAGCTGCAAAAATAGCCGGATTGCACTTGTTTGCCAACTTGAATAGCTACCAATGTATGCTTTACCATAGAAGCGCCATTGCTATAATCAGATAAAATATGCAACCAATGATAGTTCACTATTCACATCTTGCCGTTTTGGTACTGGACAAGTTCACTGAAGCGCTTGTGTTCTGTTGGGTGTCTTCACCTTATAAAACGCTTTAGGACCCTAAAGGCAGTCTGGTTGCAAGCTATTAAATCGGATCTGTTATTAAACCCAGGCTCTCACCTTTATGCTTCCCCAGATGTCTGACACCAAGGCTGGAACATTTTCAAATCTGCAAAGCCTTCTGACTTGTGTCACGTAGACCAGAGAACATAAACACGTTGGAGCTGCTGTGTTTCACTGGGATTACCACAATCTGAAACATGCTACCAACTTCTATGAAAATGCTTAAAGCAAAGCACAAAATCTGGTAAATACATCTTCTGTGACCGACAGCATTGCTGCTCAACAGGGCAGCAACTCTGTAATAATCAACCCTGTAAAGGGCAATTGCAAACATTTCTAAAAAGTTGGATTCCCTACTTAGATTTTAGTTTAGGGGACCACAAAGGCCAATTATTTAAACAAAGACCAAGGTGCTTCTTTGCATAGATGCATCAGTTTACTTGCACTGGGCAAAGAAACCCTGGTGCCACCATGGATGCGTCCTATTTACAATGCAGCGCACCATGGCGCAAGGACTGACAGATGCGTCAGCAATTCTGATGCATCTGCCGCTGCAAAAGTCACGTATTGCTGGAGTTGTGTCAGAAGCATGACACACCTCCAGCAATGCTGGGGGGAGGTCTATACTTAATACACTGCATCACTCCTTACGCCTTCTCCAGGTTTTGACGCAGTGGCATCCTAGAAGTGACGCAGTGAAATCTTGTAGATTTCACTGCGTCACTTCGATGAGGATTTCCTGCATGGGAACGCCCACCCGGCATACATTATACCTGATGCAGGTATAATGTGGAGTAGGGCTTTACGAGGGGACGCATCTCCCTAGATGCGTCACATTGTAAATTGACCGCAACCTGGTGCATTGTTTACGACGCCAATGCGTCACCAAAAGTGACGAAACAGCAGCGCAAAAGTGTTGCAAGGGGCCTGTAAATCTGCCACTAACTTTTTAATAAATATTTGTTAACTAAGGATACAGACAAACAAAGAGCTAGCCATATTTTCAAAAGATTTGCACGCCCAAATCGTGACTGTCTCTTAGCAGGTTAAATATGCATTGGCAAAGCCAATAGGTTTCGCCTGTGCGAGATCTACTGTCTTTGTCGATGTTTTATTTTTTACAAGGTTTAAAGTCTTCTGAAAAAAGTGCTATAATGCAGCCAGCATTGACTGCATCATATTGCTTTTTTTTCTATTTTAAGCCATTTTGGTTTGGCAAACAACATGAGGGCGGAGGGTGGGGAATAGTGGGACAATAAACAGTGGGAGGAGAAAAAGGGTGGGTGATATCGGACAGTGGGAGTATGGCGGGTGGGTACAAAAAGTGTTATGATGCAGAGAGCGCAGACCATGTCATACTATTCCCATTAACTTGTATTTAGGTGTGGATTATTTTAAGGAGGAGAAATTTTAAATGGCCTGTTTTCTTCCTAAAAGAATTGAGTGACCCCTACCGATAAGTGTTGGCATTTCTGAATATTTAAGCATTGGCTTGGGTGAGCTGGGTGTGATGCTGAGTGATGGTTTGCAAGAGCTAGTTATGAATGAGGTAGAGAGAATGTGATGCTGTTTAGAATGCTGGCTTGCAGGAGCTGGGAATGAACCAGGTGGAGAGAATGTGATGATGCTTAGAGTGTTGTTATGTGGGCTTGGTATTTATTTACAGATGACTGGAGGATAAATCCAAGGCAGAAACCTATGCTGTAGATGCACCACCGTGGAGCTTGTTATGAGCTACACTACTGCGTGTCATGGGCATTCTTGTGGGAGCGGACACACCCTTACATCTGTCACATCAATTCCACTAAAAGACTAGGTCCTAGCTCCCTTGTATCCTGCGAACAATTCAGGATGGGGGATTCCTTATCAGTTTCTAATTGAAGGCTCCCATGGGTTAAATACGTTAATGTAGCTAAGACCAACGGCTACAATAAGACCACCAACAAATGGTACTAAAAAATCGCATATATGCTTACCTTCTGTAAAACTTTCAGTTTGTCCAACACAGACATCACTGAATCCCGGGAAGCCTTCCAATGAGAAAATAAAATAGAAAAAGTACAACCATTCGAGAAACGCTCACTGGCGCCCGGAAATAACAATTTCAAAGCATGAAACAAACACAACTGTGACCTGTGGAAATATAGCTTTCACATCAAAGGAAACCAGAGAACCATTGCAGCAACTAAATGAGCACCTCACAGGCTATTTTCTCACAACCTGTAGAAGTTGCCTCAAATCAGGATTGTTGCAGCCTCAATTTTCTAATCCTCGTTTTATTGTAGGGAAAAAAGACAAAACAGCGAGGTTTGGGGTTTTGGAGGGCAGTGAGCAACATGAGGGCGGGGGAGCATGGGAACGCAAGGGTGGGGCAGGAGTGAGGGAGAGGGAATGCAGACACATGTACTCTATAAGAATGCATGTGCAAAAGTGGAATAATAGTACCTGTAGAGCCTGCTGCCTTTGGAAGGTGCTGGTCACAAGAAGCCGTTCTTGGTCCATGATCCATGGCATGGATGAAGACGTAAAGCCCAGGACGAAGCTGGAGGTGAGGAGGAGGTGCTGACCAATAGGGAACAAGCAAGTAAGAGCGACATGGGAGCTAGCCAATCGTAAGTAAAGGTAAGTTATGGGTGGGCTCTAAGCTCCTTTAAAGATTTTTTTCTCTTTACAATTTCACAAGTACAGCAAAACCTAAAAAGCACAAGTAATATGCATGTACAAAAGTCCTTGTCATTTATGATTCTGGAGTAGGCCACAGAGGGAATGGGCATGTGGCCAACTTATTTCTGTAAAAGAAGGGATGGGATGTTGATATTAACGGCTGTAATTCCAGGATATTCCATATGCATTGATGGAAGTAGAGCCTCTGCAAATACTCACATCTGGGAGTGACTAGTAGCAACTCCAGGTTGAATTGGTGGAGTTGTGTAAATCTATCTATCTATCTATCTATCTATCTATCTATCTATCTATCTATCTGTCTGTCTGTCTGTCTGTCTGTCTGTCTGTCTGTCTGTCTGTCTGTCTGTCTATCTATCTATTTCTCTCTCTCTCTCTGTCTGTCTATCTATCTGTCTGTCTATGCTCGTAAATTTGTTTATTTATAAATTAAGTATTTCTACCAGAAGCACTCTAGATAGCAAAAAGGTAACTTTCAAATATTATGTGGCTCCAAGCTTTAAGTGATCTGATCCTTAGGGATCTTTTGTTTTCTTAGCTGTACCGACCAATAGTCTCGATGTAACTTGTCCATTTTGTTTACTGCTTGGTATTCTTCAGAACAACACACTACTACAGAGGATTCTCGACAAAAGTAAGATGAAGGCAGAGAAGAAGCTGCGCCTTCAATCAGGAAAAAAAATAATTTGGTGCTCAAGCTTCTTTGGCTCTCTTTGAAGCAGCTGAGAAACAAAATGGCGGAGCCTACTTCACGGTCAACTTAATGTTGCTCAGTAAATCAACAATGTTTTGTATTCTTTCCAACACTTTTTCCTTTCATTCAATGTACTCCTGCGGCCATTCATTTTTTATTCAGGCGATCAGTGTCCTTCCAGGTGATCGTTACAGAAACACGTCCCTCGCGAGATGGCGCGTTCAGTTAATAATTTAAAGGCGCGGTGTCCGTTAGATTTCCAGAACGTGAAGCAAGAGCAATGTTGCAAAAAAAATGACATATTGAATTTTGTTGCTCTCTCTCTATATATTTCCTGAAGACATAGATAAGAAGATTGCAAAACAGTAGCAGCCGCCCAGCATTTCCAGCCTTTCTAAAATTAAGAGTATTGATGCAAGGTGTCAAAAATAATTGCATTATTTTCCTGGGGAGTTTTCAAGACACTGCCGGATGCACTGATCCATAAAGTTGATTCTAGACAGATGTAGCGGACTTTGCCAATTATTTGAATGAGGCTTCTGGGTTAAATGACATAGCCAAGTAAATACCTGTTTTCTCTCATCCGTTACCTTTTCTTTGTTGGTTCATTCATAGGAGTAAAAATAAACATGTAGCAAAGTTGGCTACTGGAAACATGCAAATTCTCACACAGAATCTATCATGAAGTGGTGACAACAGATAGCCAGGTAGGAATGCAAAATGTTATATCATAAAACAGTCAACAGTGGTTAATCCTAGAATTAGTATTTTGTATAAGCTCTTCAAATTTTGAGTGACAAGGCGGCAGAGTCACAGGTATATATAATTAATCAACGAGTATAAAAAAGTTTGTTCAAGTGTGAAAGCAAACGAGATCGCCTAAATGTCCTGCCTCCACTTTTGACAAAAGACCCACGGATAACAACTTTTCTGCAATGCATGGATAATAATTTTGTGGGGTTTGGTGAGAAGATGTAGGCAGCAGAGACAAAAAGACATATGCAGAGACTGTGTTCCCAAATCACTCATAAGCAAATAGGAAACGTAGAACAACATGGCTGCAAACTATGGCTCTTAATCCCCCAACAATATCTGAGACTTAAAGGTCTTTTTCTACTAAAGAGAAGTGTAATATTTCCAACACTTCGCTAGGGTAAGGAGGGCAAGCGTGCACATTATTACAGACTTTCAAGATGACCTTCCTGAATAAAAAGTATTGTTATTGTTTCCTGAAATGTTTTTTTTGTGTGTATACCGGGTCCTCATAGGAAGTTGGTTTCAATTGTTGACATGTCATGCCAAAACCCTAAGACAAATGGTGGGAGACCAAACGGGAACACATAACCATGGGTGTTTAAACACTTAATTGTGGAATCAGCTTGTGATGGTGTCATCGCAGTAGTTGGGCCTTGAAAATTAGGCCAGTCCCAGCATGTAGTAATGCACACCGGGCGATTAGAGAGTTTAGTGTATGAAAACAATCCTCCTAAAGAAACTTCACGTGTTTATGTGACAAGACTTAGGTCAATGTTTAATTGGGGGATGTATGACGTTACAACGCATGCTTTTACCACGCATGCTGTTACAACGCAGTTTTTACAATGCATACCATTACAACGCATAGCGCTTTGGAGTGCTGGATAGTGAATAGTTTAATTTACTATTCCAACTCCAGTCCCCGTGGACACTAGGGAAGGTGTTGGATAGTAAATTAAATCTATTCCCTATCCTAGAGCGCCCCCCAGCGCAATGCGTTGTAATTGTTTTCGTTGTAAAACCTGCGTTGTAATAGCACTGCATGGTAAAAGTTGCTTTGTAAAGGATGTTTCCCTTAATTGGGTAGTATTCATGCAGATGCTTGGTGCCAGCTTTGACTACGTAACACTTTCTTTATAAGGGCTACGTTGGTTTCTTTTGAGTCAAAACTTTTCCATTTAAGATATTACATATTGTGTTTCTGATCCCTCTGAACCCTCTATGTCTAAGCCACTTGGAGAGGTGGTTTCATTTATGTGGAAATGTGACTTCTATGGTGCAGTTGGACATCGCCATGCTCCTAATAGCACACACCCTACCCATGGTTTTCAGATCAGCCAATCAGAACCAGAGGCGCAACTAGAGCCAAATTTCGGGGGGGGGGGGCGGCTAAGAAAACATTTCGGGGGGGGGGATGAACCTTTAATCAGTAGGCAGAGTGGAGCTGCAGTGCCTCCAACAAGGGGTGAAACAACAGCAAGGCCTGATTAACATTCAAATGGTCTTTTAAAGACCTGTGAAACGTTTGGGTGTTGCTGTGTGTGTGTGCAAGGGATCTGTCTCATCCCGGGCTGCCACACACGACGGGGGGGCGGAAGCCCGGTGAGTTCAATGGGTGTTGCGCGCCTGATCAGAACTATTTAAATCTAATTACTTGCACACATCTAACACAGTCCAGTAGATCGATATCAGGGCTGTCCACCACCACAACTGGCTACAATTGACGCACTTAGATAACAACATGGAATATAATATGCACTTCAATTATCCTAGAAAGCAATAGCATTCTTTTGGGAAGACCTCAAGCCGCACTCATTAACCTCCATAAACGATGGACCTATTAGTTGTAAAAACACACTGGTTGCACAAAACAACAGAACAACCAATGCACTGCTGATGTTGCAGATCATAAACTTAAAAAGACAGTGGTCTATAGACTATATCAGAATGCGTAAAATCAGAGAAGTAGGTACTGGACTATGATACTAGTGTGCAATGCCCCTCTAATGCAAAATGAGCTATATAAATATGACTGTGAGAAGATAAAAAGACAAGATAACATAACAATATATAGCTGCTGACATCTGCATATCCTGATCTCGCAGGTTTCGGTTGTTTTGCTGTTCAGTATGTCTTTTTATTCAGGCTCACTGCGATGTGATTCAGAAGTGTACCGAAAGGTTACAGTTGTCTTTTTTAAGTACGAGTTTTCTCGAAGATCAGCCTTATTCAGAGGTTTGTACTTTTCATAACTTGACTGTGGTTCTCGACAGGGGCGGCTCCTCCATAATGGCGGAGGAGCGTCACCCTACTGGTCAAAGTCAGTCACAGAAAAATAAAATGAGAATAAAACAATAATAACATTTTATTTTTCTGTCATTCACTGAGCAGATGCCAGTGTAGGGTGAGGTGGTGCCGGACCATGGCATGGGGAGGAGTGATGTGCACTATAAAGTGTGCATGTAAGTGTGGCCAGCCGTCTTAGGTCGGCCAAACTGACTTGCACTTCTATTTCTCAAACTCAGCTAAAATGCACAGCCGGGTTGGATAAACAGCTCCGACTCTCATGTACTGTCTGAGTGGCAGATCAGGCTGCTCAGATCAATCTTGGAGCTGCTCTTGTGCTAGGTATAGCATGAAAGCAGCGTCTTGATTGGGTGGGGAACATGCTCAGTGACCGCCAGGAAGAGAACCACAGAGGTGTCCTTCGGAATGGGCAACAGGTACGTTTTTCTATTATTATTATTCCCCATCCTCTTCTCCCCCCCACTTTTATTTTGGGGCAGCCGCCACTAGTGCTCAACACTAGTTAATAGAACATTTAGAACATTAAGAACACTTTTTTAATAGAACATTTAGTCCAACAATGATGTGTATGAGCATTGCTAACCCCAAGAGAATCCTTGCTTAATTTATGGAATCTGAATACTGTATTCTACCCTTCCCGCCTACATATTCAGAGCAGTGACGGCTCCTCCGATAAGGTGGAGGAGCGTCGCCCCACTGCTTTTTTGCAGTGAAAGACAGATAATTTTTTTTTAAATGATAATAACTTGCGTTATTATTATTTTATTTTCTCCTACTTCCTCTCCCGTCTTTGTGTGAGGGGGCGGGGGCAGGAGAGGAGTAGGTGCACCCTCCTAAAGTGGGCAGTGACTGTGTCGACGGCCCTCTTGGGCCACCCAAAACAGTAATGCGGGCTTCGCAAGTTCGCCATGCAGGCTGCATCGCAGCCTATGTGGAGAACATGCCCACGCCTCCACTCAGCATATGAGCACCGAAAAATGACACTCAGACCAATCACAATGCTGCTAAGGCAGTGTTGTCATTGGTTAACTGGGAGCCTGGGTGTGCTTCCTGTGGCCAACTGCAAGCGAGGGAGGACTACGGAGGAGAGACAGTGAGGAAGTGGGGAAAATGTACACTTTTAATTAAAAAAATTCTTAGCTGCTTCCCCCGCATCCTTCCCCCTCCTGAATCCTCCCCCCGACCTCACATGTCCTCCCCCTTCCTGCTCCAGGCCCCCTAACTCCGAACAGTGCCAGTCGCACCTGGTTCAGAGCTTAGCCACTTAACACTAGTAGTGGTGAGTGAGTGAGAGAAGACACGTATAGCACCAAATTTGAGATTGAATAACCTCTTGGCGCTGCCCAGTCTGGGATGAAAGATGAGATGATGGCAAAAAGATTTTTTATCTCGAGTTTAATGCTGGTGCTGAGGCTTGGCATGGAATATATTCTACAGTTGAGGGGCCTGAAAATGTATTTATCTTCTTTATTGTGATCCATAATGATGGATATATTTTGTAATATTGTAATGTGGCGCCCCAATACAGCAAAGTTCTTTAGACAAAACAACAGAAGTTTTTTTTTTTTAGACTGCCTCACTATACATTTTTTCTTCTCCTCATTATCCAAATGCATCTCATTCTCATTTTCGGGAACATCTTTATCTGCATGTCTCATCTTTCTCGCATGATCTTTTTGTTCCATCTGTCAAAAACACAACCTCATTATTGTTCTCAGGTTACAGCTGCACTTCTCTTTTTTGGCCCAGGCCTAGACTCTCTTTGGAAGGCATGCAGGGCTCTGGCTGATAGAACCAGAGGAGTCAAGAGAAGCTTCTTGGAATGGAGGAGCGTCGACAAGTAAAAACAGCGAAACACTATCACTTCCGGTCCAATCGAAGTCTGGGACACGGTGAATGACGGAGTATTATTGTGGCTGCCAACATTTCCAACACAATGCCCGGTGTTGGGTAAATGAAATCTGTTCCTGTCTGTCCTCTACCTGCTCTGAAACTGATATCAGCATTATAGAGATAGTCCCTAACCCTGTGACCCCTGTTTAATATATCATGATTCTGTACTTGCATGAAGGCCACTTAGGGTCACAGACAGTCAAAGTTCTGGATACCTTTATGACCAGAGTGCAGCCGCGGTCGGTAGGGGAGTACCTGCCGGGGCGGTGACTTGGGGAGGGGGAAGGGCAGGGTGGGGGGTAGTAATGTATGGATAATGGAGGTTTGCAGGTAAGTAAACATTTAAATAAATCTAACGAATTTCATTGCGCGCACTGCATCCCCAAATGCGGCTGCCAGAGTGAGCTCGTATACATGGGCTAGCATCTCTGAACCTTTGGTGATGGCACGCTGATCAAAAATTTGCTTCTTGATGGAACCATCGCAACCATACAACACAAAACAATGTGCGGCAGGGAAGTTGCACCTACATACACAATGATGGACCTTCCCACAGATTGGATTTAGAACCTGAGTTGCAAAGTCCTTTTTCAGTTGTAAACTCAGAAATTCATGAAATCAGAAGGGGTTTGAAACAGCAAATCGGATTTTTACAAAGTCTTTCCAACTCATAAAAGGATTTCTGCAACCCTTTTGGAATGGTAACTAGGAGGTGGGCATGAACGTGGCACCCCATCCTAGATGTGATTTGGAAAGGCATGTGTCAATGGTGTGGGATTGCAATTGTGCTCGCAAACGATCAAACAGCCAGCAACCCCTGAGTAAGGATGGTAACTGAGGGCAAAGTGTTTGCAAAGGGGAAGCCATAGACTGAGGCCAGCTTCCCCCTTTTAAATGGTGTAAGGCTTTCTTGGGTGCAGGGAGTAATGCTGATGACTCCTGCTAATGTTTTCTAAACTGGTAACTGTTTTTAAAGAACGTTTCCATGTGGAAATGCAGATACCCCTAACAGACCTCCATCGCTACATTCACAGCCAATCACAGGGGCTCCAAACAGGACCTTTGTAATTAATATTCATTAGACAGACCATTTTGCAACATCATGCAAATGGACAATTAACAATGAGACCTAGTAGTTGCATCCCCGTTTGTCAAGCAGTTGGTGTGCAATTTGCAAAACCCTGGTTTCAGAATGGGGATCTTACCTCAGGCCCCAAGTCTGAGGAGAATTTGAAATTTGGCATTTTTTGCGTTGGACGCAATATCTGACCAGGGTTCTTCATGTAGGGCTACCCTGCAGAAGTTGTGAGAGCACCCACAAATCCCTGTTTTGTGAATGTTCACATACTCTATAGAGATTCTTTGGCACTTGGAAGGTAACTCCTGCCAAGAACATTTTCTATATGTGTAATGGTATTTATATAGGAGTGCGCTGTACATTATGGGGGTGCTGTGAGCGGATACAAGATCCTTTATATCATATGAGGGGGTCTACATCTTTGAATTACACAATTAAATGACTTATATTTACAACTGCATCTAAGAGAATTGCGTAAACTTTTCAAATAAAATGTAGCTGTAAATCTACGGTCAGATAGTGTGCAAATATCTTGTGTTGCACTTTGTGTTCCAACCACGTGTGCAATGAGTGAACTTTAATATTGTCTTTATTTTCTGAGCTACAGGCTTTTTGAAGGATTTTTCAGTTTCGAAAAACCAATGACTTGGAGAGGAAAAAACTACTCCAGTTGCAAATGACACTGGAAAAAAAAGTCAAATTGTTATGACAGTCCAGGGAGGCGAATACCATGCTGATAACCCCATATACGAGATTGACTATGGGTAAATAGTAACATGTTCGAGTAGGTATTTTTTTCTTGTTGGAAGCAAATGGTGCAAGAGAAACTTAATGTGTCAAGATCTGACGTGAAAAGGTGCATGGCATCGTGAGAAGGGGAAACTGCTATGTGTTGGAAAAAAGGAGGCATCCTTTGTAACAATGAACAATGTGACTTCCTCCATCAATGACGGGATGGGGGGAGGGGGTGGATGGCAAAATATAAAACATCTTGAAACTCTATCCCGCCCACCACCTGGGTTCGGGCGAACAAAGATAAAGAGGGAAGTCAAGAAGGAGAAAAAAGATGTATGGAAAAAATCCTTTTTCAGAAAGGTCAATGAGACAGAGAGTTCAGTGTTCACAAATGACCCAAGACAGCAGGGAACAGGGCTGTACACTACAGAACGGAAGACTAACTCTTATCTCATGAGTATCCATCCTTGAGCAGGCATAGTGATAGCACCTGTTATTTACCATGCTTCGAAGCCCTAGGTCTAAGGCAAAAAGAGCCTATGCAGACATTTTTTTCATTTTTTTTTGTCTTTTTTGTAACCTTCAACATTCGAGGTTAATAGAAAGAGGACCGGCAAGTTGGGTGTTCGGTCTTAATAGCACGAGTTATTGACTAGTGTGTAGTGGATGCTGTTTTGATGGGCAGGGGTATTAAAGGATCTACAGCTGGGCTCAAACCACCAAGCCATGCAGAGGCCATGTGGCTCTATCAAGTACCCGCACTGTGGACATTTGTTGTTAGTGTAAGTGAATGCATTTAACAGCTTTCACCTTCAGGGTATCTGTGTAATATGAAAATGAAATTGATGACTCTTGCAAGCTGGTAAGATAGCTCAGTGAACTAATGCACCCATGGTAGAGATCTGTTTGTAACATGAAGGTCAAATGTTTGACTCACAATGGGCCCACTCAGTCTTTCATGCTTCTCAGGGTGATAAAAAAGTACCTTTGAGATGGATAATAATTAACCGCCTTGACAAATTATCGCATAAATGTTTGTATTGGTGGTGGTTTTGTTGTTAATATTATTTTTATTACCATTAATATAATGATAATAATGCAAAAAAGAATAATAACAATAACAACAATATTAATAATACTTATTATTATTATTTTCATCGTCATTTAATATCCACAGTACCAATAACAATGATAATAAAAATAATAATAAAGGTGGTGATAATAATAATAATTATAATAATAATAATAATCATAATGATAACAATAACATTATAATAATAACCTGAATGGATGTTAAACCAGAATGTATCTTCGGCGACTTTCCTGGGCAACTGCTAGCATGTTATACCACCGAGGTGGACAATTGATGTGTGGATTTTGTTCTGTGGAAATCTTGTCACTATAGCAACAGGAGGTAGCTCTTATTTCCCATTGGGTGTCTCTGCTTCTGTCCAATCAGACAGTAACACTACAAGGGAATAGTGGTCTCCCTTATCTGAGTCCAGTCCTAGTAGGGGGACAATTTGCAAACTGTGCTGGATAGGAAAATCTTGTTATCGGCCTGACTAGGAAACCATGTTGTTTACACTGTTTGGGGATCCCTGCAGGAGTTGTGCTTGGTGGACCTTCTCTTTGATCTTGGTAACAATAGCTTGGCAATGCCTCTGGCAGGGGTAGCTTTGCAGTTGATCCTCTTATTGAGGAATCAGTAGGTCATGACTGGAGGATCCTGTTGTTCTCCCAGGTTGGGGGAGCCTTTCAATTGACCCTGGTGGGGGCATCATTTCAATTCTGCTTGCTTGATAATCCTTGCCGTTTGTTCCTATTGGCTAAAACATAACAGTTTTCCCTTGTCAGGAGGAAGATTCACCTGAAGCCTTTTAGGTGCCCCTCATACGGCAAAACTGACAATTGCCTCCCTTTGGAAGTTTGAAGTTGCAGGGGTTAGAGGGCATGCTTTGCACAAACCTTTGTTTGACCATCGAGTGGATCTTCTTCTAAGTAATTACAACTGCTGCTCTAAAACTTAGGATGATATTTACAAGAAACTGGCGAAGCGTAGTGTTACGTCAAAATTAGTAACACCGAGCTCCTAGAGTTTCAAAATGCAGGAATGCGCGGTATTCACAAGAATGTGGCGCACACCTGCATTACCCCTATTGCTGGCGCTAAAAAAGCTACCTAGCGCCAGTTTTGGCACCCTAACTCCATTTTGCTAGGTGCCTGCGCTGCAGGGGCAATTGTTTAAGTGCTGGAAGGGACACCTTACTGCACATAAACAATCTTTACAGGTGATTTGCTCTATCTATGTATGCTGCAGAATGCTGCACACATGGAAAGAGCAAACTACGAGGAGAAATAAAACATCTCTCCTCGTATCACCTGCTTAAGACCAGAGGCCCTATTATGTACAGCGCACACTTTCCCTGTTTGCGTCCTGGCGCACCTTAAAACATGAGTGACGGGCGCAAACATAGACAGTGCACCCTATTATATAGAATGCACTGCTCCCAGGGCAGTCGCGAGCTCGTGCTGCCCTGGGGACAACGTATTCAAGTGAAATACGGAGTGGCTATGAAGCAGCCGCTCCGTGTTTCACTGAGCAGGTGGCAACCCGCCTGGACTTTTAAAGGGGATTAAATATCCCTTTGCAGACAAGTGCAGTGAGTGACTACACTCACCTGCAAGGGGATGTCTGGGGGGTCTGTAGGATCCCCTTTCCAGCCTCCAGAGGACTGCTATAAGAGGCCACACTACTATCTGTGCACCCCCTGACATCTTCTTTGCCTCTGCACCAGCGTCTGTAATACAGACACATCCCCATGCACATGAGGGAACACCCTCTTGAGAAAGTACTGGTGCTTTATGTGCGCCAGCGATTTCAGTATTACACAAGGGGTGCACAAGTGCCTGCGGCCCCTTCTGTAGTACCAAAGTGCCCCGGTGGCACGCAAAGTGGGCGCAAGCCCCCATTGCACCCCAGGCCACTTTGTGTAGTACGGCCTCAGGTATTCCCATGCGGTGTTTTTAGCACTGCCCCATACCTTACAAATATGTGGCAGCTTTAAAAAGCAATGGGTGTTGCGGTGGAACAAATACTGCAACACCCTATCCACGCCCCTTTCACACTAAGTGCTGCGTGAATGGGGCATTATTTAGAAGACGGCATTAATCCACATTAAGTGGCTTAACGCGGCCTTATAGAATTAACGCCACCAGAACGTCGGAAAAAGTGACGTTCTGGTGACATTAACTCCTTGTAAATATGCCCCTTAGTATGTATGCATTTACATTGTCTAAGACGAGACCTCCTTGGCGCCACAGAATCCAATTTGCACCTGCATTTTTAATGCAGTACATGCAGATTTAAGGGGCATGAACATGGAGAAGTGATGCGGGCCTGTTTATATAGTTCCCTGACTTTAGTATCATCATACTAGTCTGCCTTCATCCTACTGTAGACTGTCTTTATTTTGAGCAGTGCCTTTGCTTTTTTGAACCAGACTCCTAAAGTGTCTGAAATTCACAAGCGGTTGTATTTTTCACCTCATTCCCACTGTGAGGGTTAAGCGAGGTCCTTCCCTCTTCTTCTTGGGTTACACTGAACAGTGACATATGCGCTCCTATCCCTGCTGCTTGTAACTCATGCTCCAATGGTAAATTCCACAGTCCTGAGCCGATCGTTTTACGGTAAATTCTGTAAAATAAATCCCCATCCTCCTCACTGTTGGCATCTGTACATAGAGCAGTCATTAAAGTGTCTGTTTAATGAAACTTAAGATGCAAGCGGCCAGTAGGGATGGGTTTCCTTCTTACACACGGTCTGTGAGTAACGCTGCCAAGAACGGGATGCTGAATGGAAGGTTGTGTGCATTCTGAAAAGCTTCACATCACATTAGACTCATGTTAGATGTAACACAACACATACGAAGATACTTAATACACGCTCAGGCAATGCCTCAGTTAGTCCATTCATCCATCCACCCACCCACCCACACATTCATCCATCCATCTGTCCACCCACCCATCCTGTCCATCAATCCGTCCATCCATCCACCCATACCTCCATTTATGAGCCCACCTCTTTCATCCATCCATCCACCCATCCAACCAACCATCCATCCATCCATCCACCTGTCCATCAATCCAGCCAGCCATCCATCCAAATAATTTATTATAATGTACACTACACACACAAATCATGTGTGCCCACTGAATTGTTGAACTATATGCACAATACAGTGTAGACTTTACAGGAAGCGGCAGAGCTTTGGTATAAAATTAGGAGAGCATTAAAAATTTCCTATTATGGTTACATGGCTCCAATATGGGATGCTCCAGGGTCACCTCTCAAGAGCATTAGCCACGCCTTTGAGAACGGCCGGTCTAGAGCGTTGGGGCGACTTATTTCCAGATGGAAAGCTGATTGACTGGGGCCAAGGTGAAGTTATCTGGGGTTGGGGGTTGTCAAAATTCAAATATCTACAAATACATAGTTGGGCAAGTAAAACGGACACTGTTGTTGAACTTCAGAATGACCTGGAAGAGAAACTTTATTCAACCCAGTCCTACAAAAAAGAAGTTGCCCTCTGGTACTGGTCGATACTGGAGATGGAGGATGGCCCGTTTTTACTTCCTGAGGTTCTATGGGGTGACTGCTTGCCAGACATCGCGTCGGAGACTCAATGGCAAGTAACTATGGCTATGTTATATAAAATAGTCAAATCTGCAAATTTAAGGCGGAATCTCTTGTTTACAATTCACAGTGGAGGAGTGTGGCTCACTGATTAGAGCGGCAGACCCTGATGCAGAGGTCTGGCCCGGGACCAGGGTTCAATTCCCGACGCGGCAGGGTCCTGAGCCCAAAATGTCCACGGACTCGATAATTCTCCCCTCGGTGCCTATTCTAATCATGGGGTCCCACGCTGCAGCTCTGGGCAATAGTTGCTTAATCTCCACTACGGCGGCCCACCCGCGGCGGGATGCTTGGCTTTCACCCTGGGGATACCCAGTAGGGGTTATCTCACAGGGAAAAGCCAGGACGGGTTCCCAAGGCAAGCGCCTTGATGCCTTCGGGTGATACGTGCGCTATATAAGTCGCAATACATTTACATTTATAGGGCCTACTGGTCTCCTCGTAGACTCTCGAAATTCAGGGCTGGTGGTTTGGTGGATTGCCCTAAATGTAAAAGCACTAACGAAGATGACCTGCATATGTTTGTGGACTGCCCGAACATCAGGGAGTTTTGGGAGGCTGTAAGTAATTGCCTGTCACAAGTTGTAGACCTGAGGATTGAGGTAAACTCCGAATTAATTATAACTGGAAGATATGACTTGCAAAATAAGGATATCAATGATAAAGTTAAATTGGTTTTCAATGCTGTTTTGCTGGCCCGAAGGGAAATTTGTAAATTATGGGTCTCGCCGACATCCCCTACTCTTTTGGACTGGGTAAGAGCCATGAGATATTTTGCTAAACTAGATTCCTTGGATCAAATAAAGAATTTTTTTTAATTTTGGCTACCTTTTTTACAACATTTTGGGTAAGAGAGGGAAAACATGGCTGGGAGTAAGCTATCCTAATAACAAAAATCCAATGATTAAGGTCTTGGCCTATCTCACCGGCTGTTTTCTCTCCTTTCGTTTAGAAGATAACTCGACAAGGTAGCGGTGCGCTAGGGTTTTGACCCATAAATTTCCGGTAGGTTTGCACGTGAGGCCCATTACCCGTAGCAGCACTGTTTAAGCCTTTTGTTGTTAAAGCTGGTAAATGAGATAAAAAGCCCATGGGCGGTATCGTTCTTTTTGGAAATGGGTGGCGAAAAGGCTAATGAGGATAAAAAAAAAATACAGTGTAGACACAACCACTCTACCTTAGAATGTCTTTGCTGAGTAAAATCCACACCATATTCTACTATTAAATTTGGCTACTCGATTTGCTATTATTTAAAAAGTGGAGTAGCATTAATTCTGGAACATAAATTATTATGTTACTCATGGACATCAGTATTGTTACTGTGCTTCCAACAGGAGACTCAATGTGTGAAGTCATACATATTGAAACACATCACATACAATAAAGATACAATTGTACACATGCAATGATTTTAAATATACAGTTCACAATCTTGCCTCCATTGACTAAATACATATTTTTGCACACTCAGGATTAGCAAGCCACTCTCAATAAATGTATAAATACCCTTGCACACTCAAATATATCTTCTCATAGCCAGGCACCATAGGCCTACACTCTCACTAACTTTCATGCAGCGCAATGTAGCTAGCCACCTGGCTGCGTGAAAGGGAAGGGCAGGAATGTGCTGTATTTAACATTATACAGCACATTCGTATCCTTTTCTTGCGCTGGTGCACTTTTAGCAACTAGCATCAATGCAGGCTTCTTTGGGTCATGGCGCAAGGGTGCCTGCGTCACACGCAGGTTTCTTTTTGTGCAGGAAGGAACACTTTCCTGCACAAAACAATCCTCTGAAGCATTCTCCCCTTTCCAATGCTCACTGTGTCACTGGATTCTAGCTAGCCTGGCTGGGGAGGGGTGATACCCTGAAACCGGTCCCAGGATGCTTGTTTCCAGTCCAGGGAGGACCTGGCTTAGCAGTTCGGGCTGGACTGTTCCCACGGGGAGCAGGGTCAAGACTAATTTGTATATGGCTCGGACCAAACTGGGGGGGCAGGGTAACCAAATGAACTATGGAATTATCCCAGATCTGCGACTGCGGGTGAATATTTGGCTTGCTCAGCATTTCGTCCATCATCTGTTCTTTTTGCATTTGTTGCCCTAAATAGGGAAGGGTATGCCCAGACATGGGTCCCGTGTTCACTGTACAACTGTATTCAAGCTAGCCTGGCTGATGAGGAGTGATACCTCAAAACCGGTTCCAGGATGCTTTTTTCTGGTCCAGGGAAGACCTGGCTTGGCAGCTTGGGCTTGACTGTTCCCATGGCTTGCAGTGTCACAACTGATTTGCATTTAGCTGGGTCCAATTTGGGGTGGCAAGGTGAGCAAATATACAATGAATTTAACCCAGATCTATGTCCGGGGATGAATGTTTGATTTGCGCAGCATTCCGTCCATCATCTGTTCTTTTTGCATTTGTTGTTCTAAATGGGAAGGGTATGCCCAGGCGTGGGTCCTGTGGTCACTGTGCCACTGGACTCAAAAAAGCTTGGCTGATGAAGGGTGATTCCCTGAAACTGGTCCCAGGTTGCTTATTTGCAGTCGATGAAGAAGCTGGCTTGGCAGTTCAGGCTGGACTGTTCTCATGGGGAGCAGGGTCAAGACTGATTTGCATATGGCTGCGTCCAAACTGCGATTGGAGGGTGAGCAAATAAATGCTGGGTTTGACCCAGATCTGTGACTGGGGTTGAATTTTTGATTTGCTCAGCATTCCAGTTCCCTAAGAGGGAAGGGTATGCACAGATGTGGGTCCCATACTCACTGTGCCACTGGATTCAAGCTAGCCTGGCTGATGAGAGGTGATATCCCAAAACCGGCCCCAGGATGCTTGTTTCTGGTACAGGGAGGACCACCTTGGCAGTTTGCGCAGTGCAGTTCCCATGGGGAGCAGGGTCAAGACTGTTTGCACATCGATTGGTCCAAACTGGGTTGGCAGGGTGAGCAAATAAACAATGGATTTAACCCAGATCTGTGACTGGGGATGAATGTGTGATTCACCCAGCATTGTGTCCATCATCTGTCATTTTTATATTTCTAGAATACTGTGCTAAAAGTAAAGTGGTAGAATGTCAAGAAACTTCAGCATGGCACACTTTTCTGCCTGTGAGGACTTATCTTTAGGTGGTCTGTATTGGCACAGAAAGCAAAATATTTTTGGAATTCATACTCCTTCAGGCACTCATCCACAAAATCCTTATACTGGCTGCATAACAGAATATTATGAATTTCTACGGTATATACCACCGAATTAATTTGTCGTATGTATGGGTATTCACAGACTTATATATGGATGTGGGCTGCAATATTGAGAGATCAAATATCATCATTTCATAGTATAATTTCTAGACAAGACTGCCACACTACTCCCTGCACCAGTATTTGAGATCCTAATGAGGAATGCTCTTGAGCACCTCTTGAGCACCTACTGTGCCTCTGTCTTCAGTGTTGGGACATCCACTGGGTAGCTGTCGCACATAATATCCTCATTCAATAATCTTCATTCGTTACCGACTAACACAGTATTGTGGAGGCAAGTATATGTAGCTAACTATAGATGAACTATTCTCAAGGTACCCAGGTCTAATATAGGTATGTAGCCTCCAAATCTAGGTACCTAGATCTGGAGCTAATAGTAGTAAACCAATACGTAGCTATAGACACTTCGCTACATGATATTGTGGTAGTCGCTAATTTGGATAGAAAACTAACAATATTTAAAATTAGATATAGTGGTACAACACCAATTCATACATGCCTAGGTAGTTTGAAATGATTACTGAAACAATGGTAGAGAAAGATTTTATTACAAACAATAGCTGAAAGCCAGGAACTGAGGAAAATCTAAGGAAGATACATTGGCCTGCAAATAGATATTATAAGGGAGTTCTTCTTCACAGTAAGGGTGGCAGATCAGTGGCATCGCCTTTCAGCAAAGGTGGTAAAGCATGATCAGTAACAGGGATCAAACTATAAGGCATGCGGCAGACACAGGGGTGAGCCAAGGACTAAGTAGAGGGCAATTGGCAGACTAGAGAAGCTTGGTGGCCCGTCATCTATAACATGACATCATTAGCAGAAATTGACCAAAGGCCTTGGATCAAGTGAGAATGCAAATGCAGTACCCTCAAAGGATATTCCGACCACAACACTTTTGGTGAAATAATTTTGAGTCGCATTTGTTACCCATCAAACATATATGTATTGAAAGTATTTATGATGTCACACTTGACAACTTAATATATGCACATCAGTCCAGAAGTTAATGTTTATAAAAGAAACATTGGCATCTGTAAAACATATGCCAGCCAAAATAGTTTGTAAGAGAAGCAGCTGCATTCAAAACTTGTGCTTGAATGGAGAAGCTACCCTCAAACCAGTAGCGGCCAATATTATGGCGGAGTGGGGAGGGGTCGTTCTTCTGCTCCTCACTGCAGCACAGTCTCTCAGTCTCCCCAGGGGCCAATCCTGATGTTGCTCTTGTGCGTAAGACCAGCGTCAGGATTGGCCTCAGTGTCCTCAATTTGTGCTACCAGGGAGACTCGGAGACTCTGCTTTGCTGTCTCCAACCCGCTAATGCACTGGGTTGGAGACAGCTCAGAGCACAAGTTGGTTAGGCCGTCCTGGGGTGGTTGGCCAAATCGACATGCTCACTTATAGCAGTGCACCTACCACTACCACTCCTCCTGGTGAATGCCGCCGCAATGATCCCGCCCCCATGACTCGGCCCGGCCTAGAAATTGAAAATAAATCGATAATAAACCTGTTTTATTATCGATTTATGTTTCAAGTTTTGGCGGCTGCTGGCGCGGGTGGGGGGTGGTGCTCCTTCACCAATCCTGTGAATTATAAGTGTTGCAGTCTATGGGTCTATGGGTATGCACTCAATGCCCCATGAATTGAGCAAAAGAGAGGCACCTTGGATCAGACATGGGAAAATTACACAAGTTGTTGCTCCTGTAGGAATGCATTTGCACACTTTAAAAAGAGAGCAACTAGTACCCCACCACACAAACGCACACTCATATAACCAAAAAGATGCAGAAAACCAAACACACAAAACATGAAAAGCTATTAACACTGCATGAACGCTCCAATAGGAGAGGTAGGAGTGTGGAACAAACTAGTTGTTTGCATGCCAGGCTTACATAGAGTAGCACCCCTGTGACACTACTGCTGCATCATCAGGTGGGCAGCTAAAAAAGGTAAATTGCTGATGCCAAATGGTTTTATACCCTGCACCATAACCGGAGCCCTGGAAGTTACAACTTCAGCTGCATCACTTCCAAATGTCCATCCTGCCCGGACTTTGTTTATGTTCAGGCCCGGACTCGGAACCCAAAAAGCCCTGGCAATTTTGACGGACTAGCCCCCCTGCTGCTTTTCTTAATGGGAGGCGACATTGCAGCACCACTGCAAAACCTGCGCCCAGGAAAAAAAACACCCCCCACCGCTGCAAATTCGGCACCCCACCCTTCCAGTGTCCTAGGAAAATGCCCGATGCCCGCTACAACCAGTCCGGCCCTGTTTATGGTTGGAAAGCGCAGGCAGAAGTTACCCCCACCTTAAGGGCAGAGTACCTGCTGGCCTTCGGGCAGGGAGAGTGTGCCACACTTGGCCATGCCTAAGAGCATTTCATCCTAGTTTCGTGAGAATACTTTCCATTTGTCATTGGATCAAGGAGGCAAGCGAGGTGGACCGCAAATTAATCCTCCATTTAGTGGAGTAACAACGTTTGATAATGACAAATGCAAAATAAATTAATAACAATGCTATATCACTCTTAGCCGGCTATTGCTACCCATCAAAAAATATAGAACATGGCTTCATTGCCAATTTCAAGAGCATCTTAACCCCTAAAAACGAATGAAATATTACCTTTTTAAAGTAACTAATTTCTAGGATGAAATTCTTTCACAACTGTAGACGAGCCAAACAGCAGCCAGTCTGTAAATGTTGTCAAACAATTTGAAGTTGTGCAAACTTAGTCCAGATTCCCAAAAATACATATATTGGAGTTTAAGTTGCTGTGACATATCCTTGTTACCTGGTGATTGACTGCGTTTCCCTGTGGCCCCTGAGTGCAGACGTCTTGCCAGTGTTACCTTTAGTGTCTCTTCGTTATCAGATCTCAGTAGTCTGGGGTTTCACCAGTCTGACTCCTTCTGTCCCCCCTGCATTCATCCTGACTTCCTCTGTGCTGAAAGTCAAGCTGCCCATTCACAAAAAGCCGGGCCTTATCTCTGCACCTCCTGACCCCGCATCATAGCGGAGGGGATAGGGTTTAACTTCTATCTGCGCTAGCAGGTGAGAAAGTCCCTGGGAGCAGCGCCTTTGGGGAAAACGAGCGAAGCATTTACCTGCAAGCCAAATGATCTGATGGCAACCACTAAACCCTAACTTTAAAGCAGTATTTGCAACTGTGCTTGAATACAGAAGTGCAGGTACTCCTTGTCCCAGAGTACCGGTATGTTGCTGAGAAGTGTTGTCGTTTGTGAATATCGCAGTTAGAATATCGACAGGATAGAATACTCCGACAAGCATATCGGAGGACAACATATCGAAAGCAGTAGCGGTCGGCAGTAGGAGTTACTGCAGGGCGGTGACGTGGGCAGGGGGAGGGGCAGAGTGGGGGTAGTAATGTATGGATTACGGAGTTTAACAGGTAAGTAAACATTTAAATAAATAAAACGAATTTTGTTGCGCGCACTGCATCACCAAATGTATGTATAGATTTCCCATAACTAACTGCACATATACGTCAGGGCCGGACTGGGAAGCCAAACCAGCCCTGGCAATTTTGATGGACCAGCCCCCTTGCTGATATTTTTACTGGCGGTTGATATAGCGGCATCGCTGTAAAACCGCACCCCAGTAACAAAAAAACAGTATCCACCACTGCAAACCCAGCCCTCAGCCACCTGGGGAAACGCCTGATGCCCGCTACGGCCAGTCCAGCCCTGATATATGTCCCTTGGTGATTTATTCCTTCAAGGTACATAGATGTGGAGTTAGGAATCGTAAGTATATCCATACCAGCCACTGATCACTACTTCTTCCATATTTTGTCACTCAATATTCTTGTAACTTTATTCTGTCTTGTCAGTGTTCTGCCTTTCGATATCCCGAAGTAGAATCTGAGAAGCGCACTGTTTTTCCATTAAAAGCACTGGTGCAGTGCTGGGAAGGGCTGGTACATCTCTTCCAAATTAAAGAAGTGTGAGCACTGAGTACCTAGTAGAACATGCCCATGTAAAGCACTGCTTATAAATGTAGACCTCGTGGTGAAGTCTACGCTTTGCGAGTCTACGTTTTCGCCATTTAATGAATACGCTTGTGTTGACAATTTAAGGCATAATTTGTCACAAAGATGGCTTATTTGCTTTAGGATGCTGTGTGCAGATTTTTTGTTTAAGCTGCAGGTCACAGTTCCAACAGCCAGTAAGGTGTTCACGTCATCTAATCTTTTTGATGCAGATAACACGAGTATCGTTGGGCTGGGTGATAAATAATGTTAGCGTAAAGACACACAAACAGATTATATTATAATTATGGCTCCCAGTTTTCCATTTTTATAGATTTTTACAGATAAATAGACAAAAAATAACTTATTTTCCTATCTGTATTTATTTTTAAATACAGAAAAATGTGGAAAATAGGCCTTGTTTGGATGATTTTGTTCTACTGTCGATCATGAGTACCAGGTCAATAGGTGTACAGATTGAGAGGTAGGGGAGAATAAAAAAGACAATAGATTTCCTAATTAAGCTTACTTAATTGCAGATCTGCAGTTATTTATGCTATTCTACAATGCAAGTGTTTTCAGATAAAACTATTGCACTGTCTACTGCTGAAACCTTTTGGTCATTCAAATGTGAGCACACATTTATCAGTTAAATAAATGTGGGAAAATACCTATTGCAGCTTCATTTATACAGAAAACACAAAATAAAAATGGATAAATACAGAAAAAAAATAGCAAAAAAAAATATGGATAAATACAGATGGAAAAGTCCAAAAAATAAATACCATGAACCGGAAGCCCTAATTATTATTAAACATCAATTAAATTAAGCATTCAAGATCTATGAACAGAAATATTATAAAGCCACGTCTTTGCAGAATGTTCTATTTTCTATGTGCACATAAGTTTCTTGCACCACACTCCATGCTGGTGGAGCCAGTTAGGCGCTTCACTGACAATCACTTCAAGCTTGACAAGTACTGGGAGAAGTGGGTGGCCAGCGGATTGTGGAAAGGTATCCCTGGCCCCTGTTTGACGAGAATTCAATCTCTCCTCTGCGTAGACTCACATCATCACTTGTCGATAGGAATCAGAAGTGGACCACTGGGCTAAACCGGGCTCTCATTCCTTCCAGGGCCGTCCCATTCTGGAGATCTCTCAGGGGTCCAGAGAAGTGCCCTAAGGAAGTCAGTGTCTGCCCTCCTCCCGTTCCCATCAAGTAAGGCTAAAAATTCACAGGAAAATGCAAAACCGCCTTGGTTATAATGGTTGTCGGCACACAGCCATCTTCCACAATGTCAACCTGCAGTCCATCATCTTTATTTTGATTTTGCATTGAATATGGTCAGAATGCACAGAAAAAACATTTAAAATGTAAAAACGACTAAAACATATTGAATTTTAAATGTGACTGTCCAAAACATAGTATATATTGTGCACTATCTAAACTCTGCTCACTTTTCTACACTACTGTTTGGACTCTTACAAAAAAACCTATTTTTTTATCTGGTGTTTTCCAATTCATGTGGCAGTTTTATGTTCCTTGTATATCTTGAATATTCAGGCACAGAACAAGAATGCCCGGCTGATTTCCACAATGTAACACCATCAACCGTCCGCCTGTCCATCCACATACCCACACACACCCACCCACCCATCCATCCATCCAACCAACCATCCATCCTGCCATCCATCCATTCATCCTTCCATTCATCCTTCCATTCATCCATCCATCCATCATCATGCCTATTAGTGTCGATCAGTCGTTAGCATCAATCAGCCATCAGCCGCCCTTCACCTTCATTATGCATCATTGACCTTCATCGTTACTGTTATTATCATCACAATCATCTGTGAAAATAACTTCATGCATAATCCACCCATATATATATATAAATATATATATATATATATGTATCACAAAGAACCAGCGCTTCGAAGTGCACTCTCGATCACAGTCATATTGGTTGCTCGGCGGCTTCCCTTCCCTCGGGTAGTTATCATCTGCCTTACGCGTTTCAGAGCCGTCGCGCTCCTTGGTCACAGGCATTCATGACGAGCACAGGAAAACAACGGAGGCATTTCAGTAGTGAGTTTTTTATTTCACTACCAATTAGCACCATTTGACATAGTGTTGCATTCTGGTACTTAGAGTCTGTAGTAGACTTCCTATAATAGGCTTTGTGCCCCCTTTGTATTGTCTTCACCATAGTGGGTCCGGCGCATTTTCATGGATTAATAAAATTAACAGTAGCCCTCTAGTGGGCCCCCCAGGGCAAAGGGCTTCCGACAGTGAAGCTGACTGGATTGTCCAACTGGAGACTTTCTACAGTTCTAGTGTCTCCACGGCCTCCAATTCGGGTGGTGCAACTTCGCGACAGTGGACTGCCGCCAAATATTTGTATCACAAAGAACCAGCACTTCGAAGTGCACTCTCGATCACAGTCATATTGGTTGCTCGGCGGCTTCCCTTCCCTCGTGTAATTATCATCTGCCTTAAGCGTTTCAGAGCCGTAGCGCTCCTTGGTCACGGGCATTATATATATATATATATATATATATATATATATATATATATATATATATATATATATATATATATATATACACCCATTCACATACACACATATTAATTCACGGAGTAGCTGTGCCATGACCAGTGATGAGGGAAACAGAAAGGTTTGGGTCCTATCTCTGACTGGCCTAGACCACTCTAATATATTAAACAGAAAAAATGGCCAGACAGGTTGAGTTTTTTAAAGTTTTTTATCACACCTAGCCAGGATAAGTACTAAGCCAGGGACTAGATTGCTGCCAGGGGTCACACTGCTAGGGATAGAGATATGGTAGTTTTTTGTAACCCTAGAGGCACCCTTCTTTTCTTTCCCTGGCTAGGGGTCAACGCGTTTCGAACCGCCGTGCAGTTTAGGGGTTCTCCTGAGGACACGGACTGGAGGTGGCCATTACTGTGTGAAGCATCACAGACCACTGTTGTAGGAATTGCCAACCGAGTGTAAGGATTTCTTCAAAACTTGTCGAGGTGCAGAAATGTGGGGACGGGCGCCGGCCGCTCTTCGGTTTGAAACGCGTTGACCTCTAGCCTGGGAAAGAAAAGAAGGGTGCCTCTAGGGTTACAAAAAACTACCATATCTCTATCCCTAGCAGTGTTACCCCTGGCAGCAATCTAGTCCCTGGCTTAATAAGACAGGCAGGCACTGTCAATGAATTATTTTTTTGTCCGCCTGTCTATTTGCATTTAATTTGAAGGACTGGTGCCTTAGTAATGAAATAACTGGAGGCATTGTTTAAATGTGTATTTGGTGTATATCGTAATGCACAGTATTAATTTTGTGTATTTTCATGTTTTAATGTTTGTATATGTTTATCATCGTTTGATGACTGTCCCTTTGGTGACATATGAAAGTTAATGTACAAAGTTTTTTCAAAAAAAGATAAAAAGACTAAAATAAAACAGTCGCACCACCTAGAACTTCCTGGCTAGGTGTGATAAAAAACTTTTAAAAACTCAACCTGTCTGGCCATTTTTTCTGTTTAATATGACCAGTGATGAAGCACGGGGACGGGGAGATGGGTGGGCATTTGTCATTTGAATAAAAGCAGGATCCCACGGCATGAGAACTCAGGTTGGAAAATGATCAGTGTGGCGGGTGCTAAGCAGCAGGCACCTGCAGGACTTCTGCACAATGCACCCGGCTACACAATTCCGTTTGATGTTCAACCAAGAAACGCGGGGGCATGGATAGTGTATCCAACATGAATGCACACTGGGAGAAATTCAAGAATCAAGGATTCCAGGAGAAGGCGATGCTAAGGAAGGGATGCAACAAAGCGAGCACACTATGTGTAAAAGCTAATCCCCTCAACTTGAATTTCTTGGTATTATCTTTCTTCGCCCACACCAGCATGGAGACTGATCATTAAAAGGTTTCTCCCCCTGCATTTACATGTGCTATTTCCAATTACTGATACCAGACACATTTTGGCTGCACCTTCTAGTAAAATATTAGCAGTCAATGTTTTATTATAAAAACATCAATACAAACAAAGTGCATGAGTGTCAAAGTAAGACAAAACAACATGGTGAAGCTAAATATTCAAAATCCTTTCACTAGTCATTGTACAAAGAGATCCTAAACATTCTGTATATTTTCTTATAGATTTTATTTTAAAAATTGTCATTGGAATGTGGATAAAACATGAAAAAAATAAAAGTTGGGCTCTACTACAATACCATGACTGTAGGCGACAAAAATGTGCACTTGGAAAAAATAGAAGAAAAACTTGTTTATAGGACAAATTGTTTATTCTTGTTTACAGTTTGTAGAATTTTCTGATTCGAAAGTCACCTACAATCAATATTAGTTCAATTTCTGACCTAAAATTCGAATATGGTACAGTGTCCTTGTGTGAGAAACAAAAAGCCATGTTTAAAACCCTCACTCTCTGCACATGAAGAGCTCATCCATTTACAGAGATCATGTTCGTGTGTTATATGCTGTGCTTATAGTTCAGGCAACACATCATACATTGGACTTGGTGGTATTGGCAGAACTCAATAACATTACAGTGGTGCAGCACTACACCACAACAGTACTCTATAACATCACAAAAGGGCTAAAGTGAATCTCAGTAGGTCTGAATTACAACACAACATTACCCAGTGTCGCCACCACAGTGCCCGTTCAATTACGTGACAGAAAGGCTACATGCCATCATCGAATGCCTACATGACACCACGTAATCCTCAGCTATACCACACTTTGGTTCAGTGGCACTACAGCCAAGCTGTATTACATCAGAGCAGCGCTTAATGGCAGCATAGAAGTATAAGTGACCTGACTCTAGTGCTCAGGACCCATCACAACTGAAGCACACAACATCACTACAGTTTTCAATGAAATCAGATAGGGTTAATTGCTTCATAGAATGAGCTCCATGACATCATCACAAAGTTCTCTGGAGAAAAAAAATGTTATCTTTAGTTTCTTTCTTATTTATTACGTTTTTTTAAACCACAAACAAACAATTCATTTTATTACCTTGATCACATGGCAATCACAGTCTGTACTTAAGTCACAGAAACGTTTCAGAAAAATAATGGACTCGAACCACCCTTTAATTTCTGGAGGATCGAATCGAGGACATATTTGTATAGTGCTGAGTACACCAAGCGTCCAACTTTGAAGCACTATAAATTCCAGATTTCATTATTACACAAAGTCTGTAGCACACATTTTATACATCTCGAAATGGTTCAAACCAGGCATGTTTACGTCATAGAGGTGCTATCAGCATCAGTCAGTCAATTGAGATATATATTGGACACATTTTATTAAGTCAATAAACTGATTCTCATTTCCACCTTCAACTCTACATAATAATGTTGTGGTTGGTTGCACTAGGTAGAAACATGAAAGTGAGCAGCTAAAAAGATGAATGAGATCAGCAAACTTAACCCTTGAATGCATTTTAAGGTGTGTATTTAGTGTTCGTTGTAGAGCCTGATCTAGAGAGTGATGAATATGCATGACACGCAGGACACAGCAGTGTTCAGCACACAGCACCCTTCAGACCCTGTTCCTAAATCCATCATCGTCCTGGCTGAATGTGAGGTACCACAGCTGAAACCCCTCAGCTTTGACCACACTTCTGACACTGTCAATTATGACACACTTGTAAGCCTAATATTAATAATGATTGTGGTGTGGGATCTGGCCACTGAAGGTAGTACTGTATTAGAAAATGCCTTTTTGTATGATCACTCCCACATTTTTGTACTTATGCTGCTATTTGTTTTTACTCGGAGAGGGCACTTAGGCCTACTGACCAGACCTCAGGGCCAGTGTTCTAACCCCTTCTAAAGTTTATGTTGATTTGGCTATCCCCAATAGGTACATACTGACTTACTTATAAGTCCCTAGTGTATGGTGCCATGGGTACCAAGGGCATGTAAGGCAGAGGGTCCCTCCCAAGGCTGTAGCACTGACCTGACAAGGTACAAAAAGGCTCCCCCCTGCCACTGCAGACTGGAGGGCAGTGTTTACACTGCCAGTTGGACTTTGCCATTCAAACCAATGGCAAAGCCATAACTTTTCTTAACAATATATGTACGTCTCCCCTAAGGAAGGCCTAGAGAGCCCTAAGGCAGGGAGCTGCATATTGTTAAGTGGGACATGTATGGGTATATATGTCCTTTCAGCAAAACCCCCTCAAATTGTTGTTTTGCTGTGGAAAAGGTAATAGTTCCATTGGTTATTACAAGGTTGCAGCTAGCAGCCCAGACCAGCTAACTTGTGAGACTACATAGCTGGGTACTGTAAGTTATCAAATTAATCGTGGCATTAAACCCAACCCAAATTTAATGTCTCTATTAAAGTTAGGCAACTTTTAGAGAGTTGCCACTCTGTGCCAAAGTAGTCCAGTAGCCTCACAAGGGCTACCACCCACCGACAGCTTTCTGCTCGCATGAGGAATGGTGTGAATGACGTCCAGGCTTAGGATCAGACACAGCTTGCCGCCGGGGTGAGGTGTTACCTCCCCTTCACAGGAAGCCACTCAGGGTGTTAGCTCAAAATGCAGGCTTCAAAGGGGAAGCCTCTTTTTATGGGCAAATGGTAATAGCACTCCACAGGGGCTGTCTTTTGTTACTGCAGACTACCTAGTGACAGGGCCAGAGAGGGAAAACTCATACCCAAACCGTCTTTCTCATAGTCGTGTAACTCACAGGTAGCCACACCTCTTGGGTAGGCCATCAAGCTCCTAACAGCTGAGGAAGGGTGACAATATCTTGGGAGTGGGCAGAATAGTGCACTCTGAGATTGGGAGGTGCCACACATTGCCAGAAAGTCATATTCAGAAAGGAGCGGATCTAGTAACCTATTGGCTAGTGACCGTGTGGCCCCCTGGGGGCACTTAACTGTAAAAAAATATGGCACTCCTGGCACCCTGAAATGCAGATCATGATGGATTTGGAAAGAGGACCAAAGAAGGCCTGCCCTGATGCAAAGAGAGCCTGCACCGTCTGATGGACTGCATCTGCTGGACTCTGGGCTCACGAAGTTTCAACTGTGTCTGTGACTCCTAGTTTGGGGAAACGTTGACCCCCAGACCAAAGACGTGACTCAAAGAATCAGTCTGCTGATCCCCCAGAGCCAGCTCAATAGACAAAAGAGCTGAAGGAGCCCAAATCAGCAAGTTGCTAGCCACTTGAGAAGACTTTCTGTTAGCTGCCGTTGGGCAACCCAAGAAAACAATCCTCAATGGCCAAACGTTGCACACAAGTCAGCCAGATCTGAGGGTGTATCAGAGTCTGGGTTGGCCACCCAAGAGGGACACTAGACTCCGCTAAAGAATTTTGCCCCAACCGCAGTGGTCGGAGACCAGAACCCAGCCGCAGCTTGCATTCTAATGTTATGAAGAGGATGTTGTTGGACACAGAACTCTGTGGCCAAAGTCGCCCCTCATCATCCAAGGGCCGAGGAATCACCACAAAGACACCCACACCAACCACATCACAAACTTTGAGCGTCTTTTCATCCTGCATCCCCAACATCAGGACCACTCCATTATCAATAATGGCGGTCTTGTACAGGATGGAACTGTACTAAAAAAGGTCCTGGTGGCAGGTAACTGTGCAGATATCCCTCATTGCCCCCCCCCCCCAACATTTATCCTGTTGGATTAGGTCACCCAAACCAGCCAGAGTATCTGACTTAACTTTTACAAACATTTGAAAATGTTCTCAAATTTTGGTTGACCAATGCTTGTTTGCGGTTGCTATTAAAAGTAATAACATCTTTAAAAATCTGTATCTCCGGAACCATCTGGTGGGTTTTGCTCATCAAGGACTCTAAAAATTCATAAAAATATAATCTATGTTTATAAATTAGTGTTGTGGTTCTTTAGTGTTGTGTGGCTTTCAAATTTCTTTGTTTGGTACTGTTTAAATTCTTTACACTAAGTTCCTGTGTTCAAGCTTTACTACTCAAAAACCATAGCTTCCCTGGATTGATCTTAAAGTTATCCAAACTAGCCAGACTGGACCGCAGTTAGGCGTTCATTAGGATGGAGGACGGATGCATGGCGGTGGCGACCCGTCCGCCATCGTTGCCCGTCCGCCACCTTTCTTCCCCCCGCCATATTACAATGGCCGGGTGGACCGTGGCGGAGGGGAAGACTGTCCGCCGCTTTTCCGCTGCGGTCGCCTTGCGACCGCGGCGGACAAGGCCTGATATGGTGGCGGTGTCTATCAGACACCGCCAGCCATATTAGGATGGCCTGGGAGGAATGCCTTTCAGTGGCGGCAATGCCGCCATGAAAAGGCATACGGTTCCTGCTTTGGGGGCCGTTGCGGGCCCCCAGGTTGAAGGGGGGTGGGGGTGCATATGGGGGTACCCCCCTGCAGTTGCAAGCACAATGCGGCAGGCACCGCGCGGTGCCTGCCGCTTTGTGCATGCAAATGCGCAGCTTGCATTTTTAACTTTGCGGCGGGTGCTGCTTAAAGCAGCACCCGCCGCAATGATAAATATATGGGATGTGACCACCAGGGTGGCGGTCACATTCTAATTCCAACAGAGGGAACGCCGCTGCCCCTGTGGATGGTCCCTCCACCTCGGGGGTGGCGGACGGACGTATCGTAATCGACCCCTTCGTTTTTGTGAGTATATTCCACGGTAAGGCACCACAGCCAAAACATTTAATACACCGAAATCCTTACAGAGTGAGACTATCATTGTATTTCTTATATTTCACAAATTGACCTTCTTGTAATTAAGGCTTTGTACTGAGGAGTAAAATGGGTTAGATTTTACGTGGGCATCGATCCACTCCACAATCTTGCACATAGGCTCAGTTCATGCAACAGCACTTTTAGCAAACACAGGGAGCAGACAATGCAGAGCAGCATTTTTACTTCTAAAACATGATGATAAGGAGGGTCTCCTAACAGTGCCACAAGGTTATACTTCTAACAGTCTTTCTGCTGCAGAATGTCACATAACATCTGCATAACTTCATCACAATCAGCATTTAACCCCAAAGTCCCATTAAAATAATTCTGCTATGTTCAACAACAACAGATGATTCTCCACTGAAATTCCCACCACCCTTCGACTGCCAAAACAGACAGCTGAGAGGCATTTGCAAAAATCCCAAATTCTATATGACATTTATGAGGCACTACCACACAGCCACAACTTTACACACACATACGTATTTGACAAATCAAGTAAAACATAATACATCTTATCTAGACTTTTAGGAAAAATCCATTATTCTCAGTAACCCAACAAAACACACGAGCCACATAGTAAAGTTAATGGGATACATGCAATGTCCATAAACTCATTGTTCTGGAAATGTGAGATATCACAGCCATGAAGCAGGCCTTTTTCTTCTGAAACGTTCCTAGAAAATATTGGGGAAGTGTGCTTTGGGGAATGTCTGCCTTACTGCAATAAAAATTATTCATAGAATGATATTGAACCTTAAATTTAATGATCAAATGAAATATCGAAGCTCGGTTTCATTTACCACCAAACCTAATTCCAGCGAGGCTTAAAAACAATATTGTTACATTTTTAAGAATTTAACTGAGCTTTTCTTTTGCTCCATTTTCCTACTTCTTAGGAAAGCAGGCCCAGCCCCTGCACCAGGTTTCTCCTATGCTCATACCTTCCAGCTGCTTCACCCTTCGTTTATTTTTCTAATAAACATGAAGACACGTTTAATCATTTTCCAAAGTTTGAACACTTATTCCTCCTGCAATAAACCGAACAACAAACAACAAAACCACCAAATGACAGTGGTATATTTAAAAAAAAAAAAAAGGAAAGCACGAGGAAGGCAGTAAATAAAATGGTCAAACCACTTCAAACTGAAAAATAAATCTTCAGTTAAATAAATAGGATTTGGATTGAATCATTGATTTGCAAGATGTTTGCCCCTTCTTGCTGTTTTTCTTTTTCTAGGGCAAAATTAATCGAATTGCATTTTAATTCAATCTTTAGCTCCTATTGGGGTTCGTGGTGTCACACTCCGCCATGGACGAACTTATCCTTGGATACAAGACCTCTGTCTCTATGTGTGGCATCTCCTAGGGCATGCGACTCCAGCGTGGTGCTCCCCCGTCGCCCAGCAGTACTTCCCTTACATTCGATGGCTCCTGGGTGGAAGTATCCGACAGATGTACAGGAACTCGCGCGCACGGTTGCCAGAACCTTCCATTCAATCGTCTTCGATAACAGGTTATCTAGAGAGCAGCCCGCGGGTCGGCCTCCCGTAATGGGAGCGGGCTGGCAGTTGACTGAAAGCTGATTCCTGTCAGGAGGTATTTTCTCCCGGACACAGAGGAGACATTGTGCCCCACGGTCCGCCGAGTGTGGCCTTGGCCCCTGCCAAAAGCCCACCTTCCTCCGAGACAAAACAGAGGCCCCCTCCCCGCTGTCAGCCCTATCTGCGCCTGTTGAAAGGGGATGTATGAGGCCAGTAACGCTGCTGAGGAGATAACTGTCAAACAGAATGAAAAACACTGCCTATCTCCCAAGCGAAGCAACTCAAGCGCTGTCAAAACTACAACTCAATGCTCAACAGGTCCTGGCATCTGTGAGGTCCGCCGGTGGCTGCCCCCTAATACCCTGCTGAAAGAAGAGGCCGCGGACGCCGGAGGAATTCGGGAGCAGGGTTTCACTGGTGGGAGCGCGCGGTCTGCGCGGAGGACGTGGGGTGGCGTCTGGGGAGCCCTGATGCTCGGGAGACACTTATTTACATTGGCCTTTTACACCAGCTTCTAAAGCCCTTCCGAGGAAACAGCTACTTGTTTGCTTCTACAGATTAACGTCAATTTCAAGTGTTAGAAATATAGGGGCAGATTTACAATAACTGGCACATCCCTGCATATCAGCAGGGATGCACCAGTTATTTTGCGTGACGGTTGAAACCCCTTGCGCTACCATGGATGCGCCGCATTTACAATGCGGTGCACCGTGGCGCAAGGATAGAGAGATGCGTGACGCATCTGACGGAGTAAAGGTGACGCAGTGCTGGAGTTGTGTCGCAAGCGCGACGCAACTCCAGGACTGCTCAGGGGTGCCCTATACTTGCTGTGCTGCGCCACTCCTTACGCCTGTTACAAGCAGGCGGTAAGGTTTTGTCGCAGCGGGGACGTAAAAGTGACTCAGTGAAATCTTGTAGATTTCACTGCGTCACTTTTACGGGGCTTCCTTGCGACGGAACGCCCACCCTGCCTACATTATACCTGATGCAGGTATAATGTAGCGCAGGGCTTTACAACGTGACGCATCTCACTAGATGCATCACGTTGTAAATATGTCACATAGTGGCGCATTGTTTACACAAAAGTGACACAGCGGCGGCGTAAAAGTGTTGCATGGGGCTTGTAAATCTGCCTCATAGAATCTGACAATTTAAGAAAGAGCTGAAGATTCATCTCTTTAAAGAACACTTCTTCAGGGTGCAGTAACAGTCCACTTCCGCCGTCAGATACCCCGCTGCCCGTCTTTTCACTAACTGACTGTGACTTTCCCTTTGACCAGTACAGCACTATGCTGCCTTTTGGCTAGGTTAATAATACACAAATAACACATTCATACTACTGATAAGGTGGCACAGGTTTGTCTAATCTTTAGATTTTTCTACCTGGAATCAGACTTCTTTTCCTAGTTTCCTCATTTAGCCATGTTATGGGATCATGGGGAAATTCATTTATCGCCCTGTGCTTCAGACCCGCCATCTTTTAAATCTATGAACACATAGAAACAGACCAAACACAAGTAATTAATGGTATGTTAAAAGAACCATAAATTGTTCATATTCACATCTTTTTATTCAGCGGGTCATGATTGGAGGTGTCTAGCTCAGGACTAAAAGGATTCCAAGAGTAGAAGTCTCATACTGAGTGTCCATCTCTCATCTGCTTCATCAACATCAGGTAACCAGTGGGTCAACAAGCTAGGCAGCATGTACCCCCGCCCCACTGAAATGCATTGGGCTGCATACATATTTTAGAAGGACAAAGAACCAGTTCTAGGTCTCACGATTGAGCTTTCCCACCATTTGAGCGATCAGCACTTTTCTCATAGGTGTACAATTAACACCATTTTTTTGATTTTCCTAAAAATCCTGCTGACTTGGCTTGCTCTCAACTCCAATCTTTGGTGTATGTGTGCCTGGCAGGACATTTAATGTACAAGGCTTTCATGATTTACGTTCACTTAGGAGCCGTAGGTGAGGGAGCAGTCGACGCACGTGTTTCTGATCAGGACAGCGGCAGTAGCAGCAGCCGGACCCACTTTGATTCTCTTAGATCCGGAGAGGTGCTGCTTGACAAGGTAGAAATAGCTCTTACAAGTACGGATAAATCACAATTGTAAGCGAAAACATGAGGTACAGCAATCCTTTTTACGCCGTTTGTAGATCATGGGATATATTAATCTCATAATGAAAGCGGCACCATGCATATTCCAATAGTGTGCTTCACAGGAGTCAAACAGTTGCAAAGTAGTGTATCCTGCACTATTGGTTAATGTTTCAATAGAGTGAGACTGATTCTATAATATCCAAGGATGTCAACAATCGCTTGGATGCAGGGCCATAGCCATACTGACCATGTTAATCGAATAGTGTTTGAAATATTATGATAAAAAGTTCTCTCTAAAAAGTCAATCTCAACGAAAATAATGTAAATATATGAGCGCAAAGTCAGTAGCACCTGGAAAGACCAGCATGCCTGTGGATGTTGAGCATTGCTGGCGAAAGCTCTCAGCGTCTTTGGCAACATCTTATAAAGTCACCCCAGACCACCAAAAGCACTATGATATCAAAGCAGTGACAGACTGTGCACTACACAAAAGCCCAGAAAATAACATATCTCCATGAAGAATCCTCGTTCGGGGTAACCACCAGAACAAGGGGTGAGAAGTGATCCCCAGAGAAGCTAACAGGAGCTTCACTGGACATCTTTGAATTTGGAAAACCGGCAACACCTACAGATAGGCTTTCTGTTTATTCCTCCTATGGTGTGCTGATTTTCCGGTGAATTTTGATATGAAATTAAAGCTTTTTCCTGTTAATTTGTCTGATCGCATCTCAGTGACTCTTCGCCAGTATTTACTTGACTCTGAAAATCTCATATCCACCAACAGAATATCTGAATTGGACACTTTGCAAAATGCATCTCACTGTTTCATTTATACCAAACAATTACAAATAAATGTTGATATTTTTCAACTCAATGTGGCAGTGGTAGCCGAACTGTACTAACTTTCCTCCAAGTTTAATGGCAGAATGCATCTTAAAAAATCACAGGTGTATTTCTGTCCTGGGCAATTTGTGAGCTATATCAGTGTCTCTTTAAGAGGGGGGTAAAGGTATTTTTTGGGGGGGGTTTAGAGTCCCAGAACATAACTAAGGGTTTTAATTCATAGTCCTCCTTTCAGAGGGATGGACTTCCAAGCGGATTACTCACTAATGTGCACATTTTCCCCCACATACCTTTAATCTTGCATGCTTCTCCCCAGAAAATATCTCATCTGTGAAAATGTGCCATATCTTATGATGTCTTCTGGTCAATACCAACTGAAGACACCACATACTCCAAAGTCATCTTTAGATCCTGTTTGTAGTCTCCCTCAAAGAAAACCATGGTCTCAAACTTATTGACAATGAAATCACACTATGTTTTTTCCCTATGGGTCGCGAAACAGGGTATTGTATATGTTCAAGCAAGAAGAGAAAGTCTATGACTCTTCACCAGCTTGAATCTGTAAGCCCTCTATCTGTAGACATCTCTGATCTTGATCTCTATCCGTAGCGCCTTGATGCCCCTGAGCTAAGTTCGCACTTTATAAAGCCTATATTCATTCAATCATGACAAACGTCTTTTGCTATATATGTGCACTATTGTTTCTTCATGTACACCTGTGTCGGTCTAGAGTTCATTACATCCCCCTCTTCCATTGTTTTTACAACAAATTTACGGTCTGGAAGAGCTCACCCACTTTGGGAAGACCTGAACAGTGATAGGCAGAGGACCCTGAAGGACCCTAAGCCCCCGCCCTTACTGATCTTTGGTCTTCTAGGGGTGAGTGGGTAGGAACACATACAGCCAGCATCAGGAAGTGCATCACGGGAAAGTGGCATGACTGCACAGGCTAATATCGCAGGAAATGGCAGATTATTTAGGGCGGAACCATCTTTGTGTCAACATTTTCCTTCCCCTTGATTCCAGACCACAGGATCTAGGTTACATTGTCACCCTGTTGAGCACCGTTGATGAACACTAGTGGGCATTGTGTGCAGACCGCTATTGCTCTCACTGCAGGAATTTTTATACACACTAGACAAATACACTAAATCTACTGTAGTGGTGAAGGGCAAAGCCATTCAGAGTGATCTTTACAAGAAAGTTCACTCACTCAGCTATAGAATCCCACTAGCTGGAGGGAAGGTCTTTTAGCTGCATGGGACTATTAGCTACCTGCCAATCACAGTCTATCATGATGCCATGGTCTATGGGCCTTCCAATCATGAACTGACAGATGTCTCGAGTCATTCTATGTAAATTGACAGCATTTCTTCCACTGCTGGCTTTGCATTGCGGCACTTGTACTTTTGTGTTAGGGATACAGGCCTACAAGTACCACAATGCAAGCATAAACCCCAAACTGGAACATCTACTCACATGATCCCACAGCGATCGTCTGTGGATTATCTAAAAAAAAAAGGAGACAGCTTGCATAATACGTGGCAGGAAAGTCACATTTGGTGCAAGACAAAGGAGAAAATAAATGGCAATTTTAAAGGAAATTTTGTTAAGGACATAACCTAGAAAATAATTAGAGGCCACCTCCTTGTGTTTTTTTAGCAATAACAAGATTGCTGGGGTGCATATGTTTCTTAACTGAAAAAGGGGCCATTTTATCTCCCTTCCTTGTACTGAGTTGCATGGTTCCCGGCATCAGAGAGACTCGCTTTGCTGGATTTCGTCAGCTTGACCGTGTATTTCTTTTGTTTACAAAAACGAAATCTCTTGTAGTTGGGAGGGGAAGATTGGCTTGATACTGTGATACTGTCTAGGACCACTTCTTGTCTTCCTCACCATCTACCCAAGTGTACCCAAATGTGTAAGTCAGAAGCATAAAAACTGAACCAAATACCCCTTCCAAGCACACAAGACAGTTCAGTGAATAAAGGAGTCTGCTACAGATATCTCTGTGGGACCTGTGGATATGGTTGACTCCCTCTGGGACTAGACTGGCAAACGTAATTACACTGTCTGCTTTTGAGATGGCGGCAGTAGCATCTATTTAGCTCAGTCATACCTTTCAAGGTTCAAGCACTACATAATATCAAGTTTGTATTACAATTTCTATGAAAATAGAATATTTTCGCGTGGTACCATAAAACACTGCAATTGATCTTTTGTGAATGAAAGGCTGAAAATATTTTGTCCCTTTAACTGGTATTGTGGCTAAAAATGGGGTTTCGGTCCCGGCTGTTTTCTGCTCTTACGGTACCTTGTTCAGCAAGTGTGCTGGCTTTGTGTTTACTTTCTTGGCTGATGCCATGCACATCCTTTTCCTGAGGCCACCTTTTCTCTAAATGTTAAGTTCCACAATACCTATAGGCATCAATGTGGGCATGAGAGCCAAGGCGTCAGCTATTACATTATCTTATTACCAAATATCAAGTAGGAAAAAAATAAAAAGAGGAAAATGGAAAACAGTTGCAAAGTAAGATAAGGCGACAAAAATGGAAGAAATAAATAGACTTGAAATTTCCGTCTTTAGTGCCGACATTGGCAAGACGCCCAATCTGATAGCCTGGATCATGTGCCAGGATGCTGTTTCGACATCATTACCTGGACTGTCACATTGCTCTAGACTACAGCAGTGGCTTGTAAAGAGCATGGGAAAAGCCCCTGTGTATTTTCAGGACTCCAGGAGAGGCTGGGATGGGAAGTTTTTATTGCACAGATTACTGAGTTAGCTCAAATGGAGAGCTTTAGGAAGCTCACAAGCTTCAATAAAGGCACAGCCAAGAGTTTTTATGGCTTTTTTTGCATTTTGATGAGGTGTTTTGCCATTTGGATCACAGGTGTATGGAGCTGAGCATTTCATTGCATTCTCAAGTATTAAAGATTGTCATTAGACAGACTTTTTTCAGAACAACTTTAAACCCATCGCAAGCCACTCCTGATTTGTGCATGATTTTGCCCATCTCAAATTTAATTCCAATTCCATGTTGTTTCCAGTTAAAAGAAAAGGCTCAAAGTTGTTGCATAGCTTCTCTCTGGGAAATATGGTTTATGAATTTACTAGAACATTGGTGTGGATAAATGTCAAAAAATGCAACATGCAGTGAGCAACAACTTAGCCTGCACTCAGCAATGAATGAAAATATTAGGCAACGCATTTCGGACACATTTTAGCATATTTAAGATACTCTTTAAAGTACCCCTGTAATTGATGCAGTGAGTGTGAGTAAGTGGCTAAATGGTCCCGTTTTGACATGACATGAAACGTTAATTGTAAAACCATTTAAATGTTCTAACTAGTCAGCTGGTTTTTAGTTTTACTTTTTGATTAGATTTTCGTGAATATCTTTCTTTAGCATTTACAGTCTTAGGGGCTCATTAGGATGGCGGACGGACTTGCGTCCGTCCGCCACCCTTGAGGAGGAGGGAACGTCCGCAGGGGCTGCGGCGTTCCCTCCGTGCTGATTAGGATGTGACCGCCAGGGTGGCGGTCACATCCTCTATTTTTAACATTGCGGCGGGTGCAGCTTCAAGCTGCACCCGCCGCAATGTTAACAAGCATTGAAAATGCAATAGGTCTCGCAATAGAAGAGTTTAACATTTTTCGTTTTGCAAATGGATGAGTGGCGTTGCGTGGATGAGTGGCGTTGCATGGATGAGTGGCGTTGCGTGGATGAGTGGCGTTGTTTGTGTGAGTGGCGTTGTTTGTGTGAGTGGCGTTGCGTGGTTGAGTGGCGTTGCGTGGGTGAGTGGCGTTGCGTGTGTGAGTGGCGTTGCGTGTGTGAGTGGCGTTGCGTGTGTGAGTGGCGTTGTGTGTGTGAGTGGCGTTGTGTGTGTGAGTGGCATTGCGTGGTTGAGTGTCTCGTCTTCATAAACGTTGGACAGAGTAGCGGATTGCCTCGTTGACAAAGGCCACATAAATTAGACAAACGGAAATCCAGGTAAGCACACACTGACATGGGAACTGAACAGAAAAAGACAAGCATGCACATGCATTAAAGGACATACACACAAGCCTATGAAAACACATACAATGCTAAACTAAAGCACTAGTTAGTCAGATGAGACGTTATGCAAACCTTCTTTACACAGTAATCCCGCACCAAAATTAAATAGCAGGGCTAGATTTTCCTAGAGGTTAGAGAAGCTATGTGGCCTTTAATTGAGATAGATGGCCGCGTATGACAACTCCATGTTTGTTCTGGAGTGGTTTATTGTCCCAGGAGAGCCGCAGAGTCTCATGTGAAGCAGAGGCTTGAGGAGTGTCCGCATTTTGGCAGCCCCTTTATAACAAGCATGAGATGGGACCCGAAAACACTGGAATGAGAAGGGGCTGAAAGGAGCTAGTGACAGAGTTCAACTGGAGGAGAGGTGGGCAAAAACAATGAAAAGGTGGACAAGGGAGGAGAGAAGGAAAGGTGACAGAGAACTGCTGGAGGAGCAAAGAGGAGAAAAGAAATGCGACACGGCGGGCAGGGGAGGGGGCGGAGCGGGTAAAAAAAAAAACAAGACAGAGGGAAAGGCAGATAAGGGGAGGGGGAGCAGACGGTTGGCAGTGTCCTCGGCTCTGAAGTAAGTGTTTCTTAGCACATGTGTTTGCAGGGATGCCTATCATCAGGAGAAAGGGGTCGGAGGAGGCGAGGATCGGCCGTAAGCATGTGTGCTTTCTGAAAAACAAAAATGTTAGGGGACGGCTGGGGGGGAGGGGTAAGGATAAGCTGAAAACACAAGCTGCAATCACTTGTGTTTTCAGCCGATCCACGTTTAGTTTGCAAAGCAACTAACGAGGATCAGCTGAAAAAACAAGCACTTGCAAACTAAAGTAGGATCAGGTAAGTTAAGTGAAATAAAAGGGTGGCAAATAAATGTTTGGATTTTTGTAACGTGGTAATAATTCAGCCCAAAACGGCTGCAAGGCTGAAAGATGAAGCCGAGGCACTTATGTGAAGTGCTTGTAAGCCTGTGAAGTGAACAAACAGTGCAACGAGGGTTAGGTGGGAGATAAAAAACAAAACAAAGTGAGGCTGCAGGCATGAAGGTTTGAGACCCGGCATAGGCTCAACAACCTGGGAGTGTGGGCAAATCATTCGGTCAGCACGGAGCATGATGGCTTTATTGAGGGAGGCCCCCTGCGGCAGGGTAAAACCCCCGCTGGTGGCATATCACTCGGTCAGCATGGAGCATGTTAGCTTTATTGAAGGAGCCCCCCCGCTGCATGGCAAAACCACCCGCTGCTGTGACCGCATGCATACGCAACGCAGTGTAGGCGGAGGAAAAAAGCAACACGAGGTCTGGTGTTGAAAAAGCGAAAGAGCCGTAGGCGACATGGTAAAAAATACAAGCAACGTGAGGTCTGGTGTGGGGAAAAGAAAAAGCGCCATAACACACTGATACAATGCCTGGTGTTGGAAAAGCGGAAGCGCCGTAACACACTGATATAATGTGCGGTGTTGGAAAAGCAAAAGCGTTGTAAGATGTAGTAGCACACACGCAAAATGAAACCCCGCAATTTGCCAAACTGTAAGCAGCTGTAAAAGCGAAAGCGCTGTAAGACGGAGGGAAAGGCAGATAAGGGGAGGGGGGAGGAGAAATGCGACACGGCGGGCAGGGGAGGGGGCGGAGCGGGGAGAGGGTGTGAAAACAGCAGGGGCCTGGAGTGCGGCTGAGGGAACTGATGTGCACGCGCTTTTAAGCTCAATGCACATGCGCATTGAGCTTAAAAGTCACGGGCACTGCAAGGAATCGCCACGATTCCTTGCAAGTTAGTTAAATAGTGGTTAAGCCCCAATAGTCTCGCAAGCTCGATGCGCATCGACAGGCGAGACCTAAAAATGCATGTGTTACATTTACATGCACAAAGCGGCAGGCACCGCACGGTGCCTGCTGCTTTGTGTACGCAAATGCAGGGGGGTACCATAGGTACCCCCCATGTGCACCCCCCACACCCCATTCACCCAGGGGGCCCGCAACGGGCCCCCAAAGTGAATGTCCGTATGCTTTTCCATGGCGGAAAAGCCGCTGTGGAAAAGCATATTTACACCAACATCATAATATGGCGGACGGTGTCTCATAGACACCGCCTGCCATGTTATAGCTTTTCCGCCGCAAAAGCGGCGGACGGAATTCCAGACCCACCAGCCATCCTAATTTGGCGGTGGGTCTTTGGAGTCTCCGCCGCGGTTTTTCCGCATCCTCCAGGCCGGCGGACACTTCCGCTGGCCCGGAGGATGCGGAAAAACCGCCATCCTAATGAGGCCCTTAGTGTGTATTTGATGTAAGGAAATCCCGACTTCTAACTTGTGGTCGCCTGGTATAGAATTCACATGTAGTCTTCACTTCTTCTCATCCTCACATTCAGTTAGTTGTATGATTCCACATTTTTAAATCTTCCCAATAATGGGATTGAAATGGGAAAATTATATAATGCAATCCATTTTAGATGTTTTATTTTGTATAAGATAAATGAGATCTATAATATAGAAACAGTGAAAAGGTTTTCTATTTCACTTCTAACTTTTGCACTGCACAATTAATAAATATGTGTCCAATGGGAGATAGAATTATGAATGTCAGTATGTGTATGTTTTGCATAATTATTATTTTATACCCCAATTCACCTCATTTGACATGGCCAATGGTCCAGAATGGTGGCTTATTAAATGAAATAAAAGAATAACTATATGGTGTTTAGGTTTTGGTATTATTGTGTTTGATGTTGCTAACTCTTGACTTTTATGAACATAATTGCTACTGTTCGGAATGCAATGGATTGTGTTTTAATTGGAATTGTTCTGAACAAAATATTTCAAGACAGGCTGATGTTCCGTTGTATTTGGAACTAATTAGGGGAGAGGATGTAGCTTTATGGCTAGAACAGTCGACCTCGGACCAAGGGAACTGGGTTTGAGTCTCGGCAACAACGCTCAGCATCTTGTGTTTCTGGGCAAATCACTTAATCTCCCTGTACCTAACAAAAATGAATGTGTTCATCTGACACAAAACTGGTGCTCATGTAAAGCGCTCTGATACCCGATCTGTCTGGTCTAGTTCGCGTTATATAAAACTCTAAAAAACAAAAACAATTATAGATATTTTATTTAAAATTGGACTGCTTCCAGCTAAAAAAAAACAAGAAATAAAGAAAACCATCCTTAAGGACAGTGCTTTTTCAATATTATTTTTAATGCATTTTGAAGAAATCAAATTATGTGTGCTTGTTTCCATTTCAGGGAAGACATGGCTTGGCAGTTCGGGCTGGACTGTTCCCATGAGGCACAGCGTCAGACTGATTTGCATATGGCCATGTCTGAACTGGGGTGGCGGAGTGAGCTAAAGAATGATGATGGATTAAACCCAGATCAGTTGACTGGGGTGAATGCTTGCAATGTTCAACACTGTCCATCATCCCCTTTGGTTTTGCTTTGTTCGCCCTAAGTTGGCAGGGTATGCCCAGACCTGGCTCCCTTGCTCACTTTGCCACTGGGTTCAAGCTAGCCTGGCTGATGACGGCTGATTAGCCAGAAACCGATCCCAGGATGCTTGTTTCCATTCCAGGGAAGACATGACTTGGCAGCTCGGGCTATACTGTTCCCATGATTCACAGGGTCAGACTGATTTGCATATGGCCATGTCTGAACTGGGGCGGCGGAGTGAGCTAAAGAATGATGATGGATTAAACCCAGATCAGTTGACTGGGGGTGAGTGCTTGCAATGTTCAACATTCCGTCCATCATCCCCTTTGGTTTTGCTTTGTTCACCCTAAGTTGGCAGGGTATGCCCAGACGTGGGTCTCTTGCTCACTTTGCCACTGGATTCAAGCTAGCCTGGCTGATGACGGCTGATTAGCCAGAAACCGGTCCCAGGATGCTTGTTTCCGTTCCAGGGAAGACATGGCTTGGTAGTTCGGGCTGGACTGTTACCATGAGGCACAGGGTCAGAGTGATTTGCATATGGCCATGTCTGAACTGGGGTGGCGGAGTGAGCTAAAGAATGATGATGGATTAAACCCAGATCAGTTGACTGGGGGTGAGTGCTTGCAATGTTCAACACTCCGCCCATCATCCCATTTGGTTTTGCTTTGTTCACCCTAAGTTGGCAGGGGATGACCAGGCGTGCGTCCCTTGCTCACTTTGTCACTGGATTCAAGCTAGCCTGGCTGATGACGACTGGTTAGCCAGAAACCGGTCCCATGATGCTTGTTTCCGTTCCAGGGAAGACATGGCTTGGCAGTTCGGGCTGAACTGTTCCCATGAGCAATAGGGTCAGACTGATTTGCATGTGGCCATGTCTGAACTGGGGTGGCGGATTGAGCTAAAGAATGATGATGGATTAAACCCAGTTCATTTGACTGGGGGTGAGTGATTGCAATGTTTAACAATCCGCCATCATCCCTTTTTGGCTTTGCCAAATTTACCATCAATGAGCTATCACAGTGTTTGGTGAGGATAGAGTCCTTTTTCTTCTGCGTTGGAGTTTCAGTTGTCATTCTAAGAATTATGATTTTTCATTTAAAAAAATGTGCCCATTTTAAATAAAAAGAAATCATATATCACTAGTTTTCCTTAGCTCTGAAGAGTCTAGGGTATATGAGAATATTTGCAAAGACAGCGTGACTGGGGTTATGGAACGTCTGATAAAAATGAACAAATGTTGATCTCAATCTCAACAGTAATTAAATCATATAAACCACTAATAAAAGTAGCATCTGATGTATCCTGCAAGAGCTACTAGGCCTGAGTTGCCACTAACAACAAGTTGTTTTGGTATGCCACTTTATACTATACTGCTACCATTTCTAAAAGCTTTAAATAACATATGATACTATTACCCGATTTAATGGTACTCAATTTAATCTTCTTGAGACTTTTCTTTTCATCCAATGCTTCTAGTCCCCCATAGTAATTTCCTGCAATGCCTTTTGGTATCTCTCCTATCCATTTCAGGCACACCATTCACAAACAGGGTCGACTCACCCACACTGGTGAGCCGTGTGCAGCCACTGTAAAACTCAGCTTTCACAATTTTCTATCCAATTACGTAGCACCCCTAGACCTTGGGTCAAGCCAGTGCGGCCTATCAGTAAATCCAACCTTTTGTCCAATCTCCTTTAAAGATGAATTTTTAAAGAAAGCAATGACAGCTGTGAGAAGCAATGGCAAATGAGCAACCCAATATACCCTTGAGGGTTTGGGCAAAGGATATGATAGGGTAGGAATACCTTCAAGGGGTTTTGTTATTATACAATTCACATAGAATTTCAACAATATTTGAGGTCCTTATATGTATAAGACCAATAGTGCAAAGCAACAATCTAAAATTTTTAAGCAATTTATATAGGTCACTGCAAGTGATCCAAAAGAGAAGAGAGGGAGAAGGTGTGTATGAAAAAGTTCGTATTTAATACTCCAAAAATATATATATATTTTTTAAAAAGGGTACAGAAATATAACAATGTTATAGGAGAAAATGATTCAAGAATAACAATCAAACAAAAACTCTCTATAACAATTGTAAGCGCTAGTCCGCTTCTTCACAGTTGGTCAATTATTTAAACAGACAAAGCGTATATGTCGACGTTTCGGTCTCTAGTCTTGAGTTGAAGAGACCATCCTCAGGACATATAAATCATATCTGGAAAAACCCCGATAAGATGGGGTCTTGTAGCCTCCAACTACACTTTATTGATGATTAAAAAAAGGCGATCGTTCATGCCCTTCTGTATAGTAAATGGCATATGCAATCTTCTACTTGAATGTATTTCGTTTGGTTCAGCTCAAATAACTCTCGCAGTTTAATGCGGGCGGTTAAGAATTGTTAATCTACTGCGCAAATTGATGTCGCACAGAGTCTTCCCCTTTACTTTAATTCTTTATGGAAGACAAGAGATCTGCATAAAGAGCTGAATAAATCGTCAGCGTGGCCGCATGCACCCTTGGGTGCATGCGGCCACGCTGACGATTTATTGAGATCTGCATAAAGAGCTGAATAAATTGTCAGCGTGGCCGCATGCACCCTTGGGTGCATGCGGCCACGCTGACGATTTATGCAGATCTCTTGTCTTCCATCAATTTGCGCAGTAGATTAACAATTCTTAACCGCCCGCATTAAACTGCGAGAGTTATTTGAGCTGAACCAACCGAAATACATTCAAGTAGAAGATTGCATATGCCATTTACTATATAGAAGGGCATGATCGATCGCCTATTTTTAATCATCAATAAAGTGTAGTTGGAGGCTATAAGACCCCATCTTATCGGGGTTTTTCCAGATATGATTTATATGTCCTGAGGATGGTCTCTTCAACTCAAGACTAGAGACCGAAACGTCGACATATACGCTTTGTCTGTTTAAATAATTGACCAACTGTGAAGAAGCGGACAAGCGCTTACAATTGTTATAGAGAGTTTTTGTTTGATTGTTATTCTTGAATCATTTTCTCCTATAACATTGTTATATTTCTGTACCCCTTTTAAAAAAAACAATTTATTTTTGGAGTATTAAATACAAACTTTTTCATACACACCTTCTCCCTCTCTTCTCTTTTGGATCACTTGCAGTGACCTATATAAATTGCATAAAAGCTGTGAGAAGCAGCCCACTTTCTATCTTTTAATGAAGGGTAGCAATGGCAACAAAACTGTAACTCATAAAAAAAAGTAATGGAATCTATAAAAAAGTAAAATCAGATTCCCAACCTTCGTTCTTAAAACATTAGTAAAGAGAGTGGCAATACAATATTGTTTGTACTGATTACCAGGGGTTGGTGAAATTTGATAATTTGCTTTCATTCAATTATGCAAAATTTCTGGGAAAATACACAAAATTACATGTAATTACTCGAAACGCAAATCCATCATTTAGTGCTATATTTTAGTGCGACATGCATCATTGTGCCAATTATTGATGCATTTTTGTACTGAAGAAATAGCAATTGTTGCGAACAGCAGCTGTTAATTTTCTGGGGCAGTATTATAGAAGTGCCCTGGGGGCGCAATGGACGTTTGCGCTTACTTTGCGTGTCTGCGGGGCACTTTAGTATTGCAGAAGGGACCTTAGATGCTTGTTCATCCCCTTCTTCAATACTGAAAGGGCTGGGGCACATAGAGCCCCAGTGCTTCCTCAAGAGGGTGTCCCCTCATTTGCATCGGGGTGTGGCCCCGTGCAAATGAGGGAATCCCTTTGCCTCTGCGCCTGAGCTGTATTACAGACGCGGGGACAGAGAACCTCTTAGGAGGCGCACTGATAGTGCGCCATCTAAAAGTTGGTGGAATGTCAGTGCGTCCCTTGATTGCAGCCCTCTAGCTGGAGGAATGGGGGTCCCATGAACCCCTCAGACATCCCCTTGCAGGCTGGTGCAGTCACTCACTGCACCGCCTGTAAGGGGATCTCTAATCCCCTTTAAAAAGTGCACGTGGGTTACCGTCTGCACTGTGAAAACACGGAGCGGGTGCAAAGCAACGGCTCAGCTTTTCACCTGAATGAGCATTCACCCTAAGACAGCGCATTTTCCTTTTTAAACAGTGCGCCTGGCGCAATCAAGGAAAGTGCGCCTTATGTTTAATACAGCCCCTGGTTGTTCCTGCAATATGGGTTTGCTGTGAACGATGAAATAATTATTTGATGTAGAGTATTTTAGGGAATTTTGTGTAACAAGAATAATGCAAAATTATGCTAATTAAGCCCCGTAATTTACATTTTGCTGGGAACCTATAGAGAAGCCAAGCGGCCCTCCCTTATATTGTCCACAAGACATCCCTGCGCAGGAGCTGATAGCTATGGGGTGCTCGATAGTACAATATAAAACATATTAGCAACTCGACCAGGCAGGCTGCTGTGGGGTGGGCGCCCGAGGGCCCTATTGGTAGGTTAGTGGGCCAAAGCGTGAAAGGCAGCTTTCTTCCCTAGGCCCATCGGGCGGGTGGAAGCCGAGGGGTCGCCTCAGAAGCGCTGATTTATTTTTTAAACTCCTGTTTTTACAAGAAGTGTAAGATTTATGGGCTCTGGCGGGGAAGATGATGTAACCTGAGTAAATCAAGCAGCCATTTATTCCTAACCCTGCTTCCTCCCTGTCACTGAGCCCTGCAGCCAGCCTCCCAGCATTATACTAAGAGGAGATAAAACACAGGCTCAGCAGACATCTTGCAGTGATACTGGAGACACCGATCTGCTGTCTGATGTAGCAGTTTTGTCCAGCTGGCTCCTGCAGTCCTGCTGTCTTGCAGAGCACAGGGCTGCCGTCCTCAGAGGCAAAGCGATCTTATTGCAAGGACTACTCGAAAAAGCGCTTTGACGCCTCGCCAGGGACAGTAAGCGCTATATAAATGCAATTACAATACAATAAAATCAGGGCACAAGTCCTAAAAAAAAAGTGGGGGGACTCCCAAGTTAGGTGGTGTCATAGGAAGTGACATCATGACAGGAAGTGACGTCACGTCTTATTACAAGGAGACCCGCTTCACTTGGCACCTGGTATAACCTGGCGGCTAGCAACTTTGCATCGCAATATGGTGGCAGACATCAAGTCAAGTGCAAAATGAAAATGGAACACTTGGTTGTTATTGCCGTACCCTGAAAGTAAATGTGTTGTCTACTTCTTGAATACTTCATTGCACTTTTGGGCAGGGGGGACGGCGTCCACGCGGTAAAATAAGTGGGGGGAAGCAGTCCACCCGCGTGGTACCCCGACTCGAGCCCTGAATACAATACTCTAATCGATGTGCCTCTCCGGTGGGATGCAGAAGCAGCCAGTGGTGTATCTAGTGTCTTGTTTTGGGCAATAGTTGTGATTCCAGGACTAAGGGCCACACGTGGGCCTCACTCTCAAGTTACCCCATCAAGACCTAAGAATGATGTAGCGCTCCAGACCACTTTTTCAAATTCCCCCGGAAATGAATTTTTGGAATGTGCAGTCGAAAGACAGTTCCATGCCATACTGGGTCACTGGAAGTACGACATAATATTTCATAACATAGCCAAGCCTAACGACTAACACAATATGGCAAATACCATAACATAACATGAAATATAACTTACAATTTAATGTAACGTAATGTAACATAACATTACATAGCATATACCATACCATCATATGATTTAATAGCGAGGTGAAACAAAAAAGAATAACTGAGAAAGTAAAAGAAAAGAATGCATGAATCTCCTACATCTTAAGAACTAAATCCTCCTTAGGCACTGATAATGAATGCCACTATTACATAACCTAATAGTATTCAGTTTATCAGGCGTAGAAATATAAGAGAAAGAGCATAGCTAGCCTTATTTCAACCTGTGCCATCATCTGAACCAAAACCCACTTCTGCGTCTGATGCATTGAGTGACCTTGCCAGCCATATATGCGCAATCTATAAATCACAAGTTGAAATCCCAACAGGGCCTACTAAGCTTTTTATAAAAAAAAGAGTGTGATTAATTTGGATAACAAAAACATCTATTATATAAGGGCCAAGTGAAAAACTAGTGTGTTGTGTGTACTTTATAAACAGTCACTAAGAATGATCATGCTGGCTAGACCGTAACATATTTGAGGACTCTTTGTGGTGACAAAGGCGTTCTGCTTGTAGATTACCTATATATCTTTCTTCTGCCATGGTGACGGTGTGTATAGACGATGCTTACCTGTCTGCCGATTGGCCGTCAAGTTCCATAGACCTGGACCACCCAAGCATCACCTGCGCGTGATAGTGCACCTATTGTTCTGTTGCCACTCTAGAGCTTATCTGTCGGTCGCTGCCTCCACCAATCATCTGCTCAGGTCAATGAGCAGGTTGACCTATCACCTTTGACAGTGGACCTTACCTTGGTTTTATCTTAATTATTTATCTCAGGAGGTCAGCCAGCAGAAGCTTGCCCCTTTCAGCATCTGCATGCTCATCTGCATCGAAGAGCCAGGTTGAGCGTTTGTTGCTTCGAAGAGCCAGGTTGAGCGTTCGCGGCATCGAATAGCCAGGTTGAGCGTTTACTGCGCGAGAGAGGGAATTGCGTCTTTACACCGTGATTTAATATTTATAGGGTTTGTTGGTGTATTCTAACCCAGGAGTACCTCCCTGTTTACACATGGGTTGGAATTATGAATTGGTAGGTATTTAATGCATCCTATAATTATCAAATATGTTAAATACCTCGACCTTTGTTAAATTTACCCAGGTTTAACCTGGGGTAAAAGCATATGGTATTCACAGTACCATGCGGATTTTGGTGCATTAAACACCAAAATCTGCTTCTTATTTCCCAGTAACTCGTAAAACATGTTATTTATTGCATCCAATAAATAACATTCTGTGTTGTTATTTATCGGGTGTCATAAATAGCACTTAAACCTGTAATCAGGCCCATAGACTGCTCAGTTGCATCCCTTCAAAACATCATTTTAATTTTGGGCGACTACACGATACAGTTACTATACTCGGAAAAGGCTTATCTGGGATGTTGATGGCTTATCTCACTCATGATGATATAGCTCAGTGGGTTGAGCACCACCTCCTGATACCAATACGTAAACTGGAAGATATGGGAGGCTTTCTATAATAAATAGCACTTTACAGGCTATGCCTCTGTTCCTACAACAATAAACACTTCTTAAGACAGAAACTAACTGCTATGTTATCGTTGTTTTAATTTTGGCATTCTAAGCATGTTCAAGACCACTGTTAAACAACATAGCATTATTTCTAACACAAAATGTGGAAAAGGTTATGGTGCTGTTTGTGTTTTTCACAACAAAGATTTGACAGTTTCGTTTGCAGTTTGTTCCCAATAAAGTTATTACCATGTAATGTGGTGTTTGCTTTGAAATTCTATGTCATTGGCCGGTTTGAGAAAAGCCACACTCTCCAAAAACTTGTAGTTCGGAAAAAAAATGTGGTATAATTTTCCTCAATCAGCCCGGCTCCTGACTGCAATTACCCAAAATCTTTCCGAAGTTTGCTGTGATACACCAGGGACAAGCCCCGGGGCTCGGTGGGTGGCAGGCCCTCATCCGTCTTTATTTCAAGGTCCCAAATTAGTGAGAGCAGCAAAGAGCAAATTTGATAATCCATCCTAAAAGAAGTTAACCCTAGGCACTAGAAACCACAAACTCTTAAATTGCGAAGATAAAAAAAAATCGTTTTTTTTCGTAGTGCAGTTAATAATATATCTAGTTTGGCTCTTCTTTGGCAGAGGGGGTTGACTGCTTGCAACAGAAGGATTCTTGTCCATACACATCTGTGAATGAAGATTCATTTCTGTTTCACCAGTCTATCTTTCGAACTATACACTACAATATTTTTGGGATCTTTGGTCAGCTTAGGTTAAATGGAAATTACGTCACAGGGATATCAGGAAAGTAGTGAAATACTTTTTACACAAAATAATTCCACTTGGTGCAATTGTGAGGCATTCACAGTAAAAATGTATACCAAATGTGCTATATGCAGGAAAAAGTCATCGCAAAGGCATTGGACCTACCGCTATTTAAGCGTGTCCTTGTGCAAAAAAATTGACATGTTGATGCATGTTGCGCTAAAATACACGTGTGAAATGACAGATTTGAATTTCTTGTAATTACCAGTAATTTTGTGATAATTTCACATAATTACGTGAAGCAAATTACTTGAATTCCGAACACCCTTAATTTGGTGCACAGGCAGCATGTTGTATTGTCCATTTCCCATGTTCACAGAATTTTGGGAGGAAATCCCTGGATTTCCCACCTATTTTCAACTTCATTGTTTCCTGCATTAAAATCCAAAGTGACTTTGGTAATTTCCACAAACATATGTTTGAGCTTGTGTGAAAACTCTTGAAAGATCTGTTCCATTAATGAGCTGATTGCTCTTTCATAGTGTGGACAATAATGTGTCAGGTTATGAGTGTTGCTCTGCTAACTGAGCTATTTCACCCTGATGACTTGTACAGTTTTGCACTGGTGTTTGCATTAGGTGGCCAGTTCCAAATATCAGTCCTTTTTGGAGAGAATATTGTGCGTATGCTAATCCGATAGTAAAAAGGTAATGTTGCACTGGTTAGTCAATGCAAATTGAGATGCAAAATTGCCTGGCCACTTTTGAAATTCATGCAAACAAGCCAAAAATGTTAATAATATGCAGTTCTAAATTGTTCAAGATCAAAAGCTGAGTCATTCTGCAAGCACAGGGACAGCTGAGTGATTTTCAAGTTACAAATCTTTACATGGGGTCCATGTATTAATTGAACTACGTCAAATGCTAATACATGGGGAATACAAAGTGCAATACAAACTATGGGCCAAATTACGAGCCTGGCAGTCCACGGACCGCCAGACTCATGGGGGCGCATCCGTGGCAGGTTCCCGAATGCCCTATTATGATTAGGGTGGCCGGACTGTCATAGTTCCACTTTAGCCACCAGGGAACCGCCATGCCCTGGCAGTGTTGAGGAGGGCAGGAGGCCGCAATTTGCGTGGCAGGACCTCTTCGGGTTTCGAGTTTCCGCTCCGCTGGCATTGTCATGAAGTTTCCTACTCCATGAACACCGTGGCAGAGAGGAAACAAAGGGGGGCACACAGTCCCCCCTGTGCCTCTTCTGTATTGGGATGCATGCAGGGGGGCACAACATATACCCTCCTGTATGCATGCACCCCAGTTCCTACATGGCATGAACTTAACCATCCATGCCGTGCAAAAATAGTTTTTGGTGTTCCCATTTCAGTGCCCATTATCAGGGAACTGCAGTGAGAACACCAAAAACAAAGCCCGCCTGACAAAAGGAAACTCACAATCTGGCGGGAGGCCCGACCATGGCTCTGGCAGTGCAGCGGCACTGTGGACCGGGTGCTGCACCTTCAAAGTCGTAATCAGGCCCTATGTGGTTTTCATCAAAGTTTTCTTCTTCATTGCCCGAGATGCAAATTGTCGAAATCTGATTGATGCATTCAGGCAGCATATGCACATTAAGAACAATTCATTCCCTCTGCCTCTATTTAATGAGTTTATTGTATACTTTTAAAGGGAATGTTTCAAAGTTGAACTTCATTTGCCCCAATAGAACCTACTATCTGACCCGTGTCTGAACATTGGTGCAGCATTCATTCACACAATCTTGCAGCTTTGAATTCTTTGTGCATACATTAACTCATCATCCCTTTGGTGTGTCTAGGCCAATCGATTGCAATAATACCTTCTTACTCCATTGATTCTCAGATTTCCCACTTTGTAGCACTGTGCTCATAATATTAGACCCAGAAGGGGGCAGGGCTGAATTTGGTATTGCCAGATTTGAACTTATGACCAGCTAGACTTGCAGATGTCAGCAGGGATACCTTAACTCCCCGAGCTATGTGGCCACACAGAACCTTATTTCACTGACAAGAGAGCATTTTCTGGAGCCACCCCTCAGATTCAAACATCACTTTTTCCAACTTTAACAGCTGCACGTTAACATTTGGTCGCCAACATCTTCCACCTCCTTGCTTTTGTCATACACAATACTAGTGGAAAAGAAGGACATGTTGCTTTGGTTCTTTATACATGTGGTTTTGTTTCTCTAGCAAGCGTGCTATAAAGTAGCAAAGGGTAAACCTGCCTCTCCTCATCTTTAAATGTGTCAGAGGATAGAAATAAAATAAAAAAGATTGCAGATGGAAAGTTTTAACTTTCAGTCTTTTAGATTTGGAAAAAAGTTATAGAAGTTACATTGTTACGTGAAGTTACAAATTGCATGACTAGATGTTTCTGGGATGTTGTTATGGGTCATTCAGTGTCTAAAATGACATGATGGGTGGAACTTCCCTTTGCACTCTGAGATTCCCTGCACATATCTTTGTTCTTCCAGCCGCGGCCCATGCAGGTGAGAGCGGTGGGGCTGAGTGGGGAGATTTCGATGGCCGATGAGGGAAAATTATTTATTTAAAGCTGTATTTTCCCCCCTCTCTTCCTGACCAGAACGATTGAAGTCCAAGGCCTTCATTCCAAGTGGCTTGGAAATAGGTCAGTATTTCTCCACCCTCAGAGTTACTAATACCGGTATCTTGAGGGTGGGGAAAATCCATTCAGTTAAGAGTTGGACATTGAAGGGTGTGGTGTTGTGGCAAGAGCTGCCGACTTTGGCATTGGAGAAGGGTTCGAGTCTTGGCAGTCCGCTCAACATCTTGTGATAATTTCCAAGTGCCGAAAAGATGAATGAGACATTGAGGAATGTAACTGGTGCTCAAGTAAAGTGCATCTATACCTTCTGGTCAAGTTTGCACTATATATATCTGCAAAAAAAAAACGAATCCATGGTGTTCAAACAGATGTCAGAATTCCGATGGGAGCTGGTAATTACAGTTCCCGGCTCCATCGAAATTAAGTGGTCACTCATAAAAAGGACCTTAGCATCTTTTGGTAACTGCCTCTGTCCTGTTTCTTAATCTTCAAGAGATGATACTTCCTGAACCAGACGAAGTACTGGAAGTGAGGCTTAACCAATTGTTTATTTAATGGTAATGACACACAGTCCGTTATTTCGCTGGGTAAGTCCTTCATATGTCTTTTAACATTTCCCTGACTCACCACACTGTCTTGTCACCTTCATTCAAGATCTTTGAGAAACCTTAATTATGCCTTGTGAGTCAAGGGCAGACATTATCTGGCTTTCTATCTTGCAATGAGGCATGCTTACGCATGTTAGCACACAGCACACAAAAGATGTGGTGTACAAAAGCATTCGGAAATGAGTTAGACACGTATTGAAAAAATGAAGAATTGCAATCTACAATGATTTGGTCCCTCAAAGATAAAAAATGCATGCACTTAACAATCTACAGTCTTCATAAGCAAAAACTGCGCTGAGCAAATCAAGGGAGGTTTAAAACACGTTAGAAAGTACTATGTGCCTCCATGAAATGCTGCCATTTTGAGAACTCACAACTCCTGAATGGCGTTCCACGGTTCAGAAGGCTCAGACCAGCTCCCATTTCTCTGCTCGTACCACATGGCCTAGAAGATGGGAGGCTGGTGTAGCATACCTGCCATTTTAAAAATGAATGTCACAGTGTGAGGAGGGGGCGTGGCCTTGGAGGGGTGGGCAGGGCCAGACTGGGAACAGAAACCGGCCCTGGCAAACTGCTCAGCTGCACCCCCCCTGGGGTGAGGGGGAGTGTAGCCGAGCAGTTTGCGAGGGATGGTTTCGGCCAATTTGTTACCAGGGGCTGATATTGCCGACCCTGGTAACAAAAACGGCCTCCAGGGGCCCACAACCCATCCCCCACCCTAGAAGCCTACAGAGGAAACGCCTGCTGCCCGCTATAGCCAGTCCGGCACTGAGGGTGGGCCCTCACACCAAGAGTTGCCTAAAAGGTGCTCTGCCCCTCACCAAGCCCCCATGCCCCTCCCAAAAAAATAAAAACAAAAGGTCATTGAGACTGTCACCGATATTCTGGGGTGGTTTAATACCTCTTAATGGACATCAGCTGGTTACTGTCTTTACAGTGGTTTTCAGCCCATTTTCCATGCCGCAGTGTAATTTCGCCTCCTCACTGGGTGACCATGTGAAGGGAGCTGAAATCGTGTGACACACGGTGGCACTGTGTGAGTTGGCAGGTCTGGTGTAGGGATTGGTAGCTGCCACCACAACAAAGTGATCTGCGCCATTGTATACATTTAAGTGATACACTCCTCCCGGAGTTGGCAATCACATAAACACAATTTAGAAAGTCTTTGCATTCCAAAATGGCCGTGGCCGGATAGAAGTGGAGTTTATCCACTTATATTTAAGTCAAAAGTGGTCTCACTCTTCAGCCATAGTACACTGCAGCAAAGCAATATCTTTATGGTGCATAAGAAGCCAAACATGGTGTTCTTGTAAACATATGAGTTACTCACAATGCAATGATTTAAACTTATTTTTATTGCAAAGATATTTTAATGCATTTGAAACCTACCTTGTGTTTGCAGCTGCCTCGCCAGTTCATCAAAACCTATCACCTTACAAAGTGGGCAGCGATACAGCAGGGCTGACAACAGAGCTGACGTGTGTGTGCAAGGATACACACGAAGTTGGCGCACGGTGGTCAGGCGGCATTTATCACCCCACAAAAGGCATGCTTGTCTAAACTTGAAACACGACCAGCACACGTTTAAGAGTTGGATGGTTTGCTTTAAATTTTAAGAACTCCATGAGGCAAACCCGACGAGCAAAGATGGATGGAGGGGCTGGAAGGGGTCTGAAAGCTCTAGTGTTGTTCCACAGGCACTACTTTAATCAAAGCTGAAAGGCCCCCGGCCCGGAGCCCAGTGACAGATGATTCCACCCCGTAACGTTTCAGAAAAGGAACAGAAGAAGGTCTTTATCTGTGTGGTCTGTGCTCACTTACTCCAAGAGAACATTCCAGCTCCCGTCCCACTGAAAGCCACTTCTTGTTTGCTCGTCTGAGGGATGAAAAGAATCTGGAAGCCTGATACAGCCCCAAGAGATGTCATTTAAAGCCAAGGATACAGCCCCAAGTGATTGGCTTATGTCCCTTCTTGGTCTCATCCCCTGGACTCAGACTCCTGCTCTCTTGTTGTCTACACATGCTTCCTGTCCGCGCCTATTATTCAAGTTGTCAATCAATACAAATCAGCAAATGCTGGAAAATCAAGGTGCTTTTGTAGGCCGCGAGCAAACCGAACATAACTGCAATTAAGTTTACCTGGGATCTGTGCAAAATAAATACAACTTCTTTAAGAGCCCATGGTATCAGATGCACATAGCGGGAGTGGAGTCGCCAGTAACAATTCTTCTTGATGAGAAACTAAATGCTAAGGAAAGTCCAAGGGGATTTTTGCGTCACATCAATTGCTCACAGGACCAATGATTGTTGGCTTTCCTCTGTGAAGGGTTTATCAAACAAAAGATCTTTCGGAATAAGGTTGATACGATAGATCAATTGGGCAATTATGGGAAAAAGGGGTAGCAATCAAATAATTCTTTTTGCACTGAAGGATAACCCTCTTATCCGAAACATGCAGGTGAGTTTGAGTGGTGTGCACCGAGACTGACTGTTTTGGTTCAATCTCATGCACGTCCCGCATAAATCCTATGCATTCTACTCAACTCTTTACCTGCCCTATGATGCGAGCTACACAAGTGATCAAAAACAAGCTTGCCCGCACTCCTTTTTCACTAGCTCTAAACGCTCAAACTTTGGATTGTCCCTGCTAAACATCGTCGGAACACATTTCAGGTTTTCTTGCAAAACAAATCATGTACCAGTGAAGTCTTTATGAGAAGGAATTTGTTGAAAACCACCAGAGAAACCTAATGTCTACATGTCACTTCGTGATACAGATTTTGAGGACCAGCCTTCAATAAATTCATGCTTTTTAGTCCATTGCACAGAAAGTCATAAACATAAGAGCGTGATAAATATATTTTCTCTCAACTTTTCATTTGGATCTTCAAATTCAACCAGCGTAGAAGATGCTTGTCGTATAAGACAGCATGACAAATGACGAAACACCGCCTCATGGCATTTGACACAATTACTTTAGCAACTCCTCAAAGCACACAGAAAAAAGGATATCATAACAGAAATGACACAAATTGATGTCTAAACTTGTCCAATGAAGTCAACAGTGTAATAAATGGTGGCTCAAAGGTCCTTAGTCTGATATACAGGAGAAACACCCCTGCCATGGATGAGCTATGAAAATGTGGACCTCAACTCTTTTCTTCCTGACAAGCAAATTCACTTAGCCTCACCGCAGGGCTAATTCTAAGGCAAGGCATTGTGGGACAAGTCAAAACAAGGCAGCTACCTATGGTGCCACAAACAGGATTTCTAAATTGCCCCCAAAGTGGGCAATTACGTCTTCTGAAATGGAGAATAGAAGGTAAAGTAAAATATTATCTAGTGTGGCGCAGTAAACTTTAGTAGAAAGAATCAGACCAGAGCTAGAGGAACTTGTTTTTCCATTCTTCGTAAAGTGTGGATTATTTTAACCAGAGGCGATCAACGTACTTCAGTCATAGCAGAGGTTTTGAGCTGCCATTATCTCAGTGGACACACACAGCCATCTTCTGTAGACCTGCTCGTTGGCCTCAAGTGGAAAACTGCAACAGTCAACACAAACAATGTGGATAGCATGAAACAACACATACAGTGTCTAAATCTTTCGGGTGACAGGTGACAGAAGACCATTGGCCAACAGATGGCTCTTGTCAACCTTAACAGCCTTTACGATGTAGCTGTTTGTTCCATAATCTCAAAATAACCACTCAGGTCAGTACAGCGTGTTGTATATTCCACCAGGGGGAAGTAACTGAAACATACTACAATGGAATGACAAAGATCTGCGAGCAATATACCAAAAATGTACAATCATAACATTATGATGGATAGATTATGGATGGAACTGAACATTTAATTACATAGAACCCATGCAAATACATGTTTTCTGTTATCTCAAAATGTAGGCAGAGGCGCTATTTCGTAAGTGCCTGAACGTGCAATTGAGCTTACGGTAGCAAATTAAGAATGTATTCATGCAAAACATTCCGTTGTTGATTTCGGATGTTGCTGCCCTTTTCCTTGTAACAGTGATGATAATGCATATTGAAATGTCTCGGTCAGTTTGACTCTCTCAGCTACGCGCTCTTCTCTCAGCTACGCGTTCTTCTCTCAGCCGGTGCCAGGGGTACAAACTATGCCTTTCCATCCATAGTGTACTAGATTTAGAAAACAAGGATCAATTATAAAGGATTTTCCTGTTTTCCATTTGAAAAATTCTTTATTTCTGTATTTATATTTTTTTATACTATTATTAAATGTCACAGACGCTCTGCCTTCCTACTCAAGCTGATGACACTCTATTCTGAAACGAGACTATTTTGATATTTATTGATGTGAGCCTGTTACTACGTGTTGCAGCAGTGATATTGACACATTGTAGGTAACTGAAAAAGTAAGTAGCAAGATTTCTGTGAACAATTTAGACTGTACTGGGTAATATCCCTATGAAAGTGAACTCACCAGTGCTACAAACTTCCAAGACCAATATCAGAGGTGAATATGTCAACAAAGTGAATCAGCCCTGTGATATTAAAAACTGAGATTGTACATCTTGGGTTCATAGTACTTAAAATATACCTCCTTCTGAGGTTGTCATTGACTTTTATTTGAAGGTGGTAATCTTGGACAAGGAACATTTGGAAAAGGAAATACATTGCTGCTAAGGGGGGTTGTGAAAAGGGCCACATTTTCTTCTTTACTACCAACCCAGCCATTGCACTTGGTGACATGCTCAAACACCAGGCAAGTTGAAGATTCTCCACCAAGGAGGAGCCTCTGTGGCCACTTCCTCCTGGGTGGATAGAGTCCCTTGGGAACCTCTGATATACAGTAAAGGCTCAGGGAGATCCAACAATTTTCCACGTGTGCATTACGCATATGCAGACTAGCAAACATTGTTCTGTTTTTGGAAGGGGTTTGCATGTACACAATAGGCAACATTACAAAAAATCTGATTTTGTTATAGGTGATGTAATGTACACACACGTTTTGATGGGACATGCTTCTATGAACATACAGGCTCCACCCACCCCTTCTGAAAGCAGAGGTGGCGTTCTCATTTTTCACACAAGCTACTGAAATATCCTGGAGGTTCTGAGTGCATCAAGGTCATTTCAGATGTGAGTCTGGGAAATGTACCACCATTTTGACACACATTGGTCTAGAGCACTGGCTCTTGACCTGTGGTTGAGGAACCAATGGTGGTCCCCGGCACCTACTGAGGGGGTATGAGACTGCTTAGAAAATTAAGTAATATTAATAGATGAATAAAACGCATAGAAAAAAATGAAGCAAAATTGGAAATTGTTAAACAGTCTGGAAATGTGAACACTTTATACCGTAGAGAAGGGAGCTCTTGCCATGGAGTCAGGTGAAGAGTACCTTTAATGCAGTAAGAAACTCTAGATTTGGCGTACTGGCGGCTACTGGTGTGGCACAGGTGATCCCCACGTCAATGGTGGATTTGTAACCGATCTACCAAACGCAAAATATGGGCTTTATACTTTCACAAACTGTTTCTAAAACGGGTGTAATATTTTTTTCATTCTGGATGCTCACAATTAAGGAAGCTAGTACACGACGAAAATATTGGTAGAACCTGGCACTGCAGCTTCTATTAACCTTTGATGCACTGTTGGTAAATTGAGAGAATACATCAAGGCATTTATAAGTCCAAAGAAGATGATTGTATGTCAGAGTATTCTTATTAGAAATATCTTCGGACAAAATATTGCATCCTTAATATCATTTACATAAAAATTGTCGTACTGGGTGTAGATTTTCTATTATTATCTCTAATGGTGCGATATTTTCGTAAGCGATATTTCGGAGATTCTGCTTCTGCTTGAATATATTCTTGTTGTGATATGCTGGCACCGTGCCTTCAAACACTCCAGAATGTTTTCATTAAAAAAAGAGCTGTAATCTTCGAGAGTATATTTCAACAGCACTAATGGCAATCAGATTGATAGATCTTGTCAAGAAATGTTGTCTTTCGGGAGATGTCTTTCCTGCCTGAGTTGCTCAGAAGTTGCAAAGTGCGATCACCACTCCATGAATTCAGAGCCGCAAGCTGGTAATGCTGCCCAGTTTTAGTTTTTCTGACATACCATCACTTTATCATACAAAAGGGGACATGAAGACAGCTGGAGACGCTTCTGTTCTAACTCAGCCAAGATGAACGGGGAGAAGGCCGAATGCAAGCCTCTTCCTTCATGTGCCTGCCAGGCTCCTGTCACAGGTCAGGGGCGGCCACACCCCAAACCAACATGGCGGAAACAAATTGCAGGAAGAGAACGAGGGGCAGATCAAAGGACTACATGAGGGGCGCGAACTGCACTGGGAGGCCAAAAAGAGAAAATGTCCTTTCTTTCATGGGAAGCCCTTCAGTGATAAAGAGTAGTATTGTAACTCTGCTCCCGCTAAAGATGTTCATGAAACCCTCCCACACTGTGTTAGCATGTTTCTGAACTGACTTTTCATGCATCTGCCTTGTCCCTACACTGCACACAGTGATCTGGGTACAGATCAAAGTTAGGTCATATTTACTCTTTCATTGTCAATCTTTCCCTTTTGAAGCATTGCCAAGGGGTCACAACTTTCGAATATGCTGCTGTAACTCGTGTCATTTTGGGAATTTTGTGTTACACTTGTTGCTTGAATTTCCTGAATTGACACCACGTCGTGTAATCATGCCACGTTTGCAGCAAAAGACGTTTACAGCAAAAGTATGGAGCGGGAGTGGGTGAACAAAGCAAACATACAAAACGTAAATAGCTGTGCCACTTGTGCTTTTGACAGTATTTGTTAGCATCAAATCCATCCTCGCGTCCAAAATGGTGGCAAGGACACATTTCATGCTAAAATATACTGCTAAGTGGCATTTCAAGTAATTAAGCGTAGTTCGGAGTCATTTTCCTGAACGTTCACGTTAGCAAATTACGGATATTTCGCACACGCCTGGTCACAATAGCACACCTTACCATCAATCTCAGTTCATAAAATCGAAACAGAATTCAAGAATGGGAGCATCTTGGAGGAGAATGCTTTCACTGTTATCAGCATGCAACAATTCACTAAGATGTTTTGCACAATAGATATCGATTGGATTGGAGCAAGACAATCGTGAACTGATATGCTGGAAGGCAGTGCACATTATTTGCACTGCTCATGAGCGAGAATTCCCCCTTCTCGTATGGTTGGAAAGGTAGACTACCTCCTACTTTGACCTCTTCTGCTTCCACTGCTCAAATTGTATATGGTTCTCCACATTGGTAAAGCAGCGTGCTCTGTAGGGACTATTATTTCTGGTATACCAGCATCAAACATATAGTAAGTTTAGCAACAGCTGTGAAAGCAATACTCTTACCAAACCAAAAAATTGGTTTCTTGAGTCCTCTTTTATCCTGAAGAAGGACAGTTGCTGCAATTTAGTGCAATCACAAGGTGGCATCTGATCGCTGCTACCTTACCTCACCGTAAGGAAGTGCCAGTCCTGAACTTTGCCACAAAAATAGGAGTTGGGTAGGTGACAATGTTGAGTCCTCTACTCTGGGTCCTATGGGGGGCTTTGTTCATGATGGAAACTACCAATTACCGTGGATGTCTGAGGGCCTTTACAACTACTTCATATCCAAGTTACTAATTTTGAACACTTTAGTCTCCAATATAGGATCAAGGATGACTCTATTATGTAAGATTTTGAACTAAACCAATCAAAAAATTACCAATGAGTCCTGCTTCTCTGTTGGTTCATCTGTCTAGCATTCACTCACCTGTCAATCTGTTTGTCTAAGAATGGACCAAGATCTACACATCCTGGATCAGTAACAATAACACAGGTGACATAAGAAATTCTCCAACTCTCATACAATTCAGAAAAGAAGCTAACACATCTCTCCAAGAAGCTATAGCCAGTCACACAGTTGTACCCTTCTCTTTCCAGACTCACAATAATTGATATGATATGTACTTTCGGGCTTTGGCACATTCCTCAGTACTATGATGCTTTCCAGCTAGGTCTGTGGTTCCATCCATCCATCATTCATCCATTCCATCCATCCATCCATCCAACCATCCATTTTAATGCATCCATTAGATCGAGTGTTGAGCCCTTGCTCACTGGTTCAGATCTAGGTTGCTTCACCCAGCCTTTCCTCTTCCTGAAACTAGGTTCCAATACTCATCTGTTCTATTGTCCAAAGAGACCCCTGGGAGTGAATATGTAGTTTACAAATACACGTGTCATTATCCATTTGTTTTTCTATAAATCCATCAATTTACCTATCTAATTATTTAAGTCATTACCATGATTTATGCTACTTGAGGAAGGACCTATTTATCAAAGGGCCACGCAGTGTCATTGGCTGGTTGCTCTAAAATATCCTAGTCTGTTTTTATACTTTTTGTGCCGTTTGAGCGACTCAATGTAGTAAGTGTTGCCACTTTCGTGTATGGACCATTTGCCATATTGAACAAATGTATACAAGATCCAAGGCCTCAGAAAGACTGGTCACAAGTTTGACAGTGCCAAAACCACATTTCACCCTTTTCAGGATGAGCTCTAGTTTTCTTCAGCCATCATAAATCAATCCATTTGCCATCTTGTCAGACAAAAATATAGTGTCCCAAATATCGTGAAGAAAAATATTACACCATTGGAGTTTATGAAAGAAAATTTACACCCAATTGATTGATATTTTTTGTAAACAATATTTGGACCATGATATTTATTCTGACATACAACCAGGTCACTAATAGCTGCAAAATATTATTTTTTAATCAACACATTTTGTATAGGATACAGTATATTCTGCACAGTCATAATAAATATATGTTGCTTACAATGTATACTTGAAGATCATTGTACTTTAGCAAATAATGCTTTATAAACTTTCAATTCTAAAACAAAGATCACATTTATCATCCATAATCCAGCAGGTGAATTATATGATATGTTACAATAAGAATAGTTTGCTATATATTTTAGAATTTTCTTTTGACAATTTTGCAACATTTTAATTACACATATTTTATTATTTCATCCAATATAGTTTAAGAAATTTTCCATTAAATGAGAGCGTGTTTGTTAATTACTTAATCTAATTCTGAATTACAATTGCATTGTAACAAGTGATAACACCTATTATCAATCAACCAATCAGCATTTGTACACAAATATTGGTATACTGTGCTGCACTATAAGCACAGTCACCCCTAAGGGTCTTTGGGCAGTGAGGGTGTTGTATGTCAGTCGAAAAGCCAGGTCTTGAGTTTCTTTCTGAAGTCCTCAAGGGAGAGTGTTGTTCGGAGTTGGAGGGGCAGGTCTTTGCAGGTCTTGGCCGCAATGAAAAAGAAGGAGCGATCATCACAGTGGCTGCGAGGGATGCAGAGAATGTGTGCGAGGTCGAGGGAGGTGGAGTGGAGGTGTCTTGCGGGCAGGTGTAAGTTCAGTCGATGGTTGGTGTAGGATGGTCCTTGGTCGTGGAGAGCTCTGTATGTGTTCATAAGGATCTTGAACTGGCATCTCTTATGGATGGGGAGCCAGTGAAGGTTTCTGAGGTGAGGGTGATGTAAGTTCACTTGGAGAGGTCCAGGATGAGTCTGTCTGCAGTGTTTTGTATGGTTTGAAGTCTTTTGAGGAGCTGGGTGTAGATTCCAGAGTAGGGAGCATTACCATAGTCAAGGAGGCTGGTGACTAGGGCCTGCGTGACGGTCTTCCTGGTGTTGATGGGGATCCATTTGGTTAGTCTGCGGAGCATGCGGAGGGTGTGAAAGCAGGTGGAGTCAACTGCGTTTACTTGTCGTTTCATGGTACGATGGCTGTCGAGGATGATGCCGAGGTTGCGTGTGTGGTCTATTGGAGAGGGCGTTGTTCCGAGATCTGCCGGCCACCAGCTGTGGTCCCATGCGAAGGTGTTCCTTCCAAAGATCAGTATTTCTGTTTTGTCAGAGTTGAGTTTGAGGCAGCTGTCTCTCATAGATTTCACCATGTTGGTCATGACATGCAGAAGTTGGTTTTAGCATTGGAGGAGTAGGATAGGATTAGTTGGGTGATAGGATTAGTTGAGTATCGTCAGCGTAGGAGATAATGTTGAGTCTGTGGGATCTGACAACATCTGTGATGGAGTCATTTAGATGTTAAACCGGTTGGGCCATGGGATGATCCCTGGTGTACGTCACAAATTATGTTCTTGGGTTTTGAGTTAAAGGGAGGCAGTCGGATACTCTGTGTGAGTCCTGAAAGGAACAAGGCGATCCTCTTGAGGTTGTTCTGCTGAATGGCGATGTTGTGGAGTCTGTCAATGAGGGTGGGGTGGTAAACAGTGTCAAACACAGCAGAGAAGTTGTGGAGGATCAGGGCCGCCATCTCTCCATGGTAGAAGATGATTCTGATGTTGTCTGTGGCAGCGATCAGCGCAGTCTTGTGCCGTGGTTGGCATGGAATCCTGGTTGTGCGGCGTCGAGTAGGTGGTTTAGTTCCAGGTATTTGGTGAGCTGTTAGTTGATGGCTTTCTCAAATACTTTGGCTGGGTAGGGGTGCAGGTAGAACGATCTGTAATTTTTAGGTAGCTTGGGTCAGCAGAAGACTTCTTTTGTAGGGATGTAACGTCTATTTGTTTCCAGATGTCTGGTAATATAGCTGTGGAGATTGAGGTGTTGAGGATGCTGATGAGTTCCAAGCTGATTGGGTTGGCTCCAAGGTTGAAGAGGCGGTGGGCACTTGGGTTATTGGGTGCCCTGGAGTGTATGGACAACATGATGGCTGTGGTGGTCTGGGTGTTGTTGAGCAGCGACCAGGTGTTGCAGAGATCTTGCAAGGCGTGGATGGTGTTCTCTGTAGTTGTCAGGTTGGAGTATTCCTTGACAATTTTGAAGAGTTCCTTCATGTGACTGGCTGCGGTATTGATCTGGACGGTTATGGCTGCTCTCTTGGCTTCTCTGATGCACAGGTATAAGTTGTTGAGGGCTGCTTTGTGGGTGGCTCTGTACGAGCGGGTCCTTGGTGCAGCCACGGCCGGTGGTAGGTGTAACTGCAGGGCGGTGACGTAGGGAGGGGGAGGGGCAGGGTGGGGGGTTGTAATGTATGGATTACTGACTTTAACAGGTAAGTAAACATATAAATTAATAAAACGAATTTCGTTGTGTGCACTGCATCACTAAATGCAATGCAGTGTGCGCAACGAAATTTGTGGCTTAATCTTTGGATTGACTGCTATAGACTGTTTTTTCCTGACTTTGGATTTAATCGATATTGGTTCATTCTATGCTCTATATCTCTCCTATTTTTTTTTGCATTCAAGGTTAAAAGAGAGATATATTTATTCTGGTTTTGTTCTTCTTTCTCTTTGATTTGGTGAGCCGAGCAGCATGGGAACCACTCACCGAGCATCACAGGGCCATGTGCCCAATTGCCTTATTTAAGGGGGGGGCACTGGTGGAGGCTGGGGGGGTTTGGGCGGGGCAGTGTGGATTTGGGGTAGCAGGGGGGGCACTGGGGGGTTTGGTGGGATTGTGGGGTAGGGGGTAGTGGGGGAAAAAGGGAAAAACCATCAGTTCATAGCAGTGGGTTTAGATTTTTTGGAGCTAGGATTCAAATAAATATGCTCTTTAATGTCCTGCAATTCATTCTTTTATATGGCGGCTAGAAATTTACGAATCTGTACATTCAATGTTTGTGGTCTAAACAACAGTATGAAAAGAAAAAGGGTGAAACAAGAATTACGTTTAATTAACCCAGACATACTTTGCTTGCAGGAAACGCATATTCCTTGGTCTAATCACAAAATTTTATTAGAACTAGGCTATTCAATCTTAGCGGTGTCCAAACAATCCACTATGACTCGTGGGGTAGTTATAATGGGCAGCCAGGTGGTAACTGGTACCAGTAGGATCCAGGTCGATAATTTTGGACGGTGGGCTATCTGTGTGTGTATTATTGGGGATATGAAACTACGATATGCACCGTGTATGGGTCAAATCTTGATGAGCCAGATATTCTGGAATTTTTAAATGTGGAGCTAGCGCAATGGCCCTCGCCCTTAATACTACTGGGAGATTTTAATATTCATGGAGATAATCATACTTGGGATTTCAGGCCACAAATATATTATGGTTGTAAGCCTAAGGTATATTGGGCATTATATCAGTTAATATCCCAACATGGTTTAACTGATGGATGGGCTAAACTAAATCCCAGCAATCCAGGATATACATTTTTTTCTTCTCCCCACTCTAGATACGTACGGTTGGATTATATTTTCATGCCTCAATATTTAATTATATGTGCGAAGATGCAAGCTATGCCCCGAATTACGTCAGATCATAGCCCGATCGTACTGGAGGTGATATGTATGCAGCCGACTCGTCCAATCCATACTTTTACTTTTAATAAAAAACTTATTGGCGATGACGAGTTTGCTACGCATATTAAGCTATGGGCTGCACAATTTCTAGACTTTAATAGAGGCACTGCTAGTCAGTCGATGGTATGGGACTCTTTGAAAGCGGGGATCAGGGGGGAAACGTGCAGCTATGGCTGGGCTAAACAAAAAATTCAAAAAGCTAGGATTGCTGAAATGCTGGATGACCTTAGACTGGCAGAATTCGAGTTTATGACGATAATCCAATCTAATGCTGACTCTCAAACTAAGGTCGCTAGTTGTAAAGCTAGGATCAATGGGGTGTGGAGTCAAGATATAGCCTCTCAGTATAATACTTATAAAACTGAAAGATATGAATATGGAGAGACAACGGGTAGATGCCTGGCTCAAAGGATGCGGGGCAAACAGATGGCTCAACGTATTGACTTGTTGGAGAATGCTAGAGGAGAGCCGGTTGAAACCTCAGATGGTATTATGGAAGTTTTTCGTAGTTTCTATCAAGAATTATATACACAAGATACCATACTTTTAGAAGAGATAGAAACTTATCTTAGCGACTTAGATATTCTGAAACTTGGGCTCTTTGAGAGGGAAATACTTGAGGCCCCAATTACTATACAAGAATTACAGCTTGCTCTTGAAAATCTAGCGTTAGGAAAAGCATCTGGGCCCGATAAACTTCCTTTAGAGATTTATCATTTACTATTCAGCGTTATTAAGGAGGACATGCTAGCTACCTTTATTATGGCTCAACGAGGTAGTCCGCCGGCATATTGGGACGAAGCCAATATTGTAGTTTAAAAAAAAAAAGATAAGCCTCCCGAATTGCCCGGGTCATACCGGCCTATATCATTAATCAACGCAGACACAAAAATATACTCTAAAATACTAGCCACACGATTACTCCAAGTTATTCCGAAGTTAGTATCTCAACACCAGCATGGGTTCCTCCCTGGGAGAAACACTGTAAACCATCTTCACCGTGTTATAGCGTTAATTGACTATGCAGCCGCATCACAAAAAAATATGGGCATTATTTTTTTGGATGCGGAGAAAGCATTTGACCGGGTTGCTTGGTTGTTCTTATGGGCTATAATGGGAAGAATGGGATTTGGGCCATTGTTTATGCAGGCTGCGCAGACTATGTATAGGAATCCCCGGGCTAAAAATTGTACTATGGGACAGGAGTCAGCACCAGTTTATATAACCCGGGGACGCGACAGGGGTGCCCATGTTCGCCCCTACTTTTTGCGATTTATATTGAGCCACTATTGCAGCGTTTGGAATCCACTAACTTAATAAAATCAATGATGGTAGGAGACTACGAAACACGCGTATTCGCGTATGCTGATGATATTGCTTTGGTAACATCAGACCTGGAGCCAGCCATACGGGAGGTTGAATTTTTGACGCAATCATTTGGACAAGTTGCTGGCTATAAACTTAAAAACTCAAATTGTTTGTTCAACTGGGCTGTGTACTAGTGAGCCACGTGCGACGCAAGAGGCTAAGTGTTTGGGGATTAAAATTAGAATGTGTATACAGGAGATAATAGATGTTAACTGGAACGATATAATAGGATCGGTTAAGCGTCAACTAGAAAAGTTAGAATGCTTGCATTTGTCAATGGTTGGGCGACGTAACGTACTTAAGATGTGTATTCTCCCCAAAGTACTGTATTATTTTCGGACAGTCCCCTTGGAGTTATCCAGACCACAATTGATGCAATTGCAGGGCATTTCGGATAGGTTTATTTGGGGTTGGAAGAAATCTCGCCGTGCATCTAAATATATGACACTACCTTTAAATCGTGGAGGTTGGGGCGTCCCGAATTTCCTCTTTTACTATTTAGTTTGTCTAATACAAAACTCTAGGTTTATGTTAATTGGGGGGTTCACACGGTTATATGAGACACCTAATGTGTATCAAATGTTAATTGGAGAATCGGCTCGTGAAGTTTTGCTGAAATTCTTCGAGCCTAGTTACTTTAAACGTACCAGATTTAAAATTATGATTGCTGCCTATAAGGGGTAGAAGCTACTTTGGAAAATTCTGAATATTCAGCGGGTCAATTTTTATGCCCCCTTAGATTCTAGGAATATATTACCATCCACTTGTTGGGACGCTAAGATGCGAATTTGGAAAACCAAAGGGATATCTCATCTGGGAAATTTGTTTAAGGATGGTATAATGGTTCAATTCACGGATTTAATGGAGGTGTATCCGGTGCCGAAAAGTGACTTCTTTAAATGTTTGCAAATATGTGATTTTATGTATAAACGCAAATCACAACCTATTGCAATTAATGAATTTATTGAAGCTCTCTGAAAAGGTGCTAAGATTGGTGTCTTATATGAAATTTTGTTATCAAAACAATCAGATGATATTGAACTGCAGGATGCCAAATGGCAAAACCGACTGGGATGTTCGGGTGTATTTTTGCAAGATTCCATCGATATGGCTGGGGCAATAGTTCTGTCTGCTAATTTGCGTACGCAACATTATAAGACTGTATTTAACCTGTACCATACACCTGTAAAAATGATGAAATGGGGAAGTAGTTATGATGGTAAATGCTTCCGATGTCAAGCTGATGCTGCTGATATTGTTCATATATTTTTATAACTGCAATGCACTTTCTCCCTTTTTTCTAAGTATAGAACAATTTCTATCTTTGATTATGAAGGTGCAATTTCATGTAAGCTGTGAACTGCTGCTTTTTGGGGTTGGTATGGATGACGAAACTGTACAGAACTATTATCCTCATAGATTTTTCATTTTTATGGCTATGGCGGTAGCTAGACTATGCATTGCTACTATGTGGCTGAAACCTGAACCACACGCCTTTGAAATGTGGAGAGCCAAGATTTATAATGTGTTTCACCTAGAATTCAATCTATATCGTATTAAATCCACAAAAAAAAAACAACTGGGATTGAAGATATGGCAACCAATGCTCCAACATTTTGAATTGTCATTTGGATAATACTCTGATTGTTTAAATATCTGTTATAATGCTATGGTATTGTTTAAATGTTATGGACTTTATGTATTATTCTATTATTTTTTATTTGTTAACTTCGTTATTTTTCTTTTTTTTGTCTGCTATGAACTGAAATAAAAAAAAAAAATTAAAAATTACTCCAAGCACCCAGGAGAGGTGGACAGCGGCCCCAAACCTGGAAGGATTTGGGTCTTGTGTAGGGAGGCGAGGCTGTAGACATTGGCGCTGGGCAGAGGTAGTGAGACCGGTATGCAGACCAGGGGCTTGAGGATGCATTATAACTTTCAATACATGATGTTTTTGAACTTTTATTGCTTGGTTTGTTGGTTTATCGTACATTTTGGGTTCATCATTTGCCTCCTATAAGTTGGTGAAGCTTTTCTTGTATTCAGTTAGTTTGACTGATGTAATCCCTATGTATGTGTGTATGTAAAATGACTTGAAGCATAGCGAAATATGTTTTGTCCTTGACCACTCAGGGCATCTCTTCTGGAATATCTCTTAAAACAATGAGAGCCAATAACCCAGTATGGATTTTAGGTCTGGCTTGACACTGTAGCTGTATGTAATACCTGTTGTTACAGATTCTTTATAATATACAAAGAGTGGACGTTGCTCCTCCCAGAGGGCTATAACACTCACCACATGGTATTGGCTGTTTGGATTATCATTTCACTTCTTATACATTGCTTTCGTAGCCTTGCATGAGGAACTTTTTTACCTCTCTAAAGTCCATTGAATCATCCCACATTAAATTCTTAACTTTTTATTTACATTGTATAAAGAAAGCAATCTTCTTTTTTTCACCACTGCAATTTTAAATGTTTGAGTTAGAAATCAAACTCCAAGCCAGACCTTCTGGCCTCGCCAATGCTTGTTCTTACCCAAAATAGGGGGAACATGTTACTCAGAAATCTCAAATTCCTAGTTTAATTAATTATCTTTAAAATATTCATTTTGTCAAATTAATAAGACAGAACAAATAATCAATATTTCCTCCGACCAAGTAAAGCAGCTTGGAAACTTCTAAATGTTACCTATAATCTGTGATTATTCATCAAATCCTTAATCTTTAATCAATTCATACTGTTGTTTTGGTTGATTGAATGCGTGTTAATTTTCTGGCACACATTACAGATCAGTTTTTGTCTGTTGCTCATTAATTTCTCCATATGAGTAATACATTGATTGTATTTGTGCAAAGGCAATATTGGCATTGTAAACAGAGTGTTTTATTTAACATGATATAGAGTTAAATAGTGGTAAATTGTCTACTCAAACCAATCTACATTTGATGGCCCACCGCTGCTTATTTTATTATGCTCACATAGCATATTCCTTTTCTTGAGATGTTCTGTTTTCTGCATGTTGCAACTTATTTTAATTTTGTAGAAAATGATCTTCTAAAATTTCCCACTTGAGGTGATGCATGAGGAAAACTCCAAATATGTTTCATTATCTTGTTGCGTCTCTGAGCATCTTCGAAAAGCAACCCCATAAACTCTCTTTATCAATATTGACTGATAGTATGAAAAACCTCTGCAGCTTACAGCAATTGTTCATTAAATTATGCCTTCTCCCTATCATTTCTAACTATTGTGTACGGTGCCTTTATAGCAACACCATTTGGAAGATGGTGTAAAGGGAGACTGTACGTTTATCAAGGATGATTATGTTTAGGTATGTGCTCTGCTTACATTAGTTCTATGGTCACACCTCTGATGAGAAACTTCATATGCAAAGAACTGATTAAAGTGCCTTGCACTGAAGTGAAAAAGTGGATGACCACTTACTTCCATCACTGTTCCCACAATTACCACTACTGACACTTCGTGCTGTTGGAGTTATATGTGAGTGTGGGTTTCCAGATATGTTGTTTGGTCTTGCAGAGTGTAATGGGTGAGTACAAGGTAATTAAATATCCCTCCACAAGATTTCACAAAAACTCTTTGAGCATATATGCCTATGCATGTTTCGCTTCTGTGATAGCTCAGTGTTATATGAATACACTTCCTAAAACTGAGTACGATTAAAAAATCAATCGCTGCACTAGAAGAACGAACCATGACTCTACACGCATTCTATAAATATCTATTAGATAAGCAGGATAATAAAAATAAATTGGAGCCTTTTGCCGAATTTCGCAGAGAAGTTCCGCACTGTGGAGTGTGCCACTGGAAAACACCACTGTCTGGCCTAACCACAAATTATGGCAATAACTCTGGCGATGGAACAAATATTGTGTTTGTTTGCCTTAAACATTTTGATCCTTAAATCACTCCTTAACCCAGTCATGCCCAGTGGCATAACAATAGCCCCCACAACCCCCAGGAGGCTCCCTACAGCACTGTGCACAGGTGACGGGCCCCTGACCTTAGAGCACCTGACTGGGTCTACTATGAGCCTTATACAGCAGCCGATGTGAAACTGTCGCAGCACCGCCTGCCCGCTCTGGATTACACTTATAATCCAGTGGTAGGTGCAAGATGGGCTTGGCGGTACTCCTCTCAGCGCCGCTGTGGTGGGCTGACAGGAGGACCACCAAACTCGTACTAAGTCCCTTATTAGTAAAGCCACTGCAGTGGACACTGTTTATACAATGGATGACACAAGGAAAGTGCTTTCAATACAAGTCAAACCATGATCCATAGTCACTTCTCGGTCCACCTCATTCAGTTAGTGTGCGATCATCAGAAGGGTAAAGTTCCTAAGGTGCTGTGCAAACTTAGAACTTGTTAAACAGTAAAAGCTGAGACACTACGACAATGCTATTTATTGAACAATGTCTGTTCTACATCTTATACAAAACTAAGAACAGACAACCTTAGCCTGTTTAACAAACAGCATCAGAAATGTTTAAAAAACCTCATGTTGAATGCTATGTTTGTAGGCTTCATACATTAAATGACTGCATACTCGCATGTCCAGACCCCCAGGCTAATAAAAGGCTTCCTTAAAATGCCTATGCATTGGGCCAAGAATTGTGGGCAAATACATACAATCCCATTAGTGTATCTTCAGCCTTGCCACATAATCTGAAAATAGTAGCCTCTGTCTTTTTGGACCATGGGGTAAGCTGTCGGATGTAAGCAAGGCACCAAAACAATGCTGTATCAACCTGCGTTTTGAAAAAAATGCGAGAAACAAGCAGACAAATAAGGTTGTGGAGCCAGGAATTGGTAATTTATTGAAAATGTGCCAGGAGTTCAGTGACTTAGCCAATTCGTTTTTGTCCTCCCACATTGATATCCAACAAATCTGTTTATTTAACAACCTCTTGAATCCATTTCCTGAGCAAGGAGAAACCAGAAAGGCAGAAGCTTGTAGTAGTATATAGTGCTTCAAACCACACTGCTGGCATTTCTAAGCGCTGCAAATAACGGATGTTACTATCATTTGAATTAAACCCCAATTTACTGACCTAGGGTAGATGAACGGGGGAGTCTGCTTGCTGGAATTCACAATTGTAATACTGCAATCACTACTGTCACAGTACAGTTAGCACAGAACGCTCAGTTCACTGAGTTACACTGTATGAGTAGGTCATTTAGGCAGCATGAGATACAACTGAATTAATAACACCGAGAAGGAAGAAAAGCAATGACCAACTAAATAAGAAAAAATCCTTTAACTCAATGAGCCTCAGTTCAATGTTAACACTCAGTTCCTTTTTCACTCCTTGCTGGTTTCTCCTAAGAGTAGAGGTCTTCCCACTGGGGCTGGTCACGGTGTGGGGCCTTAAATTAGCCCCATGGGGGCTGGTCACGGTGTGGGGCCTTAAATTAGCGCCATGGGAGCACCAGGCTCTGGCCAAGAGAATCATCATGCTAATTAAAAAAAGATAGCTGCAATAAGCCACTCTGCCAGTACCATCAATAACATCTTTTGTCACTCATAGCTTTTCTGGGAGTAGGTGTGGGGGTGTGGGGGAGGGCTCCAAATAATCTTTAACCCTCCACCCCCTCATTTCAGATAAAGAATCACACTTTGAATACGTTTACACTTTAATAAGACCAGGCTGCCGGTAACATGTTCGCAATCATGTATTTGATTGCATTTTTAATAGGGACAAATGGAAAATAACCTCAATATTTAGCTATGGTTAAGCATGTTTGAACATTTTCAAATTCCTAGAATAATTGTTAAAAAATATATTTTCACACTGGGAGGGACCTGATTATTTTATTTTTTTAACCTGGGGCGTGGCATTAAAATGTTGGAAGCTCTCTGCCTTAGACGTAGTGGTTCTCAATATCAGCGGTAACGGGTCGATTATGATGGCGGACGGACCTGCGTCCGTCCGCCACCCCCGAGGTAGAGGGACCGTCTACAGGGGCAGCGGTGTTCTCTCCATTGGAATTAGTATGTGACCGCCACCCTGGTGGTCACATCCCGTATATTTAACATTGCGGCGGGTGCTGCTTTAAGCAGCACCCGCCGCAAAGTTAAAAATGCATGCTGTGCATTTGCATGCACAAAGCGGCAGGCACCGCGCGGTGCCTGCCGCATTGTGTATGCAACTGCAGGGGGTACCATAGGTACCCCCCATGTGCACCCCCCTTCACCCTGGGGGCCTGCAACGGGCCCCCAATGCAAGGACTGTATGCCTTTTCGTGGCGGCATTGCCGCCATATATAGGCATAGCCCCAGCACATCCTAATATGGCTGGCGCTGTCTGATAGACACCGCCACCGTCTTCCCGTCCGCCACGGTCCCCACCGCCATTGTAATATGGCGGGGGGGAAATAGGTGGCGGACGGGCAAGGATGGCGGACGGATCGCCACCGCCTGCATGGCGGTGGCGATCCGTCCGCCATCCTAATTGATCCCTTAGTACTATATACCACCATAGAGCAGACACAGGCATTTTAGGGGTAAACCAGGCTTGCGTTAAAAATATCCAGGCTATATTCCTCATGGTAAAAACCTTGCACAATTTAGCACCTGTATTGCCTTGCCTAGTAAGGCACTTTATAAATGTTTAATTGACCTAAGTGGATTTGTTGACTAGAGACCAAACCAATCCCTGGGGCCACCTTAGTCTTACCCCTGCACTCCGCCTAGCAAAAACTGCATGTTCCTTTATTAAAAAAAAAAATTAGGGTAGCCTAAAATTGGCTTAATGACGTCATGAAATGTTACAGAAATAATCAGGCATCTACAGTTGTGTGGTTTGAAGTGCTGCTATCCTAATATCCGAAGAGCTAGTCAATGCCATGTTATGGAAATGTTAGTCTTTGTCGAAGTATCCTGTGTGCTTCTGTTTCTAATATGATCTTTGCACACAGGCTACGTTTTAAAGGGTACACTTGCAGCATTCCTGGCTGTAACATTCTGAGATTTACTTCTCTAACATTTCAAAAAGCAACAAAACAATGTTTACATCCAACACGGATAATAAATTGTGGGTTTATGAGTGCTAATAGCACGCGCATTAATTCTTATTAATGCTTCCTGTGTTTCAGAGCTGGGCTGCTTCCAGGGAGCATGTATTACAAGCCGCCCTGCTGAAGGGCCTGGGTTCAGGCAGGCGCTGTTCCAGTGGTTCCTGGCAGCCAACGCTTTCACACATTCGCAGATCCCTTACATCCCTCAAAGAGCTGAGAACCGGGAAGAACTGTTTAGTTTGGTTCAGCCAATCTCATGGTCTTACCGAAATAAACAGCCCCTGAATCACTCTTTCGCAAATAAAAATAAAAAAAACACTGTGGGCCTCATTTATGAGGCTATGCGTCACTTTTACGCCGCTGGTGCGTCACTTTTTGTGACGCACCAATGGCGTAAAAAATGCGCCTTGTTGCGCCATATTTACAAAGTGACGCATCTAGGTAGATGCGTCACTTTGTAACCCCCTGCGCCACATTATACCTGCGCCAGGTATAATTTATGCAAGGGGGACGTATTGACGCAAGAAAGGGTCGTTGAAGTGAGGCAGTGAAATCTATGTGATTACACTGCGCCACTTCTAGGACACAAATGCGTCAATTTCTTACGCCTGCCTCACAGCAGGCGTAAGACTGACGCAGGCCCTTTCACATGGGGCTTGCCCCATGTGAAAGGACACATTGCTGGAGTTGCGTCACTTTTGTGACACACTCCAGCAATGCGCCACTTTTGCGCCATACAGCTACGTCAGAAATACTGACGTATCTGTAACTCCTTGCGCAATGATGCGTCATACTGTAAATATGACGCATCATTGGTGGTGCAAGGAGGGCGCAGTGAAAAGTGACGCATCGCTGTTTTCACGCAGTGATGCATCACTTTTCATAAATGAGGCCATGTGTGCCAAAGAGGTAGTTCAGTGGGTTGAGAGCCTGATGATGAAAGATACACGCAAATTTGGGTCGCATATTTGAGTCCCAGCAGGACTGGCTCAGCCTATATAATACACATATGTTCGGGAGTCGATAGCATGAGGGCCTAGAGTAGGCTACTGACAGTACCTGTTTCCTAATTATAGAAAGATAATATAGTTTGCAGTGGTGGTTGCTATTTAATGGGGTTGGTGAGGCATAAGGGGCCGGGTGAGCAGGGGGGTTGGTAAGTGGAAGGGAAGAAAAAACAAACTTACCCGCAGGCCAGCCGGCGGGCTGCTGCTTCTCACTCCTCTTCCTCGCTTCCACAGCAGGAACCAGGAAGCACCCAGGCTCCTGTCTCGCCTAGCCAATCACAACATTGCAATGCAGAATTGTGATTGGTCTGAGTGACGTGGTTCGGCGCTCAGGCGGGTAATGGAAGCCTGGGCATGTACTCCACTCAGGCTATAATGCAGCCTGGGTGGAGAACATGCAAAGTGCGCATGAGGGTTTGGCCAACCCGAGACGGCTGGCCAAAGATTCATGTGCACTTGGAGTGGGCAAACCACTCTTCCCCCTGGCCCCTGCTCTGTCAGCCCCGCCCGCACCAGGAAACCGAAAACTAAAAAGATAGTAATGTTGGTTCTTATCATTTTAGTTTCCTTTAACTGACGCTCCTCCAACTTAGAGGCGGAGCTGCCGCTGACTGTTTGTATAGTACTTGAGAAAGTTTTAACTTTAAAGTTTGCATGTTTTATGAAGTATAAGAAGGGTGTGTACTTTATAGGAGGCAACACTTGATGGCCCTGATTATGTGTGGGTCTGTGTTTTCTGACATTTGTTTAAACACTTTTTTGATCATTGGGCGGTATATGCTGCATCCAGTAATTATTCGGTGTGTCAAATAAACTGACCCTTCATTATATCTCACCCTTCTTTACATTCCAGAAGGTCAAATCTGCTCAAGTATATGCTATTTACCTTACCATGCAGATTTTAGCTTAGCAAGCATCAAAATCCGCATTGTATTCCCCAGAAACTCGTAATAGGTGTTACTTATTGCACCCGATAAATAATGTACCCCAACCCCAGGGTGTCGTTATTTATCTGCTGTGATAAAAGCACCAAGATTCCGACACACTCAGAATCAGGTCAAAACTATTAAACACCGGCAGCTGGCAGTGATTGGGTTGACAACAAATTGTTTTTTCAGTCCAAACAAACATGCATTGGTTTTGTAAGACTGTAGGATGTGAGCACAGAAAGGTTGGCAGAGGGATTCGTTTTGGGTCTCAGAGAAACTAATGGAAAGCCAAAAACCAACTAAGGAATGTTCAAAATAGAAGTCGTAGAGTCACAACACCGCTGAAATTTGGTAAATGTATAAATATATCGGAAGCTCAGCATGCATGCCAAATAAAATACTTCGTGTGCTATCCTCAACATATGTCAGACAAAGAAAAGCCTTTCTGTTGTCCAAGTACCACTATTTCAGTGCATGGCAGTGAATCTTCAGCACATGGCACGTCTTGCTCTTTAAGCCTTGGAGCCAAGTCCATCTGCAAACCACTGTTACAGTTTAGTATATGCTAAAGACAGCTTGATGATCTCAGATTGAAGACATTTGTTAAAATTAAGCTATAAGAATAGGCTTCTGACTATATCAGTTGAATTTCGTCTACATCCATGGGATGTACCCCTCCTAACCCTAACACTAACTGTAACTGTCAGGATTTGGGTATATTATATGGTATGGCTGTAGGGCCCCATTCAGAAGTTATCCAGACTGGGGTGCCAGCCTGTAACCCTGTATTAGCCAATGGGTCTACTAACTTTTCTATAGCAAAACAACACTCTGAGGGGTTTTGCTGCAAGGACATATATAAACACACATGTCCCACTTACTAATATACAGTTCCCTGCAATAGGGCTCTATAGGCCTTCCTTAGGGGAGACTTACATATATTACATATATTGTTAAGAGAAAGGGTGGCTTCGCATTAATGGCGTCACACTGGCAGTGTTAAAACTGCCCATCCAGTCTGCAGTGGCAGGCTGGGAGCCATTTTGTACTTTGTCACACATAGGGTGGCACTATCAGTACTGCAGTCCTGGGTGGATTCTCTGCCATACATGCCCTTGGTACCTTATACTAGGGCCGTCATGAGCATGGAAGAGGTTAATCTGCAGCTCTGACTGTGCTTTATTACAAGGATGCCTATGACAGTCTCTAAACACATTGTCATTCTTGTAAAATGCAGCTTAAAAGAAGCTAAACAAGACACATGCTTCTTCCCTTGACTTCCCTCAATCGACCTCTGATATTGCTGGTATTTGGAAACAGTTACCTTACACAGGCATGAGCTTACACATGGAAAACACATCTTCACACTCCACACAAGTGCTCTTTTCACTATAAACACAAGCAAGACCTGGTGTCTTAGTCAATGCTCGCCCTTCTTTACGCCATCAAGCTCTCTGGATGTTTTGCAGAGCTATTGCTCATCACTTGGTGTCCGACCTCAAACCCACAGACATTCTTCAGCAGACCGCATCCTGTTCATCCCAGGCTGATGTATGAAGAATACACAAAAGAAATAAAGAAACAAACAGCAACTTGGTGCATTGTTTGCTGAGTGACACCGGCGTTAATGTCTGCATTATGTTACAGTGCGCACAGTAATGCCCTTGTCTTGTGCAGCCTCCCGGACTGGTCCAATGTGCCCAGCTGAGAACTGAATGTTCAGATTAGTATCAAGCACAATTAAGTGCCACAAGATATTCACATTTAGAGATGTTGGTGCTCCAAGGAGGCCATTACCCACAGGAATTCTAAGATATGGCAAGTTAGGTTTCAAACTGATCTCTGGCTTCGTGGGAGATCCAAGAATTTAATCTGGCACTAGAGAAACGTCATGGGGTAATCATAGGGGGATATGATATGGACACAGACGAAAGGTAATGCAAGAAGCCACCATCCAAACTTCCTTTAATTGTCCCAGGTATCAAGTTATATCTTATCTAGTGTGAGATGCTGAGACAGCCCTGGACGTTTGCCCCACTTTTTATTATGATACACATGGTCCTCCATTTTTAAAAGCAGCATGAAAAAACAATAAAGAGCCAAAATGGAAGGTGAATTGAGCTGGGTGTCACTGAGAGTCATAAATAAGGGACACAGAAGCAAGAATGGTAAGAGAATAAATGGACTCTTTTGACTCCTGCACAAAACACTCTGCGCACCCTCAAATCGGCAGGATCCATCTCACTTAAAAATGTAATTGTTCATCTTGCTCAGACAGATATACCATAGACCACTGGAATTATGCTGCAGTGGAGCACCAAATTATGTGGCAGTGTTGACTAAATTATGCAACAAGAAAATGCAAATTATGTGGCACAATGAGGCTCATTTTTTGAGATCATTAATTCATAATTTTGTTACCGTTGTAATACTGTCTGGGCTAAATTCTCACCTCATTCCACTGCAAACACACACCCATTGTGCCGCAATTTTAGTAAATTTTGATCTGTTTAACCTAAATGCAAAAAAAGCAGTGGGTGCAGAATCGAACAATTCCTGTGGCCCTGGATATACCTAGTTCATACAAGTGCTTATTTACAGATAAATAGATGTGGACAGGGGCTGTAAAAATGAATGAATGCAACTTTAAAAAAAAGTGTTGCTTGAGTCAGCAAATAAAGCTGGGTGATTTCAAACCTTGAAACTGAATTAGAATAATGAAAACCTAAATCTTTACATTACAACCCACCGTAACACCAACAAATTGGAGCATTACAGATTCAACCAATAATCGCTTTTCAGAAAAATTAGGATTGAAAGAAATAAACAAAACACCAAATACCTAAAAGAATGCTCAAAGGAATAATTTTCAATTTTTTTTGACAACATGCTTGCACACCCTCAACATGTGACCTCAGAGAAGATGTTGTTGAATTACCTTTAGTAGAGCATTTTCTGAATAATCAAAATTCAGATCTACCACTCCCTGGTATGTTGAGGCTAGCAAAAACCAAATGGGGAAACGTAAACAGGTTACAAGAAGTCATCTATTTCTGAATGACTCAATGGCCTAAATTTTAGATGCAATAAAGCCTTGATTACTGGCTTGAGAATTTAACATTTCCAAAGTTAAATTAGAAACACACTCAGATATCCTAGAGCCTAATTCTCAACCATGATGAATTACCGTAATCAACTTGCAGTGCCGACATCTCTCACTTGAAAGAGACAATTGCCATTACAATGCCTGATAACTTGAAACACACAATCACCAACACATTTCTTCATGGAAAAAATGCCAAATCCAAACAAAACATTGACATCAAGAAACGGCATCTCTCACTCAATGCTCCCTCCTCCATGGAATTATAAAATGTTGGTTGTCTTTCCAACAGCTTCTTTGCCTCTGCACCTGAGTCTGTAATATGGCAGGGGAACAAAGGAATTCCCTCATTTGCATAGGACACACCCCTATGCAAATGAGGGAATGCCCCACTGATGGTAGCGTTGGCGCTTTAAGTGCACCAGGGCTATCAGTATTACCGAAGGGGACGTGCAAGCGTCTGTGCCCCCTTATGTAATACCAAAGTGCCCCGGGGGCATGCAAAGTGGACACAAATGCCTGTTGCGCCCCCGGGGCACTTATTGTAATACAGCCCCAAATGTCTTACTTCTCCATCAAATTAAAGGTCTCTTCTCCCTCACATCAGTACTTCACGTCATCAATATAAGTGCCCTTTCACCTTCCGTCAACACCTGATGACTGTTAGGCACTAGTTGGATTAATAGTAGCACCTGTTTGCTCAGGGATCAGAATTATAAGTGGTATGAGGTTTATTGCACCAGGTTCTATAAAGCTCACAGACAATGTTACATTTCAGCAGGTCAAACCTGTTGATATTTAATTGGGGAAATGGTCAGCTGTTTACCAGAACATGCAGATGTTGGTGCAGGAAGCAAACAAATCTGCATGTTATTCCCCATTACTGGAATAATTCATGGAATAGGGGCTATTTCTGACAGCAGATAAATTCCAAACTCCAGGGCGTCAGATTGCATTAGTTGCCATAGAGACCAACTGTGTCCCTAGAACACCCATAAGAAGATATTATGTAGCTTATCTTAAGGTATACTGATTAAAATATGTCTTTGTTTATTGTATTACATTTCTGCTTTCCCCCATAATAGTATGTCAAGCCACTAAGAACAAAAATGTATGGGGAGAAGTGGGTATATATTTTTACATCTGGGTGAAGGTATGACAGATGAATATGAAAATAGTTTGGGTTTTTAACTATTAGAAGAGGAAAGGGTACATTAAGAATTATTAATGTACACATCCCTTACAGGGCCTGCTTAGTCAGGCCTCCTAGAGTGATTTTATTATTAGGATTCGCTGTACTCTATTTCTCACAGCTCAAAATGAGGTCGAGTTATCTTGCTGTTATTTTAAATGATATTTTAATTTGATACATTTAGCCATCTCTTATTCATAAATGCTCGGGGTTATATGTTAAAACACTTTCTTACCTCTTAGGCAAAGATCACACATTTTTAAAGCCCATATGCACTTTTCAGAAGTTATTTCTGGAAATGTTGAATCTCATAACAGCAATAAAAGGAAAATATAACCCCGGCCAAAATAAATGTCTATTTGGAACCTGTTTAAAAAAAAAAAGTTGGGATATTTGTGTAAGTTTGAAATTCCAGCCTTTTACAGATGAAAAACTTGACTGTTGAGAGAGAGAGAGCACGAAGAAGCGAGGATTTATAAGGCTCTTCTTACTTCATTTGGCTACTTAGAAAAAACAAAAAAAAATTGGTCTAGGATGTCCTGAACTTAAATGTTTGCGCTAACGAGATAGAAATCTCTTTGTTACACTGTAGGAGCAGGCCATGCACATCAGTCTGAGCACACTTTTTGAAGCTTGCCCTGCGCCAAGTCTTGGAGTCATGCTCACAAAGTCTGCAATCTGAAGCACAGGGAAGCATTCATGTATAGTTTTTGGAGCAAGGAGCCAGAACAAGGAGTAACAATATAGCCAGTTTTTGGGGGCGGGAAGGGCAGAGCGAGGGAAAGGGCTTCTGCCTCTGTTCCAGCCTCCATCCTACACTTTTGCCAATAATGGGACAGAACAGGCAATCTTCCAATCTGTATACAATAGAAGTCTATGTAGTCTCTGTGCAAGGGTCTGTGGGGTCCTGAGTGTGCCATCTGTGATAAAAATCATCCAGGAACCTTCTGGTGCATCTCTATGGCCTTGTTTAAGGAGCTTCCATTTGAGGGCGCTATCTGAATAGCCATCCTACCTTCATGAAAGCCCAAAATATGTCATCTGTGCTGAAAGCCTTTCCCCAGTGGCCAAACGTGGTGGGACCAGATCTCCAACTATTCTGAAGCAAAAAGGACACAATATTACTTACTAATCCATCAACTGCTGTGACCAAGCTCCCACACCATGCCAGTGAGGGGCAACCCACTCTTTCTAGTCAATGGACCTGCTGGAGCTCTATTGCAATATGTTGTGAAATTTAGAGCGGCAAAGTGCCTCATACCAGCTAAATATATAAATCCATAGTGCAAGCACTATCTTATTTAGTTGGAAAAAGGAATGACTGGGAACCTTAGTTTTGAAAATTAAAAATAATTCTGAAATTGGCCAGAAAAATCTGGAAAATGTCAGGTATTTTTTCAACTCACATGTGTTAGTCAATTCTCTTTGCATAAAGTAAAAATACTTTTTTGTATAGAAAAATTAATGCATCAACCCAAGCAACCGATCTTACATTACTGCACTCTGGTCCAAAATTAAATTACTCCAAGGCAGCCATGCCTAAGTCACCAAAAGTCAATAAGAAAGGTAGCATTTACACACCTTGGGGATCAGATCTGTGGCGATGAGTTCTTGGGTATGAGCTCTTGTAGGAGCGATAAAACAAATTGGTGAATGCTTAGACATTTCAAAACTGATGAAAGGTTTTCTAAAATGAGTATGTAGCTATGTAGTTAGTTAGAAGTTTCAAAAAGGGTAGTTGGTAGTTTTATTGTGAAGAGCAGGGGCAGCCTTAGGCATGTGCAAGCTGTGCACCTACACAAGGATAAATTACTAATCTAATGCAATTCCTCGAACATTTGGATGAAGCGTATTTTTTGGGTGACTTCCTGTAGTTTCCATGAGCAGGTAGAGAGAAAATACAGACATTTAAGGGAACGTGTGTGCAATGCCTTTTCAAACTTATTACAGAGAATAAGGCGTGAAAAAACAGGCAACTTCGCACATGCAGCACCGGACATGCTTGATGCAAGGACCACCATTTTCAAAGCACCAGAAGGAATGAGCGGATCCGTTTTTGGTGCTTTCAGTTGAAAGCTCCTTTTACTGATGGCTGAACTGACCTGTTTTGCTAGGAATAGAGTGTAGTCGAGTGTCATGTCTTGGAATTATTTACAAGATGGATAGAGACTTTGATGAGGTGGTGGCAACATAGATTGTTCCTTTGGTGGTTGGGGAATATTCTACCATTACCATACTTTTTCTGATTTTTAGTTTGAAGTCATATCCTGCCATCCAATTTCTAAACATGGGAGGTGGAGAAAGTCCAGTTTTACAAAATTGGGCAGAGGATGTAACCTAATGGCTAGGGCGGGCGACCTTGAATCTGGGGAACTGGGCTCGAATCTCAGCAACGACGTTCAACATCTTGTGATTCTCGGCCAATCACTTATTCTCCCTGTGCCTAACAAAGATGAATGTATCTGTCTGTGACGCAACAGGTGCTCATGTAAAGTGCTCTGATACCCTCGGGTCGAGTTTGCGCTATATAAAAGTCCAGAAAAAAACCAACTATTTGGCAGAGACATCAGCCAGATATGGGTCAAATCGTTATTCCTATATAACTGGCAACTCATTATTGTATTTTTTTTATTTTTCCACTTTTATGTAGCACAAACATATTCCTATTGGTGCCAGAATGATTTCCATGTGCATACTTTCATACTATATACCAGCAGGTTACATAAGCAGAGTTACAAAAGCGATTCAGGTCTGGATAGGAGGCTGTGGGGTGTCTTGTCTGCCGTAGCAATAAAATATGCTAGGAGGGACTGTATGATGATAGTGAATTGGTGAATACACCAGTGAAGAGCATGCTGATCCCAGCCATGCTCCGAGGCTTCCATAAAAAGGATATGTACTACAATTTACATTTCAAGCTCACCAGTAATAAAGTAAATGCTGGATTCATTGGTTTGCAGCTGGACCCCTTTTTCTTCAGAGTTTAATGAGTGGAGACATGAATTTCCCTAACAGTAATCTATTCAGTAGGAATCTGAAAAATATGTTCAGATTCCTGGTCCTTTCAACGGGACACCAGCTGACATCCCATCAAAGGTGATTTGTCTTCAAAGAGAAACACTATGGGGTTTGATACATGTTGTAGGTCTTACTGATACATTATGGTTGCTGGCCACTAGGGCTAAACCTGAGATGCCTAACAATGACATCATGTCAAGTGCAGACAAGTGCTATATATGCCTTCAGAGCTCAGTGTTGTAGAAAACCTTTCCCTAATGGCGCCGCGGCCAGGGCGACTGACGCTGGAATCTGGGGACCACGGTTCGATCCCCGGCTCCGGCGGCAGGTCAGCCCAGCACCATGTGACTCTGGGCAATAGCTCGCTTAATCTTCCCGACGGCCCCCCAGCGCCTAGAGACCCTTACGGGTGATTGTGCGCTTTACAAATGTGGACTTTACTTTACTTTAACCTAGAAGAGTTTAGATGGTGAGTTTTCTTTGGACAATACTGTATTTCAAAGGCTTGGTTATCTAGTGGTGTTGATGACAGGTATTCTAGAAACTCTTTAGTCTTTATGGGGTTGATAATTTTCCATGAACCCCAACTGGTGTGGTTGGGTGTAACAATATATATATATATATATTTTTTAGACCCCGGATTTTAATGGAGCGGGTTGGGAAGCTTGTTCAGGTCATGCAAGGTGTTCTGTGCCAAGATGGCCCCTGGCAAGTATGAGTTCAGATATTCAGCAACGCCATTGTGGCGTCGTGCTGAGTAGTGCAATTACCATCTGGGAAATTGAGGTAGGGAAATTCAAGCAAAACACAAAATTGTTTCATTAATTCAGCATTCAGATGGGCATTGGTTAGCTTCTTGCAGCATGATGTAGGGCTCTTGTTACCTGAATAAGACAATCCCATAGAGGCATACAAACAATACGAATTTTTGGGCGGGGCGGCTCTAGACTAGCTGCCAGGAAATCGTACTGTAGGCAGTTAAGGTAGATGCCACCTACAGACAGAAAGGCATTTTGGAGTATGCAACCTAGTACTACTCCAGTGCTCTCTTAAATACTCTTACGTGAATGCTTTTGTGAACTGTTTACCAAAAAAAATCTAAAATGAGAATAAAATGTGAATTTTCCTAAAATACTCATAAACAATTAAAACAACTCGAAAAGTATGTGGCCTCTTAGCAATTTGTTGTGAAAGATACTCCGAGGACAATGGGCGTATGTAGTTTCAGTGAGATAAGTGGCTTTATTGAAGACAACAACATGGAGTGGACTCTCCCTTGCTTGGCACAGCCCAGGCAGAAGCCAATGCTTCTCTCTCAATAACAGAGTAATTTCCTCCAGCATTGGTTAACATCCTAGAGTCAAAAGCTACAGCCTTCTCGCCACTACTATGTTTCTGAGAGAGAATAGCGCCCAGATTCGTCTTCTCACCACTAATATGTTTCTGCGAGAGAATGGTGCCCACACCTGTTGCACTTGCATCCACTGTTACAATTGACTTGAGCTTGATATCAACAGAATACCAGCCTCACACATTTCTTTCTTAATCAGGTTTAAAACAATTCATGTTCTTGTGCCCATATAAAACTCTGACCTTTCCTCAGTAACAACCTCAACGCTTCAGTTTTATCTGCAAACCTCTGTACAAACTTTGCATAGTACTCTGTAAGACCCATAGAGGACCTCAACTATGTGTGCAAAGTAAATAATGTTCGCAACGAGGTCTGTGCATCACTGATTGATGCACTGTTTTACTACTTCTTTAAGGTGAGCATCTCACTGATACTGCTGCAGCACACATAACACTGTTTTGCCCTTACTTGTTACTATGGCAACAAATGTCTCTGAAGATTATGCAGGAAACATGTTTCGACATAAAACAAGGACCCCCTGAGTGAGATCAAAATCCTGGATCAGGGCAAAGCAATTTTTAGCAACAACATATATCCAGGCATTAACAAAGTAGACAACTGGCAAGAGGAGAAGCATTGAATAGCTGCTCATATTTTTGCTTCACAAGCTATCTTTGTCTTTATCTTAAATTGTTTATGTTATGTTTTTATGTGTTCGTTTCATTGTGGTAATTTTCTGTTCAAATAGTAAGACATAACTGGCTTTATGTAAGAAGGAAAAAAGAAAAAAGAAACAAATTATATTTGTATATACACAAGTGAATATGTATTGTAATCATGACTCTTTGAATTGTAGATACATGCTGATATTGTCCTGACGAAGACACTCTGGTGTCGAAACGCGTTGGCAGACGGACATCAATTTCTCCAATCAGCTGGGGAACTTATTTCAGTCTATCTCCCCTCACTAACTTTTAAAGAACATAATAATTGAATGTGAAATTCTCTTTTTATTATTGTGTATATCTTTTATTATTATGAGTATGTACTTGAATATGCCCATCGTTTTTATCAGTATTATTAAATTTCATGACATCATGATTATGTGTTAGTATATTTTTTACTTGTGTTTTTTTGATCTACTCTTGCCAGTTGTCTACTTTGTTAATGCCTGGATATATGTTGTTGCTAAAAAAAGGAAACATGTTTCGACCCACAATATGGCTGTCATGATGAGGTTGTGTCTTGTGTCGCTGAACCCCTAGACTGTGCTCTTTCAATAAGGTTAAGTACCCTAAAATGGCCTCCAGGAACTAAGTTTGCATGAAACGTCACACAAACTCTTGACTGATCTAGGGGTGGGGTCTTGAAATGTAATCATGACCATCCACTTACTTCATCGGAAGTACTTGACACAGTTCTCTTGCACATTGGCACTCATACAAGACTGCGGCAATGCACTACCTTTGCTCACCCACACGCAGGTTCTTCCCTCCTGTCTCGGCACCACTGCTGTTGAGCGACCCATTCTCAGCCACTCCTCCAGCACTGCTGTTGTCCGGACACCTCACTGGTCAGCTCATTGCCAAATTTGTTGTGAAGCATACTCGAAGGACAACGCAGTTTCATTAAGGTAAGTGGCTTTATTGAAGACAACAACATGAAGTGGACTCTCCCTTGCTGGCCAGTGGTAAACTGTCCACCAAGGAATGCACACTTTCAAACAATGCCACGGAATCGCACAGCTGTGAGATTCCACGCACAAAACAACATGTGGTGCTAATGCTTAAGTGCAAGGTCAAAGCTCCATCCAACACTATCCTGGTAATAGGGAGTTGGATATGGGGCCAATCACAAAGACATGAAAGAAAATGTATAAAATTATTCCTACCTTTATTTAAAAAAAATGTGGCACCCTAGGTGACAGCCTCACTGTCCTGTTTGAATGTACCACTCCTATTCGTAGGTGTACTTAAGTAATTTATCCACTTTAACATAATTATCTGGTCTATGAAGAACAAAATATTATTATTTGATAAACACTGCCATTGAGTTATTAATGTGGCTCGCATGATATATATATATATATATATATATATATATATATATATATATATATATATATATATATATATTCATTTATTCATGTTAAAGAATGGCTTCCTTGTGGAAGTAATCAGTATAGCTCTGCTTTGAATTAAAAAAAAACTGAACCTCCTTGTTTAAAAACACTCTTGTTAAAAGATTTCACACCATTACAAGCGTCTGCCAGGTCTTGGCTCGTTCCACCTATAAAAGGGTGATACATGACTTGTCTGTGTGCGTTTCAGGAACAACAGGGAAGCATCTCCGAAGCCCAGCCATGACATCTTGGACTTGTAACAGTGGAGCGATTGTTGCAGGCGCAATCTGCTTTTCATTAGCGGGGGCTGCTGGGTCCAATGTCTGCTCAGGACTGCTTGCTCACGTCTTCCTGGTCGTGTTATGTGTTGGCAGTTCAGTGATGTGGCAGGGAGAGCCTTACGTTGCTCAAGAGCAGATGCGTTTTATTTCAGTGAGACGTAGTGCAGCTTGCCTGATGCCGAAGACTATAAAATGATCTGGTGTCGGAGAGAAGCTCGATCCGTCTACAGGGGCTACAACCTGAAGCGAGAGTAATGTTTTGAAAAACATCACTCTTATTGGACGACAGACCCCTAGCATTGCCTTAAGAGGGGGTGTTGAAGATTGGTCCAGGACAGTTGAATTCATGCCAAATACTCAGAATATCCTCCTAAGATAAATTTACATGTAGCAAATTTGAATACAGCAAAATTTACTGGAGGATGTCCTGAACATCTGTCATGGAATCCACTCTCCTCTATATCTAGGGTGGACAACCATGCTTTGGAGAGTATTCCATCATCAGTAGACCCAGCAATTTTGCATCATGATAATAATAAATGTATTGGCACCTTAAAAGCGAGGTGTACTATGACTGTATTGTCTCTTAGCACTCAGCAAGAGTAGCTTTTATTACTCACCTCTACATTACTCAAATGGAATTGAGGAAGGGTGGAAAGCTGAGCAAATTTGAACTTGCAGAAAACATTTAGACAACAATGTCTGATGCATGTGCCCAGCGCTCTGAGCAGCCTTGACAACTATTAGTGGAAGACGCTAGAGTACTTTAACTGTCTGGGTTCAGATGATTTAGAAATTTAGCAATTCTGGTGGGTAAATATAAACCTTTTTGACAGGACTATTTGCTCTTAACTGACTTTTTACGGATTTTTATTGATCAGGACAAGATGTTCAATGTAAAATACCAAACATTATGACATTGCTAATTAATAATGTGCTACAAAGTGAGACTATAGTGGGATCAAGTGGCTATTGGGTGGTAGTCTGGAAATGCACTGTGTCAAAGTTTAGGGATCAACCTTTATGTCTACCTTTTTATTTCTATCCATCTCTTTATATTTCCATCTTCAGGCTTGGAAGTTTGTTGTCCATTTCAATATGAAATGCATGTGTCTTACAAGCCTTTAGTACCTTCGAATGAGCACATGGTTTTTCTGTCCTGCACACAGGAATAGGACTTCTATCATGACCAATTGCTGCTCCGCTGTGCATATGTGACCTACAAGTCCAAAGAAAAACTTACACTAGTCTTCGACAATCCGCTTATGAAGATGTCCAGCCTTACATCCAAACCCCTCAGTTGTTTGCGTTTTTCCTTCAGCACCACATGGCTAGATCTTAAACTGTTCATCGTGGGACCTAGGCAATAGGCGCCATACTACAGTGGGCCGCTCCGTAACTCACCATAGCTGTCTCAACTCAGTTTGCCTATCTCTTCAAATGCAACTCTTTAAAACAAATAGTTTTTCCTTTAATTTATGGCAAGGGATTAAGGTTTAGGCTGTTCTCAACTGACATCCTCTTCCAAGGATTGGTGGAGCCCAATCCATTCACATAATTTTCATTAGACATGACATGTGTGTATCAGAGTTTGATAGGCAGCGTAAAATACTGATGTTAGTGCACATTCTTACAAACAATGTCTGATGCAGCACTGCATAGACCTTAGGGAGAGAGACCATGTCTTGCTGTCAGACAGCCATTGGCCCAAACCTCCACCCCTATGTAGACAAGCACTATCCTTAATACAGTCTAGGTCAGAGGTGTCCAACATAGGTCTTGCAGGCCTGGATCCAAGCCAGATTTTTCAGCTAACCCGCGACAACATAAATACGTTCCATTTGGATTCAATGTATGGAGTGTATAGAAAGCCCACTATGGATGGGGCCTTCCAAGGCTTTCGTTGTGCACCCCTGGTTTAAGTCCCCATACACTTTTTATTCCGTGATACCCTCAATTCTGAAGGTTTTCTCTGTTGAAACGTTGTTGCCAGCTTAGCTGTCCCAGAGACAAAAAGAAGCCCCGTGCATTACATTGTTCTGTACTTTCCAACTTCACAGTGATTCAGATATTTTGGGTTCGGGCTCTAAACTAAGTCTTTAGGAGAGGAAACCCCTTTGGGAGTTATCCTCTAACCAGACTGATTGACACAGCCAAGAACAGGACTGAAAAAATAAACAAGCGTAGAGACAGGCCTGCGAGCGCGCGGGGCCTGGGGAATCCTCGCCCTGGGCTGGGGTAACCTCACCTCGCTGTGGTTTATCTGCGCGCGCGGGATCGTCTGTCCTCCCCGTGGCAACACAAAGGGAAAACTTGGCAGAGGGGGGCATGACAAAAGCAGACATTTTGTAACTGTCGAGTGCTAGTGTTTCTGCGGATTATTTTGCAAACGTCTCGGGGCCCGGGCTCCTGTCAGAAGGCCAAGGTGTAATTTGTTATTTGAAAAGTGACGGGGGAGTCCGACGCGATTCCAATCCCTTGTCAATCGGGGGTGGAAATATTCATAGACAGAGAGCTTGAAAAAAACCAAGTTGGGCCCTACAAGCCGAGTTCCAGCAGTTGGCGCATTAAGAAATTCGTCTCCCCCTTCCAGACTAAACCTAGACAGAAGCACATTCGAAAAAGTGCTGAAGTGGAGAAGTTACCGGTATCTGATGTCCTTTTTTTTTTACGACGAGGTATTGCACTCAGCACCTCCGCATCTTGTCAATCTGTACAGTATTAATACAAAAAAATTCGACGGAAAAAGGTACTGGTTGGTACAGGTTTGGAACTTTATCTTTCACCTTCAGGTCACAGATTAGAATCATTTCCATGTCCAAATGTAATGATGCTGCTAGCAACAAGTGACTCTTTAGGGACAGTTCCTGTTGTTTTTGTTTTAAAAAATCTCAAAGAACTCAGTACCAGGAACTTCCTGTGTTTTTCGGGCTGGGCTCTGGGGTTGAATGCTATTCTCTTGTTTCAGAAATTGATCCATGATAGATGCTGTTTGCCACTGTGTTAACTGGCAGAGACATGGGCCTGGCTACCAAGTCCCAGTTCATCCACCACTATTCACAGCAAATGTAATGTGACTGTGTAGGCGAGTGTGCTGCCCCGAGTACTTACCAGTGGCCAAAATTAATTCAAGTGGATGTGTCCTATTGGGCAGAGATGCTGACTTTGGAGCTGGGGAACCAGGTTCGAGTCTCAGGGTCGGCTCAACATCCTGTGATTCTGGGCAAATCACTTAATCTCCCTGTGCCTACAAAAATATGAATATGTGCTTGTGTAATCTAACTGGTGCTCATGTAAAGCGCTCCAATATCTTCAGGTCAAGCTCGCACTAAATAAAACTGCAAAACAAAAGACATTCCATCCATCACAATTTTTGCAAGCTTCAGTGTGATACCATAAGTGAGATGGGTATGTCCAGCCGTGTGTCCGGTGTGCATACTGTGCCACTGGAATCAAACTATACCTGACTGATGAGCCCTAATAAGAACAAAACTGCTCTTGGGTTGCTTGTGTTCTTATTCAGGGAGGACCTGGTCTAGTTGTTTGGGCTGGACTGCCCTTATTGGAGCAGGATCCAGGCTGATTGCATACGGTTGGGTCCAAACTGAGGTGGCATGGTGTGCAAAATAACAATGGATTAGGATGCAGCTCGAGTAATTACCAGTGGCTGAGATTAATTCAAGCATTCCATCATTCAATTTTTGTATACTTTAGTGTGTTGCCCTAAGTGAGACAGGTATGCCTAGAGGTGAGTCCCGTACACACTGTGTCACTGGAACAAAGCTATACCTGGCTGTTTAACCCATAGCAAGGGAGAAACTGGTCTTGGGTTGCTTGTTTTCTAGTTCAGGGAGGAGCTGGCTTGGAAGTTTGTTCCCATTGGACCAGAACCAAGACTGATTTGCATATAGCTGTGTCCAAACTGAGGTGGCATGGTGTGCAAAATACCAATAGATTGGAATCCGGCCTGAGTAATTATCAGTGGCTGAGATTGATCTGAGTATTCCATCCATCAATTTTTTGCATACGTCAGTGTGAAACCATTTATTGAAAGTTACAGCTTAACCTGCCCTTTCACATCAAGTTAACAAGGTGATGCCACATCAATCTATTTCATGTAATTTTATGTCATGTTATCTTATGTTATTAGATTGTGTTATGTTTTCTCATGTTATATTTTGTCATATTATATGGTTTATTTGTAGAGCACTTCATGCTATCATCAGGTTACCCAGTGAATAGGATGAGCACATGGGAGGACTCTGCATTACATCCTAAACATAGCATGATTCAGATGAATTAAAATCCTTCCAGAGTGAAGGCATGCATTACTTTTGATGCAAATAACTTCTAGATGTCTTTGTTTGAGTCTTCAACTCTGATACTATATTTCAGCCCTGGAGAGATACAGACGGGAAAATACATAATTACTTTATTAGGGGGTTAGTCTGGGAGAACTTGTGCAGGGTTTTGTTTAATCTTACTTGTGGAATTTGCTTAATTGGTTTGGTGAGCCAATAGTTCCTCTGTGTGAAGAAGTAAGAATGTACCTGGCTTTGCCTGAAGTGTCTGATATTGTGGCAATTTTTGAATTGCATTTCTGTACTTTCATGTTATAAGGCATACTGAAACTATTTGTTTACAATAACATTACTGAATAAAAGTAATGCTCTTCCTCTGGTCCAAAACTTTCTACTCTCAACTTTAGCTAATGCTTGTCCCCAGCCTGCCCTTAGTACACCTCGAAACCATGGCATTTAATTTGAATGTGCAACACAAACAAATGATGGAGGGAATACTGAATAAATCATGCATTCACCCCAAGTCAAGAGATCAAGGTTATATCCATTACTCTTGTGCTCACCATGCCACCCCAGATTAGACCCAGCCATATGAAAATCAGTCTTGACCCTGCTCCTCATGGGAACAGTCCAACCTGAACGGCCAAGCCAGGTCCTCCCTGGACTAGAAACAAGCATCCTGGGATGAGGTGAATGTAAATGTGTCCAAATTCTCCTAGTATCGGGTGCCAAGTGTTGGTAATTAGGTCATCTGTGTTGAAATTTGCATGAGAGTAACTACAGGCATATAACAAGATGCACTAAAACTATGGATTTTTGAGGCCACTCTTTCAACACTATCTGGAGGTCTTTAGTCCATCTACGAAATATTTGCATTAGATTAGGAAGCCCGCAAAGCAAATACTGAGCTTTGAAAATAAAGTATAAAACAGCTGAAGACCCTAGCGATTGCCTGGCTAGATCGTCCTGACCAGAAGCACCTGGAGACCATAGCAATTCCCTGGCTATATCTTCCTGGCCTAAAGCCCCTGAAGAACCTAGCGCTTGCCTGGCTAGATCTTCATGGCAAGAAGCACCTGAAGCCCCCAGCAATTGCCTGGCTACATCTACCTGGCCTGAATCACCTGAAGACCCTAGTCACTGCCTGGCTTTATCTTCATGGAAAGTAGCACCTGAAGACCCTAGCGTTTGCCTGGCTAGATCTTCCTTGCCGGAAGCACCCGAGGCCTCTATTGATTGCCTGGCTAGAAATTCCTGGCCAGAACCACCTGGAGACCCTATTGATTGCCTGGCTAGAACTTCCTGGCCAGAAGCACCTGAAGAACATCGGGATTGCCAGGTCATAAAGACAGAATATAACAGGGAATATTGTGCTGTGGATTTAATGCACCAATCTGACAAATCCATGCATTTTACACTGGCGGAATCTGTATCACCTCGTTATAGGAAACCACATCATTGAGTGCAATAATTAAATTCTAAATATATGAAACTACTGAACATGGCTGCTCAAAGCCCCTTTGTTTATGTCGGATGCTGAAAATGGATTTTAAAATACTACAACCAATATATTTATTCCACTGATTTTCACACGATCAATACACATCATTTCACCTGAACGGGCCGAATTGTTTGAATGAATAAAAAAATGTGTATCCTCTTTTCAAGCTGTTTCTGCAATTAAATAACTAAAATAAAAAAAATGTCATGAGCAAACCATAATTGCAACTGTGTTGTCTCTCACTGTGTAACAGATGCACTATGTTGACTGGAGGATGGACTGAGCCGAATATGAAATATTTATTAGGAACTGTGAATAAATGAATCTTATTTGATATTTTCCTGGGCCATTTTGTTAGTGCCCTGTGAGCTACTTATACCCTGCTAACACAGAACTCCTAATAAAAACAATATCAATGCTACCATCTATCTCAATGTGTCACAGTACATACTTATCTATGTAATGTGAACATATATATCTGTCTCTGCCACTGAGAGGAAATATAAATGTGTTATTCCATCTCCTCTTGTGTATATATTGACCACTGACCTATAATTTGCGAGTGTCAAAGCCCCGAGGGGGAGCAGGATTAAAATATAAATAGCTTTGCGCCCCTCAGGAAAAGGAACAAACATATTATCTCATGGCCCTTTCTCCCACAGTCCATTTGTCATTTCCAAGACATTTCATTATAAATACTGTTTACATTTTTAATAAGGTTGGAAAGCGGGAAGAGCTGTTCTCCCTTTCTCCTTTCTAGCTAAATTTGGTTAGTGTGGTGAAAGCATAACTTCCTATTTTTAAAAAAGCGATAACAAGGAGGAAAGAAATTGATTCTTAAAATCCAGTGCTGTTTTGCAGTCTGTCAGCTCTCTGCAGTGTGGTCTAGGCCTTGGCAAAATATTTAGTAAAATTCTAAATGTCACACATGTGAAAACTCAAGCTCTTTTAGAAGATAGTTGTTTATTCTAATTTTTGAAGTTTGCAAGTTACTTAACAATCGTTTAAATGTACGAATTAGGTCTATCTTGACAGCACAGCTTTTATCTCATAAATATAGCATACATAGAAGATAATCGTCTATTGTGTTGTTTTTAAACTGGAACAATTAAAAAAGAAAGTCAGAATGCAAACAAGATTAATTGGCTGGGCCATTGCTTGTTTCGGTTTTCTGTTTGTTGGAGTTAGCTACTAATATTTTGCACTGCTGTAGAATTGCTAATTTCTTATATAAGACCACAGATGTTTTTAGTGATCCCCTTCAAGCTGAAACCCCCTGAGAGATGTGAGAATGCATCAACTATGCTAGGGACTGGTTCTGCAAACCCAGGTCCACATAGGATGACAACAATTGCATTCTCTGGTTCAAGAGGGCAATAGTACACGGATACTAGAGCCCACTTTCATCCAGGGCACTAACAGAGGACAGCTGGAATGCCCTTGAAGTTCATTGAAGCTCAGTCACTTAAAAACATTAAATAGGATAATATAATATAATGTAGCATAGCATAAGATAACACAACATAACATGGTAAAGCAGAATAAAACCACCTATCTAACCTGACCTAGTCTAATGTAAAAGAACATAACATAACATAAAACCACATAACATAATGGCACAAAATAACCTAATCTACCTAACATAGCATTCTACAAAATAAATTTAGGTAAAATAACATAAGATGCTATAGCATAACATAACAGAGCAAAGTACAAGAAAATCACACAGCGTAGCATAGCATAACACAACATAATATAGCACTAAAGCATAACATCACACAGCATAGAATAATATAACATACCATTACATAGCTACCATAAATAATCTAATCTAACCAAATATAGCATGCCGTAACATAGTCTTGTGTGACATAACATAGCGTAGCATTACATATTTAAATAATAAATAGCAAACCAGCATGACTTAATATAATATAATATTGCATATTTAGATAATGCCTTTCAAATCAATGAACATAGACGAGAATTCAGGGCGGTCACTACGCCGCTTAGATGGAATGTAACAAGAATGTACTTTAGTTCTGCTACCAAGGCTGCTCAGTTCTACAGGTACAGGTATAGATGTGTATTGTTCAGTACTAGTGAGCTAACTTGTTTTTCTGAGACATTAAGGTACACATCCATGGTACTCTTACATGCTTTTCTTTGGGAAGCCATCAGCCGTTTGCTCTTGAAAGGCATTAGTGGCCACTCATGTTCGTCTTATAGTTGCAGCCTGAGACAGAACAATAATAATCACCTGTATAGGTAAAATGCTCTAGGAAGAAAAGTATTTTCCACAATTTGCTGACTATGCTGTTTTTTGCTCCAAGCACTGCAAGCACATCAGGTAAACTGAATGAAATAAACTCAACCATAGCAGCTCTCTGGTGTATATCAGTGCCTTTCAGACTCAGCACAAACATTTAACCAGTACCAGTCTATTTCCTGTCATGGGCTTACATTTAAGAGCGTTCCGTTTTGTACCGTGGGCAGTGCTTAATTTGAACCAGTGGTTGCTAGTGGGGCCCACTGGCACTCGTTTTTGGGGACTGACACTTATTTTTCCCCCTGACACTTACAGGACAACTAGAGGGAAAAACATGGGCCGGAAAGACAGATTAAGAGTAAGACGGAAAAAACATCACAAAGGGGGAAAGCAGAAACCTGTAAGAGTAAGATAAAGGGGCAGTGGATTAAAGAGGCATGAGGTGAATTTAGGACAAGGTAGCCTTGGTATTCTTGGTATTTCCCCAGGATTCTTCCCCCTTGACCTTTTTCTCCATTGGGGATCTATGGACTTTTCCCTTCTGTATTTTACAATCCCCCTTGATTTAATTCTAATTGCGGACTTCTTCAACATCTATGGATCTTTACATCTTACTAGCAATGGAGCCCCAGCAACTTGGCCGACGCACGGAGGAGCCGCCGATGCAGCTATAGAGGAGACCGGCCGTGTCTCCCCCCACTGGCCGTCACCTACCCTCTGGACCTTGGGCACTGATGCTCGTCTCCCCCCGTCAAGTCTCCTTTCTCCCACGCCTACCGATGAACTCTGATAATCCTACGACTGCGGAGCCTTTCTATTCCCCCACTACTCCCTTTGCACTAGAGGACTTGTCTACTATACTATTTATTACTCTTGTAATTAATTTTTTCACATTCCATGCTTTACTCTTGTAACTGATGTAAATATGTAATCTCTGTTCATTTCCAATTCGTATCCCCATGTAAAGCTCTCTGATACCTACCCCCTTCCATCTTTCCCCATTTGACCTGTGTCTGACCTGATTCCTCATGCCCTCCCATCTTACTCTTCCCTCTCTACCTTCTTTACGCCATTGGACCTGTTCTAGGAAATGCTATACTCTACAAACTCATGTAACTGTGTAACACTGCTCTTTCTTTCCTATGTTATACTATGCTACAGTAACTGATGTAATTTTGTAACTAGCTTATCCTCTTGTAAAGCGCTCTGATACCTCCGGGTCTAGCCAGCGCTATATAAAACTCTGCAAATAAATACATTAATAAATAAATTCTGCAAGCTGAGACTTAATTTTATCATCCGAGACTTCTGAGCAGTATCCTGGGCACCAGCACTTTTTCTTCTGCAACTTAAACATTGACTGTGGGATAGTTTTGGGCAATGTGTGTGGTGAAGACTTAATCATTTAACCAGTGCTAAATTTGTAAAAGAATAAGTGCCATGACTCTCGTGAAGAGTCCACTGCAACTTGCACCACACCTTGCCCCTGACATGCTGCCAATGATATAACAACACAACTACCAACCATCACACTCTTACAACAGTGACAATTTGGACTATTCCAGGACCCCAAAGCTATAAGAATGGCTTAGGCAGCAGGTAGTAGTCATTTTTACAGTATATTGAATTAATAATCAACTGTTTTTGTGGTCCGCTCTAAATTAGCCAGAATGTGCCACCTTGTGGCAGACTGTCACAAGCACTGGTGGTGACTGTTAAGTGCTGGTGCCGAGCACTGGAAACAACCAGCTCAAGTTAAGCACTGCATTTAACAGAGCACAAGGTTGATTTTCGACAGCTTCTCAACCTATGATGCCCTGAAGGTTAATTGTTTCAATCAGTTTTTAACTAGTTGAGATGCAAGTGCCTTGGGATGGAATTTCTGCAGCACACATAGAAAGAGGAAAAAACATCTTGTGATTGTTTTTGTGCATAAAGGTTTCCCTTCTTGCACACAATTAATCATCCCCGCAATGCAGGCACTCTTGCACCATGGTGCAAATGTGCCTGCGTTGGCGCAAGGCAGCTCATTGTTTGCCGGCGTAGGTGAAAAGGACAGAATGCACCCTATCTAACAGATATCGCGCATTCCTGCCCTTTTCTTTTGCCATAGGGCAGCGCAGCAGCAAGGCCTGCTGCGCTGCCCTACGGCAAAAACCCATAAATGAGGCCCTCAGTGCTCGAAAGCAATGGATTCAGCCAAGTGCTCTATGCTGGTTGACTCTGGCCAATGGACGTTAACAAACTGACCAGAAGGTGAGCAAAATCATAATTAGCTCTTGTGCCAAGAGGAACGTACGTAAAAGTCTTGCTCCATGCAGCTATGGTCACTGTTTGTTTCTATCTCACTTAGGCCAATATATATTTAATTAATAGATTTCTTTTTAGTTTGCACTAGATTAAAGTATATATTAAAAATCCGTGAATGCATTGTGTGGCTAAATCAAATTACAAGTTCGGAAATGTAGTGACATGGAAGCATAGGGGTTTACACTCACAAACTGAGAATCACATCATACTACAATTAGCACAGATTAAATCAAAGCCAATGCTGCATATTTTAATCTCTTTGCCTAATTATTTTTAGGCCCTTTAATTGCGTTGCACCACGGTTGCAATGCACCCGCCGCTTATAGAACCCCCTCACAAGACTTATGGTGAAATATTCAGTTGCTGCCGCATAAAATACAATATTCATCCATAAGAAACCCCTGTCTTCTGTGGCAAATATATTCATGAACTCGACTAAAGATCACTCTCTGGGGAGCATCAGTGCACGCCCTGAGTACCCTAATCTCTGCATTTCTACAAAGAAAATACAATAATGGAATTATATGTAGCAACAACATCAAAGTTCACTGCCTCTGATAAGTTTCTGCTCTTAGTCTGCCCCTGGCGATACAAAGCTTCCCATTACTGCTGTGTCCTGGCTCCTGGATGGATGAAGCAGTGCGGGGATGTCAACGGAACCTTTTCCTCCAGATCTGATTATCAAAAGCAGTGTCCATATCGCCTTTAGAGCACTTCATTACATTGCTGTATATAGGTTATGTAGTCAGCTGCATATATTTTGCTGTGCATTACCATAATTTCATATCCGAAGAACCCCAGGATAATTTAAGTCATTATGGTATGGAATGGAGTTGTGTGCAGTCAGGCAGCGGATAAATAAGCAGTCACATCGCTGGACTCAGCAGTCATCCCTTAAATAGGAAACAGGTCCCATATTTAAAGACCATGTGCAAAGAAGGCTTTAGTAATCCAGGGATACCAAGATTTTCCTATCAAGGAGAACAGGGGTAGAAGCTGACCTCTCAATTTATGATCCAGGGCTCCTAAGTTATAACATCATCTTTCTCAGTTGATCAAAATGTGCCATAACAAGATATTTATTTTATTTTTCTGTGCTTCGGTTCCCTTATTTCCAGTACCTAGAACAGAACCAAGCTACACACCAGAATTAAAGCTCCCTACAAAAAGATGGAGTTTATTTTGTTGTGGCGGTGATATCTCTAAGAAGCACACAAAATACAAGTTACTGCCTTTCCAAGGATTTCAGTACATCTAGCTCCGGCTACATAAAAAATTGAGAATAAAGAGGTTGTGTTATGTTGTTCCCTTGAGCTCAAATAAAATCTCTTATTTTGTCCACTCATCTTCCTTATTCAACTCTAATGTGAACCCCACTGAAGAAGCTGTGGTACTAAATGTACCAATGAATAGCCTTGTATGTCAGCATGTATTGTGCGACAAAAATATTGTTGCAAAAATATTGACAAACAATATTTCGTGAAAGTAAGTGTATATAGGTAAATATAAATGTACTTCTATTAACTCCACATCAGGCATGGCCAGTGAAGGTAAGAGCGGAAGGGTGGGGCGGGGTGGAGGGAACTCGACAGATTAAAGAATAGGGAAAATAAAATTTAAAAATAAATAAAAGCACTTACCTTGCGCTTGCCTCATCTCCAAGTCCGTGTTGTGAAAAACTCAAGTTAAGTGGTTTTCTTTTTTTTCTTTTCCCTATTCTGTCATCTGACGACTTCCCCCGCCCCACCTCACCGCTCTAACCTGAACCGGCAATGCCTGCTCCACATTATGTATCATGAAGAAATATATATCTCAGGTTCATATATGCAGAGTTAAGTATAGTTTAGTTAAGTATAGTTTAGTTAAGTATAGTCCTGGTACTATACAGTTAAATATGCATTATTTCGTCTTTATTACAGTGTCCTGAGCAACCCACAGAATCTGGAAATTCTCTGTAGACCTTTAGGTGGGCATTTATGCTTGGAATTGGTTGGGAATGACTGTGTGTGAAAATCTACATTGATTTGCCCCCTTGCCGAGACAATATGCGTTTTTATTTTTTATTCAGTGCTCCCTTGGTACAGGATAAAACCTTGACCCGATTTCCATTTCTGTAAGAGGTGATCTCCTCTGGTGACATTTCTGTGATTCTACTGATTTTCTGTGCAAAATCTTCATTTTAATCCAGTGCAAATTCTTCAGCAGAACTTGAGTATTGTATCTCGGTACGTTTGCATGCGTGTCAGATAGCGTGAGTTAAGTTGGTACTAAATTTACTGCAAAACAAATGGCTGCCAAAAAATCCCAGGCGCAGCATGTGCCCTTGCATGAAAGAGTTCTTGCAGTTTCAAACAAAATAAGCAAAATGACATAATGCATTTGCAAACCTTTGCTGTGCTGTGCTAATTGAATTTTTAATGTATCTTGGACACCTTACCGAGCAATTTCAGATAATTCTGTACAAACAAGCAACCAGTGAGGTTTTGCAGATTTTTCTAACCTTCTTGGTGGCTTCGCACATAAGTGTTTGAGGTTGAGAAGATGCTGAGAAACTCCAGATTTCTATTCATGTTATTTAAGTGGAAAGAGCACAGTTTGAGGTGCACTCTGGCCTATTTCTCCTGGCTACATGGAAAGTTCAGTCTGTGATGAGAGCAGGTCTGTGGTCTCCCAGGAAAAAGCAGTCCATCTGCACAGAATAGAGTAGCTGGGGTTGCATGGGTGTTTATTGGTGGATGAGAGGCCTGTGCTTTGGAGGAGATATTGTCATCAGTGTCCCCAGGACAATGTCAGCCAGGTTGTTCCAGCCATTTTGAGAGGATCGGGATCGCGGGTGAAATTAAACTGAGTAGAGAACATTGTAACGTAGATTGTTTGGTGAACATGGTGGTTTCATACAGTACAAGTAAAGATGATATTGTCAACACAGGATTGGAAATAGCACAACCTCACATCACAAAGGATGGGTTAAATTGCCTTCTCTGCCTACCCGCAACATGACTTTATTCCCCCTACCTGACTTATTGGCTCTGAAATGTGAATCTCATTTTGATGTTTCATAATAAATGCATATTTGCACAGTAAAACGATGGCGTTATAGTCAGTTTGTACCATAATAATGAAGTGGATTGCATGGAGTTGTTTTCTTGGAGGAACAGGACTGTTCCCACTTTTCAATATTAACCACTGAAAAAACACTGGCTTTGGGGTGGGGGCAGCATGCTGCTCAAGGCGGGGCACTTTGACACCTCATTGGGTGGCGAGTGCTGTACAGATACAATTACATTGCAATATAACATATAACCCGCCTGCCTCACATTAACAGTAATACCGTAATATTCTGCTTCTGGGCAGTCCATTGTAGTTCATACAGACCGCAAAAAAATTCCTTAGACCGCTTGACACTCTCACACTCACATAAGACAAAACTGCTACCGTTCTTCACCATCAACTAGTATCGTACAAGTCCACACCAATGAACAACTCATCAACAACTGGAAATGCATAGAATAACTGAAGAGATTGTTCCAGATGCTGCTGGCCAATGGCAGACTTTTCCTTGGTCCTCCACTGCAGGTTCCAACAAGCTAAATGTGACCACTTTGTGACATCTCACAATGACGTTCTCATTTTGGATATTACCAAAGTCCATCCCAGCAGATCTCTCCAAGTCTTCCTCCAGCCAATGCCTGCTCAGGAATATAAACTTTAAACAAAATATCTCAGAATGGACATCCCAGTGCAGTAACCAGATAAATGGACTTTGGTCATTCGAAATACTATAAAGGGGCCAGCAGAACTGTTTAAAGCTGCTAGCTTACAAAAAACCATAAACATCTACCTCTTCCATCCCTTCCGCTTCTTCATCCATCATTATGCTACATGCTTAGTCCCATAAAATAAGAGCCTCACCTTGATGGTAATCACGCACGACTTAGAAACACTTCCCGCATAGGATCAAAACAAATACAACACACTTCCAGCCACACAGCCTACAAGGTGCAGCATGTTACCCCTGTAGGCAAGCACCTCTGCACCCCACAAAGAGCCCTAAAAGGAATTCTGAGGCATAGTGCTTAAGAAAAATACACATGCCACTAGTTATTTATTTTTTATATGACATGGAAACCATGTTTTGGGCTTCGCAATGACTGACAATCTGCACTTTACCTCAATATCACAGTGCTCCTGTATTCTTATACATGTTCTTCTAAATTAAGACGTGTGAACTTTCAGTGTAATATGACAATCAATAGCTAATTTCTACCAAGCTAACACTCTAATTTCTGCTGTGTCTAATTCAGAAAGCATTATCTCATTTTCATTTTCCTGACTTCTAAAATCACAGTGGTTTCTCATGTGGTAAATATGGCCACCCCTGTGACAATAACTCGAATGGTTCCTACGTTTATTCTTAACAAGGGTGTAATATGTGTAGCCTCTTCCAGTTGTTTAGAGGAAAAAAAAGGTTTTGCTGCCTCTAGACAGTGCACCACAGGGTGAAGGGTAGGTCACACTTACCAAGAAAAGTCCCCTTTCAACACCTAAAGAACACAGTCGAGCAGCAGATAGAGAGCAGCCAAAAAGTTTCCCGCACTTATTCTCTGAGCTTCTCTTAAGGTGGACTGCTTTTGAAGCCTAATATGGGCTTTGTGGAGTTATTGTTTTTGCTGAAGAAAATTTAAATACTGCTAAAGCAACTGCATTGAAATGTTGCAGTGGGGGAAGGCTCATATAAAAAAATAATGCACATGACTATTATAAGTCTGCTGTTTCAGAGAAAGCAAATGTTTCTGTCATTTGCAATATGTGTGGCCGGCGAATAGATACAGATGCTCATGAGTCAATTATTTTACATTGTTTCTATTGTGTGGCTTAATCCCCTTTATGTTCACTGGTGGGCCTGATAGCTGATAGCTGATAGCTACCTGTTCTTACACATCACTCATGATGAGCTGAATCACTTCCGGGGCAAGGTATTTTGAAGTTGTAGGGTCGTCGACCTTGAAACTTTGCAAACTTCTTTTCAAAACTGCAGCTCCACGCGAGATGAGCTGTTAGAAGTTTAAATACAAAAGCAAGCTTGGAAAAAAGGGTACTGCACTCTGCTAGAGTGGGAACTTACCTGCTGTACCACAGCCGCTCTCAGCCGCTTTGCTCTTTTTCAGGCACCCACTGCTCTAACTGAGTCCCAGGGCTGGGCTCCCGGCATTGAAGGATGGTAATGACAAGGCCAAGCGGTGGGCATTGATTTTCCCCTTTGCGACTCAGGTGATAGAATGGAAAAGCCACTATTCAGAGAGGTGCCAGATTGAGGTCTTGGAAAAGTGAGGTGCAAACGTCAGAAGACTGCTAAGGTTGGAGATATCATTCTGAGATTCTGCTCCTTCAGTCATTTGACTCAAACCTTTGCCAGCAGAGGCGTAAAGAAGGCCACTTCATCCCCTGGGGAGCAGGGGGAACCCCCACCCTTTAACAGGACCCACCCCTTCAAGGGTGCCTCTATTCAGCCAAAGGTCAATCAATGTTTGTGAGATATGGGAGGCTAATGAGCCCCTATTCTGCAGGGAGCCTGACCATCTTGTGTTTCACCACTGTCTGCCAGATGTTTATTCCAGTTGTGAAAATGTTTTTATGTCACTTAGCCACAATAGACTTCCATTTACTACAATGCCATGGCAAGCAAATGTGAATCATTCTCTAGTTGACCCGTGATGACATCACTTTGTTGAACCATTATGCCTGCAAAGCCCCTCAAAAGACTCCTACTTCCTGCTCCTAAGGCCAAATAGAAGGACAGGGAATAGACACTGCAGACAGAAAAGAGAACTCTTAGAGGCCGAAGAACTTTATGTTCCTGTCACTGCTTCCACAATGTCTGTGACTAGAGGTAGCGCGACCCGTGTAAGAAGAACAGAACAAGCCACGGGGAGATGGTTACCTCTGTGTAATTTCAACAGTCGACACACGCCCATGACAAGTTTAACCAGCATGATATTTAATTTTATGTATGCCACTGAACACTTTACTTCTTGAACTAAAATTTTAAATAGGAGCCAACTGAGCCAAATTGCCAATGGTGATCTATTTGATGCTGGTAGATTATAAACTCTTCTAGAGAAGCAGAGATAAGTCTGATTAATTAACTCTCCATGGAAATAACACAAATATACACTTTTCCATAAAAAAAAGTCTCTGTAAAAATATATATTTTTTAAATTTAAGAATTTCCATATACCAACGTACTGACATTCAGTAACCCACTCGATCATTAATGTTATGTCGAATCACATGCTATCTAGGATTCAAGGCATGACAAGCACTATCACTGTATGGCCCACATCCCTCCAGGTCACTGCAGATCTTCTCAGACACTGGTCCGTGATGAAAAGTTCGGCACGATGAGGAGAGTTCTCCACAGAGTACTGAATTAAAACAGCTTCTGAGGCAAAGATTCCTTCTCTAGGAGTCTTGAATCGTCTCAGCATGTCCAGCATAGTGTGGACCCCAGTGGATCTTGTTACGGCTTAATGATATACTGTTTACGTGTCACTCCATCCTTATTTCTCTCTGATTGACATTTGTTTTTTCTCCCTTCCAGTAATGTATGACTCAATTGCCATTTGTACAGTACTCTGCTACCTAGATGGGTCATGTTAGTGCTATATAAAACTCAGAACATAAATAAATAAATAAATAAATAAATAAATAAATAAATAAAATAAACCAGTGTGGCATAATGGTACAATGATGCATGACTGTTCACTCCATATGCATGAAGTAACACTACAAATTCTGGTAGATAGTGTCATAGGAGGCCCATCAAGTAAGGTCTTGTCATTCCCATCATATAACTTATCGCCTAACCACAAATCCATTGACAGAGTTGCAGAACGTCCACAAACCAGAGTTTAACATCCATAATTAAAAGAAGTGATAAGAAAATGTGTTCTAATTCCAGGTACTGGGAACCAAGCAATGGCTGCTTCCTCCTTTTTATTGTTGAACCATTGCCTGTTTTTAGGTCAAGCCTAGGCAGCGCATGCGCTGCTCTGTGAGTATGGACTTGAAGCTCCACCCACTCTCTGCCCATATTTTTCATTGGCTTGTGTCATTGTCCTTTGTAAATGCTGGATTCTCATTTGTTGATAGGCTTGTTAGTCCCTCTTTAGTACCGCCTTGTCTTAAATTGTAACCTTCCATGAGGACTGGCCCTTTTACTTCTTTTGTTAAATGGTATGTGTTATTTAGTCTGTAAGCATTATTTTCTTTAATGAGTTTCTCATACTGCAGGCACGACATGCTGTCCTGCAACATTCAGTGTGACATGTGCGCTATCACTTTCAAAGCAGCCCAGGACAATGGCGAACGCTTCTTTGCAAGGAAATAGGTCTCACATTTACATGAGTTTGACCTATTGTATTTATGTGTTAACTAGCAAAACAGATAAATAAAGGCATTGTCATTTACAATGTCAATAGCATAAACTCTCGCAAATGCGAGACCTATTGCATTGCAAATGCTTGTTAGAGCTGGCTGAAGGTGGAATGGCACCGATGCAGTACGATCCTAATGTTAAAAGAAGGGGGTATAACCCCTTCGGTGCTCATGACGAGCTCAGCTCGTCATGAGCCACGGCGCTCCAGTGCTCATGACGAGCTCAGCTTGTCATGGCCCGTGGAATGATCAGGTGCGGGGAGAATTCCCCTGCTGTGCTGAACGTTCCACGGGAGCCAATGCACCTGTGACGAGCTCAGCTCCTCATGAGCACAGGAGCGCCGTGCCGCATGCAGGCACTGTGCGCGCCCCCTTCCCCCAGCACAGCGGGGGAATAACCCCCGCAGCGAAGGGGTTAAAGGAAGAGTACAGAGTAATGTGGCACTATAACGTGAAAGGCAACATTTCACATAGGAGTAAGTCCTTTAACGTAGAGTTCTATCCAGTTTGAGCATGCATCTGTGTACTCTAAGTGAATGCTGAAAAAAATGCAAAATGCAATGTTTACAGTTCGACGTGCCTTTCTGTCCAATGCTTGTGACAGAAGTAGTGCAATACTTACGCTCTGGCTGTGCACCTAGAATGTAACACTCAAAATGCTATGTTTACCGTCTGTGTTTATGTGTTTGTCTGGCTGCAACATGCACATGATCCCAACCTTGTTCATGAGCAAACAGACGGAAAAAATACGGAAGAATATACAGCCAGGGTCGGAATGGGGCAAAAAAATTGGCTCAGGCATCAAAATACAAGTGGCCCAGTTAAGGTATCAGATAGCTTAAAAGTTGCTTATATTTGCAAATCCGGTATTTTTGAACTTTTAAATACTCTTTGTATATGTGTTTTGCAAAGTGTGGGAGACTGCAGGCTTTTGTGCTTGCTACGGGCATTGTCTGTGGTAATATAGGGAAAAGCAGCCCACCAGACCACAAAACAGGGACTACAAACCTCCCAAAAAACGGCCCACACACTGACCTATCAGACCAGCCCTTGTGCACTGCCTTATCACCCTATAGGCCAGTCCGACCTTGTATACAGCCCCTCTAAAGTCACTGGTCCATGCCTATGTCTCTGTTCAGACGCTCCACCTTAACATGGCCGCCCTTTTGCTGTCTCCCGCTGTATTTGTTCACAGCTGTGGGCGAAGAAGCCCTCTTCCCGGCTGCTCTGCCAGAAGGGCGGCCGCTGCTAATAACGCCAGCAAGACAGTTAATAAGACCCTCGATGAATGATCACTATGGATTTCTGCACCGCTAATTTCCGTAACTATCACTCTCTGAAAGACAACTCGAGCCATTTTGGGTCCAGGGTGCCTCTGTCAGTAGAATAATACAGAGCTGCTTTATGTGACAGAGTTCAGACTGCTGTATCCCATTTCAGGGATCTAATGGAGACTACATTTCAAAATGATACACAATATTTTAGACTATTCACCCCCTGGTATATTTGTATTATTATTATTAAATGGGCAGGAGAACGAAGTTGAATTATTGTGCATCTCTTTTTATCTGTGAATCTAAAATATCAGAGAAATTATATATTTTTGTCAATTGACCATCTATCACGCCAGCTGTATTATTTAATCTGTGATCACTCACCCCTTCTTTGGGGTGGGAGATGGACACAAAAAAGGCACAAAGAAATACAACCACATATGTAACCTATAATAAGCAATCACACGTTTTGCCCCCTGGCCAGAGTAAAATTCAAAAACTATGTAGCGTATGTAGGTATAGGATGTACCCTATACATTTGTTTAGGATAGTGCCGTGAAAGTGTTTATGTCTAGATTGATTGTGATTGTGTGATTATTGTTAGGTGAGAGATTCAACTGAAAGGGCACTTTTTATTTTCTTAACTTTGTAAACGTTCACCTAATCTGCAAGAAATTTTCCTCAAAAAATCCTCCAGACATGTTTCATGCAACTCAGTCAAAAGATGAAGAAAGAAAAGGGGAGGTAAAAAATGTACTTTTCCAAATTTAAACTTCCCAAAGATTCTTTATTCTTCAATATAGAATAAAGAAAAAAGTGGCTGAACAGAATTACTGTAAACTAGACATCAAAGTATGACTTCTCTCATGGAAGCTTCTTTGCTCGGTTTTGTGTAAATCTGTTTAATAGCTTTCAAGCAAATAGTATTTAAAAAAAATGTTTCAGGGTGGATTTGGTCGCCGTGACCTGAAAAAATATATAAATAGCCATATGGGATAAGGAGAGTATCGAATTACACCGTGGTTCAGGTGGGAGGCTCAAAGTGACTCCCATTAGGTTAACATTAAAAAAAAGTAAATTTTGGGGAGGGGTTCATGAACCCAACACAGCAGCCACAGCTGCAAATCCTGCCTCTGGGTCTGTGAACCCCTGGAAAGGTAGCGTTGATCCTTGTTGGACCTCATCTCGGTTCCATGAATCCAGGTTCTGGGTCTGTGAACCCACACAGAAACACGGGCCTTTGTCGGACTTCAGGCAGGGTTTGTGGATACAGTACAGATAAGTCCAATAATGGCACGCCAATCGGTGTGAGTTTGTGAACTCAAACTAGGGACCGCAAAGCCACTGATGAAAAAAAGGAGGCCAGTCTGAAGGCCATGCACAGTAGAGTGTGGCTGGTGTGTCAAACGCAGGGCCTCATCGAAGGCCAGGGCCTGCAGAAAACCTTCGCAGCATTTTTCACAGTAGGTCAGGTAAGGTTTCATGAAAGTTGGATGTGGTGTATGATAAAAAAAAGAAAATCATTGGAAAAAACAAGCCTACAATGATGATAGGGTTAGCTTTTTTTTTGTTTTATAAAACCTTAACGTTGTTTTAAAGAAGCACCAGAAATTAACTTTAAACCACAGGTAAAGTGCAGTTCACAGTTATGGTTTGCTTTGTGATACATAACTTACACAACAGACATGATAACCATAACTCTTACACCAAATACAATCCTAATGACTTCACAATATTTATACCAATAAATAGTAATACCAAAAGGCCATGCACAGTGCAGGGGCTGGTTGAGGGTCAAGCACTGGAGTCTAACCCCATAGTGCATGCCCAAAAGCCATGTTCAGCAGGGTAGGGTTCCTCGTGTAGGATTAGGCACAGGGCCTGGCCTCAGGCCGTGCTGCCAGTCTCCACTGCAGACAATCATAAGGCCATGAACCATAGTGCTTAGCCGCCTACCATGGGTTGGGTGCAGGACCTGGCTGTAAGTGTCCAACCTCTACTACAGACTCCCAAAAACCATGTGCAGCAGTGAGTGGTTGCTCATTCAGAGTTCGGCAGAGTGGCTGGTCTGAGGCTCAGCTGCCAATCCCTGCTGCACACATATATAGACCATAAACAGCAGGTGTTGGCCACTGCATTGGTTTGGGGTCTGGGCCAAGGCATGCAGATAATCTGTGAAGCGTGCAGCACCATACAGGTATATGGCAGGTGAATGAGGTGCCTCATAAAAATACAAGTGAAGACAATGAGAAAAACACAGTCAAGTACCAAGATAAGAAATCAAAGCATAACATGAATGACATATCGTAGTGTGAAATAACATATTACATAACATATCATCTCTTTTTTTAACCACAGTGGTCTTGTTCTTGCTAAGGTAATATCTTGCTGTGGTAAACATCCTTCTTATCTTCATCTGCATCTCTTCCCTACCAGACTGCAAGTGCTCTTAAGTGGCTGCTATGGGGCATAATCTCCATATAAATCTTCCATATGAAAAGAAACAAACTGCTTTGATGGACATCATGGCAAAAAATAACCAGATTATTAAAAGTAAGCGGAGCATCTTGTTTTTTCAGGAGCAAAAATTTGTTGCTCTGAAAAGTAATTTCAGTCAAATAATCCTACAAGGCAGCATAAAATTTCGAACGAGGTTGTTGGTCACTGTTTAGAGGTATTTTATAGCAATGTATTCTATACAGGTAAACTGCCCGTGGTATATTAGAGTGGTATCTAATGGTGTCCAGGATAACTTGGGGACCTGCTCACAGGCAGCCAGAGATTTCAGAAACTAACAACAGTCAACAAAACACATTACACCAGGACCAATGAGAGAGTATGCAGCATAGAGTAGCCCAGTATCTGCAATGTCTCAGAACTTATTGCGAGGTTACTAAATATGTACACACAAGTTATTTGATCATATCTTTTCTCTGGTTGCATTTAGGCAGACAGTCACTTCCTTGGACTGCTAAGATATCAGTGGGTTGTAAAACAAACTTAACCAAAACAATTGCAAATTGCAACTATCTTTGTTCTGCCTTGATTTACTCTCATCTTTGTGGATCTATTTACCCTAAAGCACTCAGCAGTTCCACTTAGGAACCCCAACACCCTGTGTAGAAACCTCACTCGCAGCGACACCATTATATCCTGTCAGGTCAGGCTTGGCTTTTAGCGCCAAGAGAACTCAGTTGCATATAGCACTTAATAAAAAGCACATAAAACACAACATACCATGACAACATAACATAATAAGTTCAAATACAACAAGCAGGGAATCAATACCCACAACTTTGGGTTCCTACTACATGGCACAGCTCAACTACCAACAGGAAATACTCAAAGGATGCCTTGTTCAATCATTTTCTATAATACTCTCTCTGTCCCCCAGGACTATGGCATAATAGCCACTGTCTGCACAGCAATAGCATGACATAATGTAGCATAACATGGCATGGCGTAAGATAACTTAACGTACCATAACATAACATAACATAACATTGTTTTATTCATAAATCTCACACTAACAGAGTGGTTGCTTATTGTTTCTAAAACACAGAGGACTCCATTTACTGACCTCAGAAAGATGAAAAGCTAAGTGGCCCCATCAGTAATCAAAGCAGTGCCAATTAGGTCACATACAGGCCCAGCAATGGCTGCATTGGTCCACAGAGATATCAGACCCAGCCAATGTTACAACATTTAACTGCCTGATTTATGTAATGCTGTTTGTGGACCATGTGTTGTGTGCCACAAAACACCGGTAGGTGGCATTTTAGATTTAGTGCTCTCGAGGGTGGCATCTTAATTCGAATAGCCTGGAGGGTGGCATACTTGGAACGTTTCAAATAAAATTCAGTTAAATGAATAACAACATCATTTAGAACAAAAACAATACATAAAAAAGTAAAAGTCTATGTATTCATGCGCGTGTATACTTCTGTGCATATAAATCTAAAACTCCATAACATGTGCACTTTGGCAAATGCACACAGCAGAGCATGATAGAAGCTCTGCAATGCCGCTATCATGTCATCACTGCAGCAAACACCAAGGCCACTCAACACACTGGAACAGGAGAAGGGGAAGTACCTGGAACACTGCTGCCGTGTCCAAGTTCCTGTCAGTGAGGAATGTAATTAGAGCAAATTAAGCAGCATCCTGAAAAGGGGAGGTCAGACAGAACTGGCAGGGTCGGGCTGGGTCATAACCAGGCATTTTTATTGCAGCGTGGAAGGGGGTGTTTTCCTTACCCCACACCACCGTGAGCCGCACTCGGGTCTGTGTCTGGGAGGCAGGAGGCTGGGTCGGCTCAGCCACGCGGCGAGGGCTGGACTGGCCTATGGGGACCTGCAGATATTTGCTGATGACATGTTGCTGCTTCTAAGAGAAAGGGCCAAGGCAGAGCCTGGACTGTGACTGACGCTGCCCCAGCCCTACCAGTCTCGCGAAAGCGCTGGCCTGACTGGAGATCTCGAATAGACTGTTAAGCCAGTCCCCAGCTGTTCATAGAGTCAGCTTTGCTGGTGGAGGCAATGCTGAATTACAAGCGCTTCTGAAGAACCATTTCTAGGGTATATTGTATTGCCAAATTCTTATAATGATTAAGGTATCTTAATCAAAACAGTGGTTTAATGTAACTGCAGGGCTCGAGTCGGGGTACCACGCGGGTGGACAGCATCCCTCCACTTATTTTACAGTGAGCTCAAAAACTGGAGCAAATGGAGCCACACATTCACTCTTTGGCCTCTCTGAGGCGAGATCGGAGCCCATTCAGAACGCTGCTCGCGCTGGCTTCTCTGATGCAATCGCACCTAAGGGGTGAGCGAGGGGAGGCAATGAGTCTGATGAGTCTGATGGTGCAAGCCACCTATTGTGACGTCACTTCCTGTTGTTTGTTATAAAACAAGGGGTAACCCAATTATAGTCAAAGGACCTGGGTATCAAGTATTATAGGCAACAATTGGTCCTAGACATTAATTCAATATGCACAATATAATGATCCAATTCAATTAGTCACTCTAGTCATCATTCGATTAAATCCACTGTGGTAAGTATACAATAGAGCTTGACAGATATAATAGCCCAAGATATCAATTGATACAGGAAAAAATACACATAAAATAAAGCAATTATGTCTCACCAAAGTCAGAGAGACTTACTCATTTAATATATATTTTTGAGAATCACAAATATAAAATATAAAATACAAATATTTACAAATGGGGTTCACTGTCAATTAGTGTGCACAGAAAAGAGTGAGAGTAGGTGCTCGTGAAGGTGACCAAGATGGTCAGTGAAGAAAATAAGAATTACTTGAAAAATGAACCACAGCAAGTGAGCCTGGCCTATACTGATAGCTCGTAAAAAGGTGCAGGCTCCAAAGGGACAATTCCCTCCCTTTGGAGCCTGCACCTACATTTTCCTGCCCCCCCCTTTCCCGTTGTCCCCTGTGCCAAACAAGGAATACGGAGGATTATCCAATTACTTGCTAGCGAGAACGAAATACATTTTTTGCGAGCTATCAGTATAGGGCAGGCTCACTTGCTGTGGTTCATTTTTCAAGTAATTCTTATTTTCTTCACTGACCATCTTGGTCACCTTCACGAGCACCTACTCTCACTCTTTTCTGTGCACACTAATGGACAGTGAACCCCATTTGTAAATATTTGTATTTTATATTTTATATTTGTGATTCTCAAAAATATATATTAAATGAGTAAGTCTCTCTGACTTTGGTGAGACATAATTGCTTTATTTTATGTGTATTTCTTCCTGTATCAATTGATATCTTGAGCTATTATATCTGTCAAGCTCTATTGTATGCTTACCACAGTGGATTTAATCGAATGATGACTAGAGTGACTAATTGAATTGGATCATTATATTGTGCATATTGAATTAATGTCTAGGACCAACTGTCACTTCCTGTCGTGACATCAGCGTCCCCCCACTTCTATTTTTAGGACTTGTGCACTATGTAACAGTGACCTCACACATTTGCTAAACGTCTTCCTAGGATGTCCAGGAAACTTCTAATCGGGTCAGGAATATAATATATATACTGTAAAAATGGTGCTGATCTTCCAGTAAAAATACGCTCAATCTGGCCGGGAAACATTTAAAGATAGAGGTAAATGGAGGTCAGGTCAGAGTTCCCTTACAATGCTGCAATCGGGCTCCAAAGAAGTAATTGCAGAGCAAAAGTAGTGTAGGCAATGACTGTCAATCTGGATCCACAAAGAAATCGGCCTACTCAAAATTAAACACAATTACTGGATCCTAAATACACTCTCTTCTGCTGCACACAAAGACCTGGATTTTGAAGTAACCCAACACAAAAAAAGAAATCTGCCTGCCATCCTCCTTGGCCCCAAACACCTCTATAGGCCGAGGTTCAAAATGGAGCCACCACACAGCCGCGGCCTGTGCAGGTAAGAGTGATGGGGCTGGGTTATGGGGATTCGACAGACGACCGCAAGGGGAAATTAAATATATAATGATTTTCCTTCGTCATCGTCCGTCGGAATCCCCCCACCCAGGCCCCCGGACCCACTGCTCTTACCTGCAGGGGCCGCGGCTGCCACCACACTCTACATAATAGGAACATACATATGTCTAAACGTGCAACTCAATATCCTTTACTTCTAGGACATCTTAACAATGTCCAATAAGGTCTTGAGGGCCTTTGCCGGACTACACATTGTGTGCACAGCCACAGTGTTTCTTCATTTGGGAAGAAATAGTCACCCTGAGACCAACATCCATTGCTCTTATTGTTTGCATGTTGTAAAACAACACCTTGCTGATGGAATTGGGTTAAAACATAAGTTCTGTGACATCATGCTATCATTTTGTATCACATTTCTATCATTGTAAGATGGGTCTTACCCTGCCCCTGTTCTGATCACCTGTCTACAGGCTATGTTATTGGGTCAAGTGGCAATGTAGTATTTGATTCCATACAGTTATTTCTCAAAAATCCAAGCACACAGTGTTAAGGTCTGGCCTAGCAGCAGCTTTAGCTTCCCCTACAGCCTCATGTTTTCCAAATAAAAGAATAAATGTGCATACATATATATGCATAGCGGGGCTTTCGGTGAACCTTCTTCATCCATTTGTTTCTTCAAGTACCAGTCACGTTTTGTTTTTGCCCACCACAGCCTACAGCATGGGGCAATAGGCTCTCCTCACTATGATTAGTGGCATTTTCTCATGCACATCTGCACATCCACCTAAAAAAAATAGTCCACTTCAGTGCCAGGGCTAGTAGACAAATGTCTGCTTTCATTTCATGTTTTTTTTAATTTATTCTTGCAATGGTTGTTCTTTTTACTTACTATTTATTATGAACATGCACAACATTTTAGATGGGAGCATTTTAAATGTGTTAATGCTTTTAATTTGTATTTCATATGTTTGCAAAATAGATACATGAAAACAATTGCAATTTTACTATGCCTAGACCTAATGGATTTGCCAATGGTTTGTTTCAGTAATTGGGTAGTGATGCTTCTTTGTTTGTTTTTCTAGTCATATCTATATATAATTTGCACTTATATTGATAATTCTCGCTATTGAAGATTGAAACACAAAATCTTAAAGGTCCAATACCTTTAGTGAGTGTTTGTGCATACTCATTCTTCCACTTTTGACATCTGTAAGGGATCCAATCATCCCATGATACCACTTTGATGACATGAGCCTCTTCTAACTCATAGATGATTTTGACTGTGACAGGGCACGAGAATGCTGGCACCCAGCATCGGATGTATGACGTTACAACGCATACTTTTACAACGCATACCTTTACAAAGCATTTTTTACAATGCAACATCCATTACAACGCATGCCATTACAACGCATACTACCTTTACAACGCATACCATTACAACGCATAACATTACATTGCATGTTTGATAAGTATTGGATAGTGTATGGGTAAAAATTACTATTCTAACTCCAGGGGGTGCAACATTAGGGTAAGTGTTGGATAGTGTAGGGGTAAAAATTACTATTCTAACTCCAGGGGGATGCAACAGTAGGGTAAGTGATGGATGGTAATGTTATGTGTTGTAATGACATGCGTTGTAGTGGTATGCATTGTAGTGTCATGTGTTGTAATGGTTACGTTGTAATGGCATGCGTTGTAATGGATGTTGCGTTGTAAAAGTTTCTTCTTAATGGTAGTGCGGTGTAAAAGTTGCGTTCTAAAGATTGTTTCCCCCCAGCATCTGTTATTGATGTAAAGAAAATATAGTGAATGAGTGTTAGTTATTTTGCACTGTGAGAAAGTCCAATCCCTAACACACAACTGATGTAATAACAAAAAGGATTAAAAAAAAGTCATATTTAGAATGGAAGATATAGCCACGCAAATATTATAGTGGCATGCTTCCTCATAGACTATATCAAACCCCAATCCCATCCCATCCAGTAGGAGCACGGTTTAAATCGTTGCATGCCTTTTTATTCACAAACGTGTGCAGTATATTGTTGTGTGTTCCATTATAAAATTGACTTTAATATTATTCCTGGGTCCATTGAGCCATACATGAATTAGTGAATGGCTAGAGAACATAGTCATGTTTATCAATTATTGCATAATTTGCTTTTGTCACTGTCTTCTTAGGTATTAAGACATTATAAAGCAAACACAAGGAGATCATGGACAAAGCGCTGAAACTTTTCAGACACTCACAACCAAGCACAGATCTGGGTTGAATCCATCATCATTCTTTAGCTCACTTGGCCAGCCCAGTTCAGACCCAACCATATGCAAATCAGTCTTGTGCCTGTGACTCATTGGAACAGTCCAGCCCATACCGCCAAGCCCGGTCTTCCCTGGATCGGAAATAAGCATCCTGGGACCGGTTTCGGGGTAACACTCCTCATCAGCCAGGCTAGCTTGAATCCAGTGGCAAAGTGAGCAAGGGACCCACATCTGGGCATACCCTACCAAATAAATAAAGCAAACACAAGGAGATGATGGACGGAGCGCTGAAACTTTTCAGACACTCACCCCCAGTCACAGATCTGGGTTGAATCCATCATAGTTCTTTAGCTCACTTTGCCACTTTGTATATCATTAATTTAAAGTAATTTAATTATATGTTAATAAATGGTAATATTTTATCAATTTACAAATTCAAAAAAGGTTGTTAAAATATTTGATCATTAAATGATTTATATGGTTTATGTTTGGATATTCAACATTGAATTGTATTTGCTTATATTTTAACAACTTTAAATAATTTAATTTATTTTTTCATGCATTCACATGAGGTTCTACCCTAAGTCCTACAGTCATAATTTTTTGGAGAAGGTGTTGCAGTACCTGTGGCTGGCCATGTGTGATGCTGGACTTACTTCAGTTGTGAGCTGGAGTAATTGCTATTGTTTGGGTCCTGTTTTGGCTGTAGTAACTTTAGAAGTGTTTGTGAATAGCAATGAGCTTACTCTTTTGTGGGTGGGTGCATGTCCCTTCCTAACCCACTCTTTAATATTCCTCAAACCCCTCCTTACTTCTCCCTAAACCCCTTCCATTTAATAGTATGCCCCTTTTCCCAGCCATTTCATCGGTCCCTTCCACATTTAATACTTAGGGCCTCATCTGGGTTTTACTTTCGACTGCCGCATTATGATGCAGGTGGTCGAAAGTGAAACCAGCCGGTCATTTGGACGGGCTCAAGAAGAAAGTCGGTCAGTCGGAGACCCTATGGACGGCGTTTCCGCCATAGGGATTACGATGTCGGTCCTCGAGAGGCTTTCTATCCCGGGCTTTCCGACATAGAAAGCCTGTCGGAGAGTGACTTTGGGGGCCACTAACAAGGCCCCCTTCTCCCTGCCACCTCCGGTTGGGGATGAGGGGGTGGTGCCCCTTGTTAATCCCTGCACCATGTGGCAGGCACTCTGAGGTGCCTGCCACGTGGTGCCGAGATTAACAGAAACCCATTTGTCTATGGGAGCTTGTGCTTCGGCAACTTTACAGCTGCAGCACAAGCTCCCATAGAGAAAAGGAACTATGCGACCGCTCCATGTGCGGTCGCATTATAATTGCGGCAACTCCGACCGACATCGTAATCGAGCGCTAAGTAGTAAACTTATATGTATGCATCTCTCTCCATAGAAAAGGTAGAAAAAGTGTTAGGTATTTATTTACACTCATAGGTTTGTGAATAACATTTGTAGTACTTTAGGAATACTATTGTGAGACTATTCAACCCACTCCAAAATGCAATCTGTGAATAGGCCCATGATTTTGCAAATTAATATGAGAAAAGACTTCTTTATCTGCAAAGATTTGCATTTTTCTCTCCTGTCATGTGTGCTACTTCCTCCAATAATGAAACACCCAGCTCCATCACCACATGCTTCTGTTACCTGCAGAATGTACTATAGTGTTATAACAACTTGATTCAATTACTGCCACCATTCTGTGAGGGAACGTTTCCCCCCAGGAAAAAGTGGGTGAGTGCATGGCCCAGTGCACGTGGATACAGTGTGGGGAGTGGAGCAGTGCAGCAGATTTACATTAAGTCTGCTGACTCCATCACTTCACAAACTCCTGTAATTGACTTTCTTAAAAAATGACATTAGCATTTAAATGGTGCTATCGTTACAAGGGTGAGGGTTCAGCAAAATATGATCAATTTATTGAGCTCCTCAAATGCTCTTTTGGTATTTGTTCTGTGTCAGGCTGCAGGGCTTTTTCTGTCAGAACGCAGTGCAAAAAAAATCTATTCCGGCGGCACGTTTTGTAATATGCTCCTGTTAAAAGTGTATTCATATCAGACTAAAACCCACTGGTCGTGGACTGGTTTACGAGCTCCTATGGGCGGTTGTGCAAACTCGCCCTGAGAACAATGCAATAATCGCACTGAGAGTTATTGTTTTTCCCAATCCTTCTGGGAGCTCCACAGACAGTTCATGCGTTCTCATGGGAAAGTGACCGAGCCACCAAAATGTCAGAAATGGCGTCACAAGATGGCGGCTGATAGGGCTGTTCTCTGCTTGGGATATTTTTCCATGCTGTTAGACACTGTGAACCAAAGACTATTCTTCAGTGAGTGCAAATTAATACCTATTTCACTTTGATTGAGAGGAATGGAGCGAAAATGAAAGTAGGAACTTTTTCCAAGGAAATTCATCGGAAATTAATATTTTTTTGAGAGTATGTAATATTCTTATCAGTCTTGTTATTAGGCTACCACTGTTGGCTGGTAAGGGAAGTGACATCTTGTGAATGTGCATCTTGGAGAAGTATGGAAGCTCAGATTAATACAATGTCCAGCATTTAAAAGAGCGTCACACCAAACACCATCGCCTTAAATCTTTAGAATTGTGCGACTGTATCCTACATCTCACAGTTTATTTATTTTATTTATTTATAAAGTTTTATATAGCGCAAACTTGATCCCGAAGGATATCAGAGCGCTTTACAATTTGAGGGAAAGGAAGGTAACAAATCCAAACATGAGTCTAACCTGGGGAATCTAATCGGCATTGAATCAATTAGTGCACACATAACAGATCATATCCTCCCACTTTCCACCATCTCATATGAAACAGTTTGCCAAGACATATTACGGCTCCTCTACATAAACCTGAAATGGTATTGCTTTGCTCTGAGAGAACCACAAAACTGTCCTTTTAATGGCATACACCTAAAACACATAAAACTTATCACCACCAAGACTTCATCTATGACCCAACATATGATATAATCTATCATCCGCACGAGTGACATAATTTATAGCATAAGTATACAAGTGTTTGCCATTGTGCAAAATCTCTTGTCAAAGTTGCATGTGCTTGATATCTGAGCTCATGTTTTGCAAATTTGTCATGGGTGTGCTGCACTAGACATGTTGGCATTGCAGTTCATATCTTGCCTGGGACCCCCTTCTTGCACACACTGGTACGTGCTTATCCTGTATTGTTGCAGCACTCTGAATGTGGGGTAATGAGATGACGAGTTGTTTGGTGGAGAATATCTGGAAAGTTGGAGTAAGTGTATGGACTTTTAAGAAAGAAATATATGTTTACGGAGACAAAAGTGTAACTGGTATGAGCATAGCCCTCGCAGCAATCTAGTCTATGTATCTATGTCTATTTCTAGAACACAGCCCAGCTTGTTGTGAGCAGTAGATCCCTAGGTGTGGCAACCTCTAGGTATGATTCAAGGTAATTTAGAGTGACCTAGAATACTGGTGAGAAGAGACTCCTGTCTTCCAGTAGTGCTCTCTGAAGAGGGGAGTCTTCAGGAACTTTCTGAATTACAGAAGGGTTGGTGCCGTTCTGACATTGATGGGCATTTTGGTTCAGATCCTGGGAGAATAAATTAAGATTGGCCTTCTGGGTTTCTCTTTTTTTGTTTTGTTCCCACGCTACTTGTGTGCTGCTCTGGTGTATTTGTGTCTGATGCAGATGGTTTAGTAGAAAATGCAGGAATGGGAATCAAGTGCAATTCCAGGGTGCTATGGCCACACCTGTTTAGGCTTTTGATAAGAGGTGCTGCAGCATGTAAGATGCCTGTTATGGGTGCCAAGATGAACAACAGTTAGTGTGCGTAGAGCATGGATTTGCCTACCTCCAGGTGGAAGAGCTAAATGTGTATTGGTGTGTTTGGATAGTGCATTTGTTTACACCGAGCTCTTGGGTGTAAGAAGGCACTGTGGCTATAGGACTGAAGAGCATTGTTCTAATGATGCAATGATGTTCATATGATTGTTGAGGGTGATTTAGTTTGCATTGAGAAGTGTGTTGGAATATGTTGCTTCATGCTGGTGTGTCATTACTTCATGAGTTGATCTTGAAATTAGTTATGAGTAAGAACAGTATGTGTTCCATTAGAGATGAGAAAGTCAAGAGGGCTGTGGAAATGTTCTGGCATGTTAAGCAAAAAGAAGCAGCATCCTTTTCTTGGATGACCATTAGCTCTGGTGGAATGCCCTGAGAAATGTGTCAAGATGGAGGGCTCATAGGGAGCAGAGAGCTGGAAAGGGTAGCTGCATAATGGAATGGTATATGTGGTTGCTGTGCCTATAATGTGAGTGAAGAAAACAAAAGTGCAAAAAGTGTGCATTTTGAGTATGCGCACCATAATGTGTATAAAACGCCATGCTTGCCTCTTTGGAGATCATGTGGGTGTGATTGGTGGGTGAAAATCACATAGTTCTTAGTTATATGTGTAGGCACCAGACTCACAACTTCTATAGTTCTAACTATCCAATCTATCCTTGAGTGGGCTGTCATTTATGTTGTCATGTGTGAAGTCATGAACACTGCATTTGGGAGAGTTATGGCTTTATGAAATATCAAAAAGTCTTTATTTTTAACTTAGCATGTTTTGAGTTTTGATAGATGAACAATAAAGTTACTTTGTTTCGAGTGAAAATGTGGAAAATACTGAAATTACATATTTTCCACTATGAAACCAGCACTATTTTGGTATTGACAGTATCCATACCCCTTCCACATACAAACATGTTTGTCCGCATGAGTGCGCATGTGCGCACACACACACACATACACACTCATGCACGTGCATACACACACACACACACACACACACAGCGTGGATTTTACATAGTAGTTTTTTAGTTTACAATCTTTTTCATGTGGTTCAGGGTTAAAGTGATGTATAAAATCCTGAAAACATGATTCAGCGAGCTCCAAGTTAACCACAAATTTAGAACATGTCTAACAACTTTGTAGCATTCTGGAATTCTGGAAACGTTCTCAAAGAAACTACAAACAGGCATCTAGTGAACTGCATAATATACTGTCGCTACCAAGCATTGAATTTGTTCAAATTGACATAACTGTTTAAGTCAATTGTGTTGGATTTCCTTATCCCTCACAAAACATATAATGTGGGCATGTTGCAGGATTCATTCTCAATTGCCCCTAATTTTACATGACACAAGATGAAGGTTGTAGTACTGCTGCCCCAGGCAGTGGGCGTGTCTCACATGTATTCCTGAGCTGAAGGGTTGAACCCCAGACACTGAAGTGTGAGAGGAAGGAGATAAGGGTGCCTTTAGAAATTCTATTGTATCTTTTTTTAGCAGGGGATTGCTGATTCATCCTTCCTGAGCACTGCCTTTTGGGTTAATGGTAGAGGAATGGTGATGAGTCAGCAGATTATGTATTTGAGGGAGGAGGTTTCTAGGCAAATCCTGCCCTTCTGTCTCACGTGAGTGTTGATTCAGGTAGGTTGATGACAGCCAGAGGCCTAGGATACACATGCCATTGTGCTTATCTTTTGGGTACTACTACCTGGAGCTAGCATCTTCACTACCTGATCTGAGACAACCTCTTTTTAAAAAGACTGTCTATGCTGCTGAAGGACAGTAAATATGAAAAGGAAGTACCCAAAACCAGCACCTGGGCACTAAAGATGAGATGAACAACCTTTATCTGGGAAGTAAGTATAAAAGCGAGACCCAAACTACCCCATTTTGCTCAAGTCCCAAGTTCTACAAGATCACTGAAAGGAGTGCTCTGCAGACTTCTCAAACTGCTACAATCCACGGCTGTTGGCAGCAAGTCTCCAATGGTTGTATGTGATATCATAGAAAAACATTTAATGGAATACCACTACTGAGAAACCATTTGGCTTAAACTGTTTAATAGCAATTTGCTGGATGAATGGCATTTACCATTACATAGAAATCAATTAATTGAATGTCTGTTTTTTTTTAATTGGCTTTTGTATGCTTATTTTGTGAGGTGCAATGGTTGCAGGTCTTACGTTCAGTAATATTGGTGTTGGAGGTATTTATTTCAGTACTTTACTTATGGGGACATTATTTTGGATTTATATATTTTATTGACCCTCTCACAATCCCCAAAATGCATCCATCCCATCCTCTAAAAACCCTTCACAGTGCCAAACTACACCAATCTATGACCCCTAAACTCCATCCATCCCCAAACCCTAAAAACACTTTCTACCCATAAAATCCACCTTTCCCTGAACCCTAAAACGCCTCATTCCCCCTAAAGTCTACCCACTCCTGAACACTAAAAACCCCTTTCTTCACCTAAACCCTACCCATCCCAAAACCCTTAAAACCCCACACCACCCACCCATCCTTGGACCCTAAAAAATTCTCCCTACCCCTAAACATTACCAATGAGTTATCCAGAAATATTCCTTACTACCCTAAACTCCACCCATTCATGATCCATAAAACTGTTTTATGCTATAAACTCCACCCATCCCCAACCCCTAAAACACCTCACAACCCCTATAAGCTCTTCACCACCTCTAAACTCTTCCTATATCTGATCCCTAAAAAAGCCTCTTCACCCCTAAACTCATCTATCTGTGAACTTTAAAAGCCTGTCAACAATCTACACTCTCTAAACCCAAAAACTCCAATTCACCTCTAAACTTCACTCATCTTTGAAACCTAAAAACCCCTCACCTAACCTTTACCCATTCCTGACCTCTAAAAACCCCTCACCATGCCTAAACTCCACCCATCCATGAACTCGAAAAAATTGATAATGCTGAACTCTACCCATCCCTGACCACTAAAACTTCTTATCCCCCTAAACATCACCAATCCCTGAACCCCAAAACACATCACTACCACTAAGTACCCCCAAGTTTAATGTAATTTTGTCTTTCCCTTCCAATTTCTTTCCTTTAAAATGTTTCCTTTCATTTTTGATCCTTAAAATTGGCTTTCGATAATTCAGTTTCTCCACTGTGGTTTCTCAGTTTTCGTTTTTCCGTGAATTCACATACACCACTCTCCCAGAGGTGAGGGGATATCACCTGTAGTCTGCATATTTTACTGAAAGAGCTGGGGTTTGACTATGACCTGGGAGCCTCCCTGACCTGTTGAGAAGTTGGAAAAGCATGTTTGACTCTTCAGGATCTGACTGTATTGGGAAGAAAAGGCACAGCCAATGAGCCCAGAAGAGGGGAATACCAGAGTGACAGATTGTTTGCATGAGTGTAAGCATAAAAGGAGTTGACCTAAGTCTGCCCTCAGGTCTCTTGGTCATCCTGAGTATTTCCATATTTAAGCAGCATCAACCATACAAGCTCACTGACCCCCACAGTGTTCCTGCTCCAACGACTACCAGCAGATGAGGACAGCTGAGCTTTTTGATTCTAGTTTCTGCACACCAAGACCGAGGACCACAATACAGACAAGAGGACAGCAAATAACCTCTGGGAGTGCCAGGATTTAAATAATCAGAGCTGACTTTCCCAGAGCCACTGTACCTGAATGAGGTCCTGCCCAAAGAGGATGTGGGGCCACCTGGCAGGGTTTTTGCACCCGCGAATGTGTCTTTCAGTTCATGTTACAGTGGCCTGCAGGCTTGCTCTGTAGCCTAGCAAGTTCTGATATCTCAGGTAGAACCATTCCCTCAACTGAGCATTGCCTATGAACTTTACAGCAGAATTATGAAGGATCCATGCTTTAAAACAAAATCTGCAAAAAGAGAAATGTCTAGTAGAGGAAATATGGACTGACCTGTGGGTCGAAGAACCCAGGGAAGCTGCTTGTCTGCACCGCCTGTGAACCTACTCCTGTAACTTAATCTTGTTTACTCAATTCTATGCAGATAACCCCCAAACCTCTCACAAAATGCACCATTTGGTGATTATCATTTCTTATGCATAGTATAGCATTTGATTAAATTATAATTTGTCTGTTATTTGACTATTTGAGATCTGAGTCTCTAACCCCCAACATTTTCTTCCTGTGAATCCTTTTACTTCTACTCCTTGCTGTCCTAAAAGTCAAGTTTCCATAGTCATTGAATGGACATGGCTGTGGTCAATTAGCCACTGCTTTTCTTGTGGCTCCCCCAGATGAGGTCTGACACCACTCCTTGGCCTGTTCAGTGATGTGGACCAGTTTTGGGCTGCAGTGGGGTTCGTCTTGATCCCCCTACACACTCAGATGTGTTTTAGCACTGCCTCAGCAGCCCATTTTCTCCTGGGGCTATTTAAAATATGTTGGCATGTTTCTGCCGACAAACATGTGTATTAGCAAGCTAATGTAGCTTTACTCGGATACTACTGATTTCAGTGTGTTTGTCGTTCCTTGTCATTGTGTGAGCAGGCATGATTTGGGTTTGCTTATGGTGGCATTTGCATTTGTTTAGAGTTTAGGAATGCCTCTGAAGTCCAATTTTTCCCACAGTCAGTCTAAGAGCACCATTTATAACTGTTTGACATTGCATAACAAGGAAGTTATCTATGTAACCCTGGGCGTAGTTCGCGTAGTAGCGGTACGGGTAGCTACTCGAAGTGCACTTTACACTACGCAAGCTGCGCGTAGCTATGCGAACTGTGTAGTGCACTGTGCAAAATGCTGTTCGCACTGATTGCACAGTGCCGGATGCTTGTCCGCACTGTGCAATCAGTGCAAACCGCATCTTGCACAGTGCAAGCGTCGTTTTCTGCCACTCAAGTAGATTTCTACTTGAGCAGCAGCTTTCTCAACGAGGACTGGTAGTTTCTCATCGCGAGGAGTCACGAGCATACCCGACCACTCGCAATGAGAAACCTGACCTCCCCGCGTTGAGAATCTCGCCGGGAGGTTTATTTTCCACGCTCGCGATCGGCAACTTGATGTTGCTGATCGCGAACGAGGAAAAAGTCTCGCCGGGATGTCATTTTGCTCGCTCGCGGTCGCCAACTTTACGTTGAGGACCGCAAGCAAGCAAAAATTGACCGCTATGCTACGCTACGCGTGTTTGCACTGTGCTACGTGCAATTTGCGTAGTGCGAAGTAGCGCAAACTTAGCAAACGCGAGCATAGCGTAGTACTTTGCCCAGGGTTATGTAAGAGGTTATCATAATATTTAATTATATTACATATATAGTGGAAAAGTTCATATGTAGCCTTCCATTGCTTAATTGTTCCTCTACTTCTTCATGAACAAAAAAAAATTGAAAGTCGGATCCCAACCTGGTACTGCATTAAAAATTGACCACACAAATGAACGAAAAAATATATAATATTAAGATTCCCCAAAAGATGTAACGGTTACCCTAGAACATGAACCTGTAAAGAAATCGTTTGACCCATAGAAGAAAAAGCAACTTCACAATATTCACCCACAGAAAAAGTCTTGATAGATTGGGAACGATTTGCAGAATGACTGATGAAAGACAGATCGGTTTTGGATTGCCCTGGGCTTAAAATTTCACAACATTCCAATCACTGCCCCCATATCGGAAGGGATGGAGCGGTCCCTATTTTTTTCAAGTTACTTGAGCAACTGCTATCCATTGCTAAATGCCTGCAGCAAGTAAAAGCAGAAAAAAGACCTCGGACGCAAGATCTATATTGAAGTGTACAGTTCTCGAACACACAAATTCATCTTACCGTGACCTCCTTCCGCCCTTCCTTGAACTTCTGTGATAGGACTCTGATGTGGGTCAGAAAGCACATGGGGGCGGAGGGCAGGAAATAATGACTGACGTTATTGTTTTATTGCGCTGGCTTCCAGGACCTTAGTCTTATAAACGTTTCTGGGCCATCAAAGTGTGCACAATCATATATTGTGAACTGATGAGAAGAGTAACGCAATGCGCAATGCGTATTTTTAAATAACGGACTAAAATTCCTGCCAAAAAAGGAAAAAAACAAACAAGAGCGTGTTTCTGAAAACACAACATAATTTCCTATTTCTCTGTTTTTCTTCCATATACATGTCGCACAGCTGCTCTGTGACCCACAGCAAGGCCCAATCAGAGAACAGTGGAGGGAGGGCAGAGGGTCAAGCAGGGATGAATAGACATGTGGCAGCAGCCTTTTTTCCATCGCTGGATCTTGCTCAAGGTGATCAATCTTTGTAAATGTTCGGCTCCTTTTAAAGGGTCCTTCTGATGAGGCTGATTAATGCAGATAAACTGCTCTGCAATAATACTGTGCAAAAGGACTGGCAAACAGTATAATATTGCACAACAAGGCACATCTTTCCTGACCAAATGGCTATAAGATCCATACAGTACCAAAAATAAGGGCCACCGGTTGAACATCATAAAAAGGTGATCTTTTAAAAAAAAACCAAATTTTTGTCATGCTAAATGAAAACGAAATTGTATGTAGATATATATACATACCAACCATGAATATATGTTTGAAGGCATAGATCACCTCTGGAAGGATTACTCATATTTACTTTGAAGCTAAAGTAAACCCATCCAGCTTCACCCAAGACTGAATGTGTCTGTTAGGCTTCTGGAAAGACCTGGCTTGTTGCACCATGATTGGGACTGGCAAGTCATTTGATTTCCTATTTGTCTGTTTCTTTATTTATTCATTTAGTTTTTAATGCACTGGTGTGTGACAAAGCCACTGGCATAACGAAACTTGAGGGGGCCCCCATGCAAGGTACGTGGAGGGGCCCCCTCTGGACTAAATCAGGAGCTCTCCGGCCAGAGAACTGTGCTGAGGGGGCCCCTGGAGCGTGCCCCCGCACGGCGGGGGCTGCGGGGGCCTGTGTTACGCCACTGGACGAAGCAGCCACATCATATCTCAGATGAGCCTATCGAAAGGCAATGGGAAGTCGACAGCATCGTAAGGTCAGTGGGCCCAATCTACTGAAAAGTACCTCCTCTCCCTGTTTAGTGATGGGATGGGAAAAAAACTCCCTTCAGAGGATGGTCTTCAGATTTTTTACGACAGGAATGTTTTATATCTTCTTTAGAAGAAAAGGAAAACTGGAGTGGATGGACATTCTCTTTGAATCCTTGTTCATAACATCATACAAGCAAGGAATGTGCATAAAGGATAAGGGTTTTGGAATGTGTGCATCCTCCTTGACTCATTGTTCTCATACATGGATATCAGTGCCATTAGAGCGGGCTCGTCTCGGATATTGCCGGTCAGTTACCATGCTGATTCTGCTAGGGCAGGGTGATCTGCATGACCAGCGGCCCCTCTTCACCCACACAGAATAGAAGGCTCTACCATAAGCTGTGTTATCTCTCGCCAAGTAAAAAAGCGAACCACCAAGATATGGACTTGACCAGGATCCGATCAGATTTGCTGTCTATACTAAAATTAACAAAAGAGAACATTTTGGGGAAAATGATGGCTTCTGTTACCATTTTTTTTGCAGGTATTTGACTACTAAGAGAGTGAATTATGATAACACAAGGCCATTACAGAAGAGGTGTGGCGCATCGGCCAGGGTGCCTGACTCCGGACCACATGGTTCACGGTTCGATCCCCAGCTAAGGAAGCAGGTAAGCCCAGCACCATGTGGCTGTGGGCAATAGCTTGCTTCATCTTCCCGATGGCCCCCAGCGCCAGGACACCTCTCCGGAGGTAGCTGTGTGCTTTACATATGCTGACATTTACAGATGACACTACGATCATTGGGGTTGCTTGGGTATAGTGTGGTTGATATATACTATAGTCATATAAACCCCACCTCAAAGATTTATTGTACTTGTCTGTCCAATTATGAGTAAGCAGCTCCAACCCTCACTCCCCCTCGTGTTCAGTCTTTAGACCCCACAATTAAGTGAATATCCCCTGGAGCACCCCCTAACACCATTGGGGAAACCACTGATGGCTGTTGGCACTAAAGGCTGGTACCTGTGATATCTCTCTACCTTGCCTTGGCCAACCTAGCTACTGCTGAGCCTGTGTTCATCTAAAGGTAACATAACATGTGCATTTGTAAAGTGCATGTTCACTCAAGGGTATATTGGCGCTGAATAACAGATGTTTATTGTTAGTCAACTCAATGGTACTCATTTTAACGATCTCAGAAAGATGAAAGGCAGTGGTGGCTCCTCCGCTAATAGGGAGGAGTGTCGCCCCACTGCCAGGGCAGCAAAGAAAGGAGAAAATAAAATGATAATAACAGAATGTTATTATAATTTTATTTTTTCCTCCTGCTGTGGCAGTGCGTGAGGGGGCGGGCGGAGCTGCAGGGGAGGAGTGGAAGACACTGGAGGCTGCCTGCTTCCTGTTCCAACCAGGCGTTGGACACAGTAGAGAAGGTGCCAGACCCTTTTTTTTAAGCAGCCTGCGATAGCAACTGCCACTCCAGCGCATGCCCCCCACCCAAGAGCCGTGGCTGCCGCCCCTGATGAAAGGATGAGTGTACCTGCTGGGATTTTAACCTGTAACCATGAGGATGAACACAGGCCCTCTACAGTGGACGCGTTAGTCCACTAAGCCACCAGACAAGTATTTGGTTGCATTGCCATGGTGCCACACCAATGCAGACAATACCCAACATATATGGATAGACACTGTCCTGCATCTATGGAGCTGCTGGTGGGCCCTTATATAGCAAATTGCGTGGCTTTCTTTGGTGCCCGCATCTTTCGTTGTCCCCTCCACCCACACCCACAGGTATAGGGGATGCTGGAGTTCAGAACCGAAAGGTCACAATTTGCAAAGTAAAAAAAAACAGATGGAGTGTGGTAGGTGAAGGGAGACTTCTCATGCAGAAACTTCTTTCTCCAAGGAATTATGCACACGGGTACATTTATGTGAATTGGCTTACATTGTACCTTGAAGAAGGGCACATTTGACAGTGTTGTGCCATTTTGATAGCAAAGTTGTAATATTACAATCCCTGGTAAATACATAAAAGCCAAGGCCTTCATTTACTAAACATTTGCCGAGCACTTACTGAACGCTATGTGACGTAAAAGATTTTAAATCACATTTTAAAGAAATAGATGCGCAGTGCTAAATTGTGTTGCACTGCTCGGGTGTCCGCCCAACCTTTAGTCAGGACGTCTAGAATTGTGTGATTCTGTGGCCATGGCGTTTTTCGGGCAATTATGGATTTGTCTCATTTGCCACATAATCTTTGCACATACAGTATTACCATGTGTAATAATGTCAACATAATGAAGTAATATTATTATTAAAATGTTGCATTATGCCGCATAATTTGACTTTTATTACCGCACAATCTAGTCAGTCCACCTGCATATCTTGGTGCTACATTGCCACGTAATTTCAGTCGGCATTTGCCTTTAGTAAATTAGAGCCAAGGGGCCTCATTTATGAGAAATTACGCATCGCTGCGTGAAAGCAGCGATGCGTCACTTCTCAGTGTGCACTCCTTGCGTCATGATTGAGGCGTCATATTTATAATATGACGCATCATGTCGCAAGGAGTTACAGATACGTCAGTATTTCTGACGTATCTGTAGTCGCAAAAGTGACGCATTGCTGGAGTGTGTCACAAAAGTGACGCAACTCCAGCAATATGTACTTTCACATGGGCAAGTCCCATGTTGCTAGTGCCTGCGTCAGTCTTACGCCTGCCATGAAGTAGGCGTAATATTTTGACGCATTAGCGGCCAAGAAATGGCGCATGAAATCTTATAGATTACACTGCGTCACTTCCATGACCCTTTCTTGCATCAAAACGCCCCCCTTGCATACATTATACCTGGCGCAGGTATAATGTGGCGCAGGGGTTTACAAAGTGACGCATCTACCTAGATGCGTCACTTTGTAAATATGGCACAACAAGGCGCATTTTTTACTCCACTGGTGCGTCACATAAAGTGACGCACCGGCGGCGTAAAAGTGACGCACAGCCTCATAAATGAGGCCCCAGGTGTGCAGTGCATTGCCTTGTGCTGTCTCATTTGTTTGTGTGCGTTTTCCACACACTGAATGTTGTACTCGGGTCTCACCAACCCTTACAAACACAATACAAGGTTCATCATGGACGCTCGTGGTACAATCATGTGCTCTAGACTATAAAGCGCTGCGTTGCCCCGCAGTTTCTTCGGGCTAAGCACGTGTTATATCAAACACTTGAAAAATGGCGGCCATGAATATTTATTTTTAGCTAGGCACCGTGCCACCTGCTGAAAACACGGTATCAAAGTAAATAGTTTAAATGTACAACGCTCACTTAATGCACCCCAGCCCCATTACAACCTACTCTCAAGATTTCCGAACCATGCAGGAAAACCTTTAACAAGTTCGGTTTGTCGGCTTGCCGCTTATTATTTTGTTTTTGAAAACAACTGCCTTGCTAAGTCGAAAAGTATGTCCCGTTCGAGATTCATATCTCCTGTGAGCAACAGAGGGCGCCTACAGTCACTGTGTCCGGAGCAGGCGCACGTCGAACCCCTCGTGCTGCAAGAATCACAATACCTAACATTAGTAAACTTCGGCGGAGCCAAGGTAAGCGACCACATGTTTTGATGTATGACACATTTTTTCTCTAGTTCCACTTTTACTATACTTTTGGATGCCAAGCTCTCATATTCTGATACAATAACGAGTATTGAAAATAACAACAGCGAATATGAAATTACGATTCTTTGCCTGGTCGCACTCACATAGAAATAGGATACTAGATCACTCGGCATAGCCCAATCCACTCACAAAAACCTGAATGCTCTTTTACTTTTTTTTTCTTGATTTACAAAGTGGTGTAATAATTCCACTGAAAAGCCATGTCAGGATTATGTTTTCAGGCATTCTATTATACCTGTCAGGTGATTTTTTTAAGTCACGTGACAGCTATAATTGAACATAGGATAGCATTATGTCATGTTACTCGGAGAAGAAGTTTGTACATGTCATCGTGTGCTGCAATGTTCCAGTAGTTGAAGGTTCTGGAGGGTGTGAACTGAACATGAGCGGTTGTAGGTTGATTGTGGTCTTGTAGGCTGGTGGTATGTAGTGCTCCTTGAGTAAAGTCAACCATATGCATTTGAAGTGATGACTACTTGATTATTGACCTTAACAGGTTCTGTACAGCAAAGTGGAAAGGGCAGGTGAATATTCAAAAGCACATTTTTTTCCTCTTATTTTCTGTGACAAAAGTTCTTCATCTACCCAGGCATGCCACAGCCGGCCCGACAAAATGACTCCAGTGGAGCTCTCGCTAAGCTCCAACTCTTTAAAAGAGAGGCTGAGCTTGCCTGTGAGTGCAGAAAATGAGCCAAGCTATGGCGAGGTAAATTAAAAAACTATTTTTGCAGTTGGCATCATCATTTAAAAGTAAGACTGGTCATCAGTGATGGCTGCAGACATTGGAGCCTCAACACTGTCAGTTGAGACTGGTCATCAGTGATGGCTGCAGACATTCGAGCATCAACACTGCCGGTTGAAGACCCAGGGTTTACCTCGCTTTGCAGGGATTATCCTGCATCCCCAGTGTAGTTAATACCCATGGCAGAGTCTAAGTGATATAAATTCATAACTGTGCTCTATCTATTGTTGACCTGATGATGGCCCATTAAACTGCTTGAAGGTCTAAATGCCATTGAAATACACAGCTACAAATGTGTTTCTGGAAGTTAATCTAATGCAGAGTTTGCCAAATTGAATGTTATCGGCTCACCAAATAGAGCCGTCTTCTGCAATTACTTTGTTTACAATCTGTCACCATCCTTTTGTTTAATCACTTTTTAGGTTTGCTTTCTCAGTTCACTAGCAGCATGTGTTCACTTTTGTCTTTGAGCACAATTAGGTTTTTACTAGGTTGATTTGATATCCATGTCTTGCGTATATTCACAAACATTAATCATTTCCCCCAAATGTTTCTTTATTTGCATGGTCTTTGCTGAATATGTTTGCTTTGCATTCAATCCATGGTGTGACATATTAAGTATTTCAGTATAACTTTCCTTCAACTATTTTTAAATGATATTTTATTACTTTATACAGAGATGAAGCAAAAACGTGATCTCTGCTCTCCCTTCTATAAAGAAAGCCCTACTTGTCAGGAACATGATTTATGCCCAAGAACAACCATAGTTGAAGGATATTACCAACATTACCACCAAAGTCAGATATTTTCCTTGCTTATCAAAGTATAATTTTATGTCACAGGGGAGGTTAATGCCTTCCTCCTTCAGGGTAACGCTTAGACATGCACATAACAAACTAATAAAAGGTCTATAGACCTTCACATACTATTGGTATATCTCAAACTTTCTATTCAGTAAAGACAACTTGGAAAAAGAAGAAATGTGATATTTCATTTTTTCTTAGAAACCTACTCTACACTCATTAACACGAGTTAGGGTGAGATACAGGAATTGAATCAGCAATTATGCACATATTCAGGTATCTCTTACCTCTCCTCGATGAGAAGAAATAGGTATATTTAGCCTCATGGGTCAATTGACTGCCTTAGTAATAGCAGACCACCATTAAATGTCTGGACAACTTGTCAGTTGTATCAAAGTGGTCTTCGATGACTAAAAGCAGGAAGTATGGAATGGCGTATTAAAAGATTAGTCCAAATTGAGTACCTGTGGTTTACCCCAGGACTCCTAGCATCCTTTGATGTTCAACATGTGCACTCAATCCATTGCAGCAAAATCTTGAGCAGCAAAGCCTCCGAATAGCAGATCTAGAAGCTTCAGACTGCTCGGAACAAGGACAACAAATTATGCTTTGAACTTGAGAAGCAAGACAAGTGATTGAGATACACAGCCGAGGAACTGGGCACACAATCACAAAATTGACGGGATATTAATTTCAAGTTACTCACCCAACTGAACAGAAATTGAACAGTCTACTTCAGCCACTATGGACCCAAAAACACTACCAGCAGCTCACAAAAGAGTTGAAAGTCTTGACCTGCCTAACATTATATGAAGTCAACATCCCATTTAAATTTGGGATTTGTCGGCCATACAGACATGAATGAACAGCTACTTCTTCAAACTCAATCCTGCCCCCTACTGCAAGAACTGCTGGTGCAGCAGTAATCAGCCATCCAGAGAGCAAGATGCTCCAAATAATTCATATTTACATCGTCAGAGATAGGATCTGAAACTAAAACAACTATCAACTTTTACCATGTCCGAGCTCACCTGGTTTCATCCTAGGAGAACTCACAGTGAACCTGTGACCCAAAGAACCTAAACTGGATGAAAACTACACATAAATATGATTAAAGAACCTTATAGATCGCTGCTCCTTTATGTAGAGAGCATATCTTGTTTTAATCTGTCTTTTCCCCACAGACAACAATTTCCCCCATCCTAACTATTCATACTCCATACCAATCATCCTCCAAAACAATTCTCCTGAGGCCACACATCTTTCATATTAAGCCTCTTTTCTTTCAAGCCATAGCTCTGCAAGGTCGCCCCTATTCTGGCCAGCCATTCTCATTACAAACTCTTATCCAAATCAACTCTTTTAAATGATGCATCCGTTATCATACATCCTCAGACCATTGTTGCTCCAGGCTGTACAGAGAAAGATGAGACAAGGTTACATTTCTACAGCTTACACCTCAAATAAAATGTGCATCACTTCTCCAGTCTATGCCATCAGCAGATTACAAAACCACCAGACGGGCCTCCTCTGGACCATATCTCCTCCACACCATTTGACCTTCAGACAAACCCTGCCCTAGACCAAACCTCATCCATACCATGCTAAAACTAAACCATCATAGATATGTTTTATATAGTTTGTAGACTATGTCAATGCTATCTATCTATCTATCTATCTATCTATCTATCTATCTATCTATCTATCTATCTATCTATCTATCTATCTATCTATCTATCTATCTATCTATCCATCCATCCATCCATCCATCCATCCATCCATCCATCCATCCATCCATCCATCCATCCATCTATCTATCTATCTATCTATCTATCTATCTATCTATCTATCTATCTTGCTGCCTGTCTGTCGGCGCGTCTGATCATCCATACTCACTCATCATCCAATATTTTAGGCCACAATGGTTTGGACAGTGGTCAACCAAGTGAAAGCATTGTTTCAGAAGTTCATGTGAAGAACTTGCCAATGTGCAAGCGACGTAACTTTATTCTGCGCAACTACAAACACTGACTCACAGGTTAAGTATCATGGTTGTGTTTGTGCATTGCACGTGACACCATTTTTGTTTGAATCGGTATATACAATAGCAGTACAAGCGGTAGGTCGGATTAACTGAAGAAAAGTGTTTTTAGGGATAGCTTTTCTTCATATTAGCTTTGTACTGGTGTCTGCCATAAATATTGCATCACATATCAACAAAATGAAAGATAAGGGCACGCACTAGAGAGTTTTCTGCAAACAAAAATATATTTGAAGAGAGAAAAGTTGGTCATTTTTACCAAATGATTATATATTTAATGGAAAGATACTCTATTATCACAAGTGAAGGGAATTCCAACAGATGTTTGAAATCTTGAGAGTAACAAACCCTGGCTCAAAAAATAGATATTTTCAGTTCCTAATTCAAATATGGCATCCTTTGTTGTCTGCAATTGAACAATAGACTGCAGACTGGGAGCCCCCGCTTACCCGGCCATCCCTCACTCAGGTAGCTGGTGCTAGCTGGACACTTTTCCAAAAGCACAAAGATTTCCTGTGTTTCAGAGACAGTCAATATGGCTATGGCCCTCCTCTCCCCCAAGGTCATGATCAGCTCTCCTCGAATGAGAAGGCCGTCTTTCAAACCAGCTGTGGCGTCCGACCTGAACAGTAGCATCCTTTATTCTGTGCCTTACATTTGCCGTCTTGTACCCTGAACATCTTCTTTCATTGAGTGCACTATTGTGACCAATTTGCTCTCTCTCCTCTTTTTAGCCAGTTACATCTGGGATAACTTTTTTATTGGTCTTCCGAAATGCTGTAAAATTGTGGGTCCTGGATAGCCTGCGTACGCTTTCTGGAAGCCGAACCACTTACAAAAGGTGTTCCTGTGGTGTCCATCGCTGAGCGCTCAACCGGCGGAAATAACTCGGTTGCCACCATCCCTTTAATAGAACTCTCCAGTAGCAAAGTGTCAAAAGGTTGTGGTATATTTCTTTTTACAACGCTACAAACCACGGGCAAATATACAGAAAAGTAAGTTGCCCATTGATGGAGGACACTAGTGTTTATTGACAGACACTACTGTATATGGCTTCAGCAGGCCTTTTCCTCATGGGCCCGACACTGCTCTGAAAAAAATCTCTGTTCTGGACACTAGAGTACTATTTAATTAATTTGCATGGAGTGCCACAGTATATTTATTTTCAAGGGGCTTTCGTGCATGTGAGAGTTTCAATAAATCCTCTGCTGTCACATCTGAAATGGTATTAAATCTCCATTTTTCGTCATATGTAGGAAACTAACTGTTGGCTTTCCAGACTTTTAGTTAAAACAACCCTTTTAGTGCTGGACTATTCATTCTGTTCATAATCACCTTTCGAATTCAGACTTTGCTATCAAGTTTTCGGAGGAACGCATACGATGAAATATATTATAATGATTTTTTCTCACAGTCTTGTAAATTTATAATCGTAGAAATAACAGGTGTAAGTGGTAATAACTGAAAGGCTCTCACAGTAGAGGGTTAAAGAACTGTTTTAAGACATCGTAATTGAAACTTGTGACGTTTAGTTAACACATACATCTCTGCAACGCTTATATTAAGATATTACACTGCCTTTGAGGCAGACCACTAAAATGATAGATGCAACAATAATTGACGAAGCTTTTTGGAGCCATTGGCTTTGCCAATGCCTTTTATAAGTGCTATACAGTTTTGGAAAGACTCTGTCTAGCATAGCAAAACATTTTTAAAAAGCATAATGACGTGTGCATGCTCTATTATGCATGTGCGCCTCCAATATGACTAGGTGCCATTTTCTCTTTATTTAAGAAATTGAAGTAGTCCAAAAGTTATTTTAAGGTGAACGAGCCGACAACAATTTGCTGCCTAGTCCGCTGCAAAAAAAAAAAAAAAAAAAAAAAAAAAAGAAGAGAAGAAAAGAAGACTGAAGTTTGGAGGGGGGACGGCAGAGTATGATGGAGGGTAGCAACAGGGAGTGAGCGGTTGGGAGCGGGGAGCCGCATTTGAGGGAGGAACACAAGAGTGAGACATGAAGGGTGGGTGGAGAAGGATATAGGCGCAAGAGAGCAACAAGAAGAGTGGCAGAGTGGGAGACAGATGTAAAAAACATGCATTTTCACGAAGTGCCCAACCAAAAAGAAAAAAGTAGTGCCTGAAAAGTAAGCAGTGGAAGGACACAAGTAATAGGACACACATAATAAGGCTATGCTGCAGGAGATGGACAAACACATGAACAGAAAGGAATGCTTACCTATCTCCTTCTTTCTCTCTTCTATTCTCCATATTTTCCCTGCTCTCCACTCTTATTCTTCTACCAAGACAGTGGAAAAGGGGACAGCCAAGCATAAACACCACTTACCTCTATCATTGATATCTACAGCCAGTTTGGGCTGATACCCTGAAACTGTAGAGCGATGTTAACTATATGTGTAACAAATTCTAATAAAATACTTTGAAATAAATAAAATGTAAAAAAAAGAAAGGAATGCTTACATAAGCTAACATAAAGTAGGCATATGAGAGTGATAATAAAGTCAACCAATGGTAAGCAATGGGTGGGTTCTAAGCCCACTGTACCCTGACGTTAGTCTTTTCACAAACCAGACAGCTTGTACTATCTCGTAGGCAAGACCTAAAAATGGCACTCTCATCATGATGCCTATGTATGAGAACTTGAAAACTCATGTGTCAACATATGTACATAATGGTAGATCTCTCAAGAGGGATATTAATTTATGCAGAATGGGCTGAATGGTACATTCCAAGGTATAGAACTGCGTGGTAATGCAATATTTAGACATGCTCAACAATTAGGACAATATTCACGTGAGCCCCGTGGGTGGCAAGAATCGCTCTCCCAGAATGGACAATATGGAAATAAGCTCATCCTCAACAAGCATTATAAAGCCAATGGGTATAACTTTACCAGGTAGCATTTTTTAAAATTATTTTTTGGAAACATGCAACATGCACAAACAAAAATGCAAACATAAAAACATATAACAAAAATAGGAGCGGCCCAGCAGTCCAGACACAGTAGCTCTGGAACAGAAGTGCACACCTTTCAGGAGACTATGTTTATGTGGAATATAGCATGTTACAATGCGTGCTTTGCAACGCAGTAGTTTACAACGCGGTTGTTACCATGACTGCGTTGTTACCAAGTGTGTCTTACCTCGCAAATTGTTTCAACAACTTGTTCTAGGGTGCGTGCTGGACTTAGGAATAGTATTCATTACTATTCCTACTCCAGTTTGCACAACAGCAGGGAAGGTGTTGAATTTAAAATCCAACACATTCCCTGGTGTTGCACGCCCCCTAGATGAAGTAGTTGAAACGACTTACGATGTAATGACACACATGGTAACAACGCAGTCGTTGGAACAATCGTGTTGTAAAGTACCGCGTTGTGTGTGTTGCGATGTATACGCTGTTTCCCGTTTATGTGTACAAGCAGAGTGCAAGTGAGCCATTGAATGAAGTGGGCTGACCCACTGCTCCATGCTGTGTGCTGTGGCTGAACAAATGCCAATACTGTTCCTTCTGTATACGAACTAAACCTTCATCTTGGACCTGAAGACAACATGAATTCTAGTCTGGCTACTTAGTCTGAATAAATCATTTTATTTATTTTCATTTTTTCAAAGAAGTTTAGTATTTGAAATTCAACACTTTTTACATTTTATATTATAACAAACAACTCAAAATGGGAAAAATATATCCAATGAAGAAGAATATATACAGCATCTACAACTTTCCATTCATGACATCATTCGACCTACTCAACCACTCAAAAACAACTTTCTCTAATACAACAGCAACAACACATGTATTTACAGTTGATTTCTGATTTCATATAAAAACTAACATAGCCATAGACCTTGATTGAACCTCAATTTGCAAACTTTTTACAAATGCAGGAAAAATTATTCTATTTTAAGAGTCTTATGGCATAAGCAAAAAAACGGGTCTACGTGTTTCGAACTCCTAATCAGTGGGGAGTTCTCATCAGGACCAGAAAGCTTGGGATTCCACAAGCCTGCTAATGCAACCTCGACGCTGGACAATCTCACACTCAAACATGAATTATCGCCATTTCTGCATGATGTATGTTGATTTCTAATTTAGCCTTTCTTCCATTGGAATTGATATCGGCGCCCGGAAAGAACCTCTATGCTCGACTCGCGCCGCAGACCGACTCGATCCAATGCTGTCCAGAGTCGGTCTGCGGCGCGAGTCGAGCGTAGAGGTTCTTCCCGGGTGCCGATATCAATTCCAATGGAAGAAAGGCTAAATTAGAAATCAACATACATCATGCAGAAATGGCGATAATTCATATCTGAGTGTGAGATTGTCCAGCGTCGAGGTTGCAATAGCAGGCTTGTGGTTTCCCACGCTTTCTGGTCCTGATGAGAACTCCCCACTGATTAGGTGTTCGAAACGTGTAGACCCGTTTTTTTGCTTATGCCATAAGACTATTAAAATAGAATAATTTTTCCTGCATTTGTAAAAAGTTTGCAAATTGAGGTTCAATCAAGGTCTATGGCTATGTTAATTTTGATATGAAATAAGAAATCAACTGTAAATATATGTGTTTATGCTGTTGTATGAGAGAAAGTTGTTTTTGAGTGGTTGAGCAGGTCGAATGATGTCATGAATGTAAAGTTGTAGATGCTGTATATATTCTTCTTTATTGTATGTATTTTTCCCATTTTGAGCTGTTTTGTTATAATATAAAATGTAAAAAGTGTTGAATTTCAAATACTAAACTTGTTTGAAAAAATTAGAATAAATAAAATGATGAATTCAGACTAAGTAGCCAGTCTAGAATTCATGTTGTGTTCAGGTCCAAGAAGAAGGTTTAGTTTGTATACAGAAGGAACAGTATTGGCATTTGTTCAGTTTATTATTGGTCAGTGGCTTCACCTTACTGTTGGGAGTCCAAACCCAGTGGTGGTTTTTGTTGGTGTGCTGTGGCTGGCAGAAGCAAATTTGAATGATGCTTGAATAGACCAAAGGATGTAGAGAGCTGACTGAAACACCCTGAATATGCATATTTGCATGTATTTTTGTTCTGATGTTTTGGGAAAACATGAGGCTGGTAAGATAGCAATAGCTGTCTCTGGATAAGACCTAAAAAGGACTGTTAAAATGGCCTCTTAGCACAATGTATGGTGAAGCACTAGACACAGGTCTGTAGTGAGCAGTATTGCAATAATGAAATGTGCTCAATATAAAGCAAAAAGATCACAAACGTACAATGGATGATATATCAAAATTCTATAATGGACTGTGAAGCAATAGTAACATGCCCCAGTTGTGGGTATTACAATGGTAACATTCCCACAATGGATTATATAGCCAGCTCTAATCAAAGCCAGACTGGGAATCAAAAGCAGCCCTGGTAATAATGTTCAAACCAGCCCCTCTCCCTTTGTCTTCTCAATAACTCTCTCTCTTTACATCCATCCATCCATTCTTTCTCCTTCCTTCCTCTCTTTCTTCTCCCTCTCGGATCACTTTCTCGCTTTCGTTCCCTTCCCTCCCTCTCTTTTTTTCTCTCTTGAAGGCATCCTGTGCCCTCTTTAATTAACCTTAGGGAGCTATGGAAAGTGACAGATGCACAAGAAGTGGTCATGGCCTTTCAAAACCTGCCTCCAGCTGATTTGAGGAAATGCCTGGTGGAATAAAAGGTATGTCCGGCCTTGGCTCCAATGCAAGTATTGCCAGAGGCTCAGGAAAAATGACATTTTGCTACTTAGGTGCTCCCCCTTCCTAATTAGGAAGACATATTTGAGGCTTTTAGTTGCAATCTTGTGCACCTTTAGAATATTGCCATAAGGTGGCTTCCATTCATTAACATAATATAATGCTGGCCCCAAGTAAAGCAATAGATATTGGCTCCGATAGCTGATACAGATGTAGTCATTCAGCTACAATTGACTATAAAGCAATTCTTATAAGCACTGAAGGCTATAATAACACCCATGTACCAGATTAGGATGGAATGACAAGAGTTACTTGCCATACTGGAAGGAGTAAGGTGATACTCATAGGTGTGAGGAGGAGTAGCGGGAATGGCACACTCACAATGGACTGTCTAGCAATATTTCTATACCCACAATGGATGCTGTGGTAATACCCTGCACTTATCAACATTGGACAAACACCCATACTTGCAAGCCTACAAAACAAGAGATAAAAAAAGCGAGGCAAAAATAGAAGGGGAGAAAGGATACTTAAATAGCAAGAGAAAGGGGTTGAACACGGGTATGGGAAGTGCCACTCAGTGTTCTGTACTGCGTGGTGAGCAGTGATGGAAACATCAGGAAGCCTATACAGAAACTACCGATCCTGCTCCAAATTCTTCTAAAATTATATTAAATTTCCTCTTCGTCAATGTAATGACTGTCCCAGAGATCAACTAGGTTTCCCCACTTATAGCTTCACAAAGCTTGGTAAACAAGAAATCCCCTTTGAATGTGAAAGAATAAAATACACCTGGACAGTTTTACAGTGGGTTGTGCATGAGCTTGTCCATTGCTTGATTTACACAAATAAATAATTAAATAAATAAATAAGTAAGTAAGTGAAGGCGCCCAAAGTTTTTCTTAAGATTCTGTAGCTGGTGCTATAGAGTGCTCGGGTGGAAGAGCGCTAAGGCTGCCTAGTCTTGATTCCACCTCATGCCTCTTTCTACCACCCCCTCCATTTCTTGCCTCTTTTATCTTTTTCATATGTTCTCATTTGCAGCTGTTTCCCATCTTTCTCTTTATCATCCCCTCTTCTGATTGCATCTGTTGCTCTAGGTCCAAGTCTGAATGAAAATAAGTAACAGTGCTCAAAGAAACGAGTCCCAGTGCCTACCACCGGCAACCCCCGGCACAAAATAAGCTGTAACTCGTTTCAACCTAATACCACACTGGAGCGAAATGTTCACAGCAGGCAATCAAAGAACAGAAATTCAGCCGATATCAGCACAAAAAAATAACTCCACTATCAAAATATGTTTGTCTTGCTCGGTTTTACTTCGATTATGTGCTCTTACTTCAGCTCGGATGTCCAATCGTTATGAATCCATGACACAGCAATCTGCCCGGCCGCCCAGGCGTGCTCGGGGCTGCTCCAGCGAGCTGGGAGGCCGGCCTGCCTAGCAATGCTCAGACCATGACCGGCGGGAACAGCTTGATAAATGGCCAGTTTATAATGCTGTCATGCCCGTTTTGCCCTATGGGAAATGTGGGAGTCTCTCAAACCAGCTTATTACCAACCTGTGGCTGGAGCAATGATCAATCACGCTGATCAGATATGGCAAACACAGTAACTGATATAACGAAGATGTCTTACACCGCGCAGTTGAGGTGAACATGACAAATGGTTGGGGCGGGAGGAAATGACTGAACAGGAGGAGACGAACGAGATAGCGTATCTGCGCGCGAATACAAAGATCACCGGGGACCGAAGGGCTGCGTTTGACACCCTTGAACAAACACACGCTCTGCAGATCGAATTTACGCGGCTGCGCCCATGCCTGCCCTCGTGAACGTCCTCCTGACGTGACCAATCAGCGCCAGCCCTCTGCTTTTACTTTCTCGGTGCCTGTCGCTAACTCTCTGATGCCAAGTGGATGGGGGAGATGCACATGTAGGGCTTCCATTTGCATTATGGCTAGGGTGACCAGAATTTTAAAGCCAAAAACCGGGACATTTCACGAAAATAGAAGAAGGGCTACAGTTTTACTTCAAGCGAGTGCGCAGAATGACAGCGCTCCTCAGCAGAGAATTACAGAACAAGCAGTTATTTAGAACCAGGGCTCGAGTCGGGGTACCACACGGGTGGACGGCGTCCCCCCACTTATTTTACCGGGAGCTCGATAACTATAAACTGCAACTGAGTACAAGCCACCTTTCGAGACGTCACTTCCTGTCGTCCCACCACTTCTTTTTTTAGGACTTTTGCCCTGTTTAGAACATACATAAAATGCAAGTTTTAAACCCAGAAGCTTGCCTGTTAATTAAATTGCTTTCTTGAAACAACTGATAACTATCCCTGCTTTGTAAAACAGAAAAAAGCAACTCCTGCCGTTTTCAGTCGACCCTCTCTAAAAACCGACCGGGACAGGAGCTAAATTTACTGAAATCTGCCGGGTCAGCTGGGGTTTAAAATCGGGATCGTCTGGGCAAATCCGGGACACCTGGTCACCCTAATTCTGGCGATGTGCGATTTACGCTTGCTCCTCGCTTCCATGTACAGCTTTCAAATGCCCCTACCTTCTACTCCTGTTACTGTACATATCGAAATTCTGAGATGTGCAGTCAGTACTGCATCCCCCTGAGGTTTTTCCTGGGGTAAATGTTGGCAGGTCAAACCTGCCGAGCCTCCAAATGCCCTTTACATAGTTATACATGCTGAATTGAGAAGAGGAAGTGGTGAATTTCATGGTATGCTCCATTTTCAGAGTAAAAAGTCAGAATAGGAGCTATCCCCAACTGATAAACAGCTGATCTTTCACTATTGGTATTTCTTTAATAGTGTGGTAAATACTTAACATCCCCGTCACCTCCAATCAGAATCAGGGCCTAAGTATGTTAGTGTTATTGTCCATCTTCTTGAGTTTTGATGTTGTATGTGTTTGTGTGTGTGTCCTTTGCAAGGTTTACAAGCTGAAATTGTACCTGTCGTGTTATTCAGCCGTGTGGTACAGTCGAAAAGGTTCCCACACCTTATTGCAAATTTACCCCACAATTAATTCTCTCAAAATCAATTTTGAGTAGTTTCTCCAAATCACATTTCTAACTTCCAACTTAGGGGGCAGGCATCCACGGCCAATTGTGAGTGTGTTTCTTTTTTCTAGCAAAATCAATAAATGTCCCCTTGAAAGTGGAATCCTAGATTATTCTATCTAGCAAGTGTATATGGCGCATCTGCCACTAATATAGCACCCTGGTGCACAACAGTGCTTAATTTTAGCCGGTTGTTTCAGGTGCTCAGTATCAGCACTTAATTGTCAACACTGGCACTTATGACAGCTTCCACATGGTGGCACTGTTTGTCACATCTAGAGATGAGCACAACTATACATGGATATTGACTCTATATACATTTAAAATGACTAATACCTGCCACCAAAGCCATTTCTATAGCTTTGGAAACTGAAATAGTCTGAACTGTCAAACCTTTAGGAATCTGATGGTTAGTAGTTGTTTTGGTACTGTCATTGGGAGCAATGGCAGGGGCAATGGGTGGTAAAAGCTCCAGTAGCCTCCTGGTGAGGTCCCTGGTACTTATTTTCTTTTACAAATTAAGCCCTGCCAAACTTCTAGAGGAAACTACTGGGGGACATTTATGTTTCTTAAGGGACTTGTGAGGTTGTAGTATGTCAGATGAGGCAACAGTTTTGTGAAGCCATGGCATGTGATCATGGTTATATGGTGGTGAAGTTTTTCGAAGAAATGTTGCTCCACATTCAAGGTAGCTGTACCTTTAGTTGGGAGGGGATCTTCGCAAGTCTCCTTGATCAGTACTTTGGTACATCATCTTGACTTGGAGGGAAGCACTTTGCAACACCCCTAGGAGTGTGTGCAAGAGACACGTCTCTCTTTGTTTCTGCTTCACCATCAATGTCAGGTTCATGTCTAGCAAGTGTAGGAAGCCATTGCATTGTGACCTTGAACATGAAGGAACCAGTAGTGCCTAGAGTGTAAAGCAGCAGTCCACCGAAAGGAAAATCTAGAAGCCAGCCCATTGAGGTGAAGCCTAGCTGGAGACTGTCTTAAAGAAGTGAGCTTCACATGAATCATGCTGATTTTTAATCCCGGAGCACCCGACCTGCTGGAAAATCTGGGCTGTAGTTTCTCAGTGGTGAGCTTAACTTGCTTCTGTCCAGTACCTCAAAATTCCTGACCTAGTAGTAGTAGTGTCAGCACTAGCTGTAGTAATTGATAACTTCTAACAGTACTACTCGTGTTAGCTATTACACATGGAAGGGACTTCCTGCTTAGATGTGGTTCCAAGGCAGAAAAACATCTAATATTGCAAAACAGAGAACCCGGCAACCTTAATATTTCGGTTCACAGATACTGATACTTAATTTAAAAAATGTATGGCCCAGAGAGGGAAAGACTTAATTTACACATGTCTTTGTATTCATAAACCTGCTATTATTATTCATTTCATTTACATTTATAGCCTTTCTGCACCGTACATAGATAATATCCTATGAATCATCATTGCATATCATTAGAACAAATAAAAACATTCATTCAATTGTAACCGCCTTTTAATTCTCTTCATTAACCTGATTCATACTTATTACATGCCCACATCCGCCATTTTATAACCCATTAATACATTTCTTATTTGGTCTTGGGTGTTTGTGATCTCTCTTATATATTCAGCTTACTTGGCCCTACTTTGGGGTCCATTACACTTTGATTTGCAGTTATCATTTGGCAGTTAATCCCACACTTTATCATTATTTGTTATACATCTGAGATCATAGGGATTATACAAAATAACACATCCAAATATTCTGTATTTTTATTGTTACTGTGGCTAATGTTCATTCACCTCTCAGCGCGTGTTTATGTGTGAAGCGCCTTCTTCTAGAATGCCACATGTTCAACTCAATACCTCGTTTGGAATTCAAGTGACTTGCAATCAAATTAGAACCTTCCTGACCCATACATTGCCAAAAAACGTTTATAAAATGCAATCCTTTACTCTCTCAATCGGTCATGGGACCCACCACCTTATATCCCCACCAAGTGCCTTTTCCCTTTTTGTGTCTAGAGCTGTCTTCAATGAACCAACCAATTCTGGCCCAACCGTGGCGCCCCATGCTTTATTAGAACCATGCATCTGTACAGACTAGTTTTGTATTGAAATCAAATTTGATGAATGAGGTTATGAAATAGAAAGAAAAGGAGGTTACAATTGAATGAATGTTTTTATTTTATTGAATGAATGGTTTGATATAGTATGCAATCTTTTTTCCAATACTACTCTTTGTAGCACCACTTTAATGCTACTAGTAGTATTAATAACAGTAGAAGTACTGTCGCATTGCCAGCTGTAGTACTAGTGCCAGCAATAGTACCAGTTTCAATAGTTATTACAGGTGTGGCATAATGGAACCTGCTGCATTTATAATTGCAGCTATAGTAGCAACATCAGAAGTATTTGTTTATTTACATAAAAACGGGTCAGAGAATAATTGTAGTACTAATAGTAGTACAACTACTAGCGGTTGTAGTGATACTGGTAGCAGTAGTTGCTATTTGAATGGTACTAATAGAAATGTAGTGCTAGTAATGCATGCAGTACCAGCAGATGTAGTAATATTAGTAGAGACAGTAGTAATAGCTGCTGTACTAGTTGCAGTAGTGGTAGTGTTACTAATAGGACTAAAGGCAGAACTGTTCATATGAGTTGAGGGTTTCTGTGTCGTGATAACACATTTCCTACCTGCTTAAAGGCCATATAAGACACACAAACTGACCTGCCCCATTATTTCCCAATTAAGATAATCCCATGAATTAAATATTTGGAACACAGCCATGATAGTGGTCTAGGCCATTTAAGGAGGTGTTCCCACATAAAATCGCACTGCCATCTGCTTTAGTATTAAATGTATGCTGAAATTTGAACTAGGCGTAGGTGTGGTGAAACTCTGAAGTCAAGTGAAATTGGTGATCTATGCTCTACGCAAGGAAGAATAGTGTTCACCATCTTCGTCTGAGACATAGTTTCACTTCATCAAACCTACTCCCGGGATGCTGTGTTAACGTTTTTGCTCGCTGTCACTCAGGGCTTGCCATTTCCGGCTTGGCAGCGGGGAAACACAATGGCCGCCACTCTGCTGCCGCACAACCGCCATATGTCCTGCTCTGGTATTTATGGCAGCGGGGAAATGAGAGCTGTGCTGTACCACTAAAAATTAAATTAAGCCACAGAAAGGTATGATGGAGACCCGGACCAAGTTTTTAGAAAATTCTAAACTAAAGAAGTTTCGAAATTAGCATTTTTGCACACCCTTAATTTTATAACCATTGTAGTATATGACTCCTTTATTGGCCAGCTTGGGTAGCAGATTTCCATGCTTCTTTTGCTGGACCTTGAGTTCTTCAGCATCCTGTAAACTGATTAACCTGAAATAATGAATGGATCGAACTGAAAGATTTCTTTAAAACGTTTAATTTAATTTACAATCCCTTTACCTTCTGCATTGAAAAACAATTACTGGCAACAACAGGATGTATTTGTAAGTATGTTTAACATACATATTGTTGGTACTGAGTCTTCACATGATCTGAATAGAATACAAATGATCACAAAATATTTTAATTGATTTTGGCAACTCTTTTTAATTGCATTCTGGTTGAATTATGAGACCGCAATGAATATACAGACTGCTGATATGAAACAAACTAAACTGAATCCTGCGTGTGTGCTATTTTACAAACATCAAATTTGATGCAATGAGTACACATGCAAATCAATTCCTGTTGTTGCTGCGGCCTGGGGGGCGAGAGCGACTTAGTGCAAAAGACTTGCCGAAAATGGACCAACCATTGTAATATAATTCACACCCTTGGAGTGGAAGTGACTTACTCCCCAGGACACTGGTGTCTCTGTGGTTAGCAGTACATAATTATAGAGCACATGCAATGTTTTTTCTTCAAATGCTTTTATGTAAAGAATGTTTGAAAAATGTACATGACTCCCTACGGAAAAGAAATAAGCAAATTGCTAAGCTGCGATAAAATAACAAGTGAAAAAACACCTAGAGGAAGTGCATGTACACTCAAATAAATATACTAGTTCTTTGGGTTGAGAAATATATTTTTCATGTTCAGAAACTCCATTTTTTTATTGTGACCTCTAGAAAAATGATGTTCACAATTCTCAACTTAATTAGTAATAGACTAATTTGAAACTGTTGTGCCTTTGCAATTGTCTCCTTATTCTATCATTGTCAACGTATCAATTCTTTGACTAGGCCAAGTTGATCAACAGATAGCCTCTTGATTAATAAGTGTGAGGTGTAGGTAAGAGACCTCCATGATCTTCTACCCATTTTGTCAATTTATTAAAACAATTATTTACTGGAGATTCCTTTACCATTTAGTCAAAGTTGTCCTTTCCGAACCGTTAAATGGATAGCTTTAACCACCACTGAACATCATGGCAATCACAATCTCGATTTGAAAGTCAACCACATATTAGTAAATCCTAGAAGCATCATGTTATGAAGAAGTTTATGTTAACCCATAAAGTTACCTATTTTAGAATGTTAAATGAAGAGATGCCATTGTTATGTTATGTTATGTTATATGGGTATTTATTACGCGCACAACTACTCCTGAGTATCCTGGCCACAAAGAAGGAAAAAATAAAAATAAATATAAATACACACCTTTGAAATTGTGTACTCACTATATGTCCTGTCTTTCACAATCAAATGAATTTGTAGGCTTATTGACAAAGCAGGTGCACCTTTTTGTATATGCAGGGAAATTCCAATTTATCAAGTTGTTCTGAGGTAATCATAAGCCACACCATACAGGGGCTATCCAGATCTCATTTGTTTCTATTCACTCTTTTTTTATTCAAATTTGTCATTCATTCATATGAGAGCAATCTTACATTAGAATGTTACATGGACATATAGAATGAACTGCCAACAATTAGATCACTGAACAACTATATGATATTGTCTATCATATTCCTGCTTCACATGCTTGACTTTTGCTACCACTTACTGTCTATATCTATATCTATATCTATACCTATATATACATCTATATCAATGCCTATATCTATATGTCTATAAATCTCTCTCTCCCCCTTTCACTCTCTCTCTCTCTCTCTCTCTCTCTCTCTCTCTATATATATATATATATATATATATATATATATATATATATATATATATATATATATACATTTGAGGTGAGCAAATTTAGAGTGTCACTGGTGTTGAGACTGCTCTATACAGGAGCTGTTTTCCTCCTAAACTTGAGAACAACCCAGAGTTCTCTGCTCCTTTTTTTGTTGCATAATTTATGCGTCACTCTGTGGCCTGGAAGGGTTTTGCTTTGACTAGGTGCTCTCTCCTTGTGTCTGGACAAAGCGATACCTTTCTGAAGAGCTCTAATGACAGCGAAACACGTGTCAGCGGTTGCTTTTATTTATTTCAGGTTGGCTTGGATGGTATTTTACCAATCCAAAGCTGTAATGCTGTGCCTGGAATGGTAAAAGGCTTTGGTCAGTTTACAGCTTGGCATGGGTAGTAGCACTGTGCTAATCCTATGCTTAAAGACTTTGCCGTAGAAATTGCAAAATACTTTGTCCCTTTCTATCTCAGCATGGATGGCACTGTGCTAATCCTATGCTTAAAGACTTTGATAGAAAAGCAGACATTTGAAGTGAGCAAATTTAGAGTGTCGCTGGTGTCGAGACTGCTCTATACAGGAGCTGCTTTACACCTAAACTTGGGAACGCGCCAGAGTTCTCTGCTTTTTTTTGCATAATTTATGCGTCACTCTATTCCTGAAAGGGTTTTGGTTTTGATTTGACTTATAGTTTGAGCTCCCTTGTGTCTGGACAAAGCTATACCTCTCTGAAGAGCTCTAATGAGAGCAAAACACTTGTGAGAGGTTGCTTTTATTAATTTCAGGTTGGGTTGGATGGAATTTTACCAATCCAAAGCTGTAATACTCTGTCTAGAGTGGTAAAAGGCTTTGGTCATTTTACGGCTCGGCATGGATAGCACTGTGCTAATCCTTGGTCACCCTATCCATATGGCAACTCCCTGAAATCCACCCAAGACACTTCACACAGATGTTACTGCTGCCAAGCGTAATTCCTGTGCTCCCCATGCTGCAGAGTGCGCTGTGCATTAAAACCAGAATTAAAAGTGGAATGGCTGAGATCATTGAGATTTTCAAATCACTAATATTGATTCAAAACCCACCATCCCCCAGATTGTCAGTGGAGAAATTAGGTTATCATTTGCAACTATCATTACTAAGTTCTGAGTCTGAATAAGGAGATTACTAAATTGCATACTTAACTTTATGCTACAATAAAAATGTTGTGGGGAAAAGTAGAGGCAAGGGTGCAAACCCAGGTCCAGGAGAGGGCAGCTGAGGGATAATCATCGTGGAGTGGATAATGCCTTCTTTCCCCTGAGAAAATGCATCGAAAATATTACAGGATTCTCAAGCCCGGAGGTTCAGGTTAGTGAACACACACAACACGTGCACGCTCACAGACACACACACACACACACACACACACACACACACACACACACACACACACACACACACATGCACACACACACATTGATCATATCAGAGTGTGTATTTACTATTCTGACACACACACTCAGCCATTGATCATATCAGAGTATGTATTTACTATTCTGACACACACACACAGCCATTGATCATATCAGAGTGTGTGTTTACTATTCTCTCTCTCTCTCACACACACACACACACAGCCATTGATCATCTCAGAGTGTGTATTTACTATTCTAGCTCAATAGACATTTTGACACTGGGGTAGGTTATAAAACAGACCAAAGCAAATGTAACTGCACTTTTACTTTTTGACACTCAGTCAAAAGAACATAAAACACTATGGGGAAAGGTTCTCATAGTGCACCGATCCTCATAAAGATGGTGCTTGTGTGGTTCTGCCAGTGTTTACCAACACTAGGAGGACTGACCTGGTGCTCAAAGCATGAGACTCATTCACACACACTCATGCAAGCACATGCCACATGCCCACACACACACTCTCTCTCTCTCTCTCTCTCTCTCTCTCTCACACACACACACTCTCTCTCTAGCTGTTTAGTTAAAACGTCATGGCTACTTAGTAAGGCTTGTTACTATACAGTCATAAAAAACAAATACTCCCTGAAAACTTCAGTCGAAAAGGCTTTATGGTTCCATGAAATCCAAATCATAAAACAACTGACACGTCCTAATACGATGCTTATGACCTCACACAAGACATCAAAGATCACATCACAATTTGCACCATCTATGTCAACACTGAAGAGATAACTGGCTGCACGTTTTCACATTTGTGTGCTCCCAGTGGAAATACAGCCCTACTTCTCTATTGAAGTTCCACAAACATACCTCATGTTGATGGTGCTTTTACTATTGCATACAAATATGTGCCCAGAATCCAACAGTGCAGCGCTATAAAATGCTTGTACACAAAGTAGTATATTATGATAAAAAAACACCTATAAGGGTCTTATGCTTTGTGACTTTCCCTATGGTTGAATGCAATCAATTTTAGAAACTGTCTATGAAGTAATTCCAACTTTATGCATACTGTCCCATTTTTGGACATTTTTCTAAAAGTTCACAAACATTTACCATGGCGGATGCATTTCGTCTTTTATGACCACCCTTTATGGTGTCACCTTTGTTCAGTTCTATCACTGAATTGTGAATTCTGAAATGACTTAACTGAACAACGTTTGATGTCAAAACCTTCTAGAAGTGCTTAAGGTTTGCACATTTTTCAGTGAAACTTTGGTAAGAACTGGAAAGCGTTGCTTGTCCCTTTCTGCTCCTGAGGATGATATTGTGCTTCCAACCATGAAAAAAATCAAATGATGTAAAGCTGATATCAGTAGACAAACGGCCTCGGATGCGATACATCTCTTTCCTACTAAGTTTCGTTTCTCTCTATGTTCAAGTTTCCATGTTTTGTTATCTATATTGCAGGCTTCTCTCAAATTCTGAAGAAACTGACACAAACTGGGCAGTGCCTTTAGTCAAAAGCAAATGTTGCTCGCTTGATAAGAACCTGCAAAATATAGTCGCTTGAAAAACAATTTATGATTATAAAATTAACTGAACGGGACAGTCAGTTATGACATAAAAGGTGAACTCTAATCAAAGCAGTATTCACGTGAATATGCTTTTCAAAACACCAGTAATAGCAATCTCTAAAATATTCATTCGTGTCTTCCATTAGATTTTGTATTCATTTTTCTTTTTTTGCGGGCGGTGACCACCAATGGAAGGGGTATGGATTTAGGATTTATATCTCGGCACTGAGAAGATGCAAATAGAGAAAATCGTCATAAACTCAAACATTCAGCCATGAACTGCATGGAAAAAAAATCCCCCCAAAAAATCTGGTGCTGTGTTGTCTGTATCTGACTACCTTACTAGTAAACCATGTTAAGAGCTACATGAGCAGGCATTGTTTACTTGAGCCCCCACACCCTCCCCCGAGATATTTTAAGTCCCATGTGGCTGTAGTTCCCTAATGTGATCACATACGATGTGAAATATTGATGGTTTTGCTTTCAAAGGCTGAAAGAGAGTGATGGAGAGAGAGAGAGATGGGGAGAGCAGCAGCTAATGTTCTAAAGAATGTAATGGGAAAGCAAGTAATGCAGCAGAAAAATAATGCCCTGATAATGGCTACCAAACTTGCAGAGTGTCAGTTATGGTGACTTTGAGAGTCTATAATAGTCACGCAGCTAAGATACAAGGTCTCTCGTTTGCAATAACCTACATGACATGACTTGGAAGGCAGGTGTTACTGTAATTAGCTATTGTTTGACTATCAAAAGTCAGAGCTGATTAAAGCCACTAAGTACCAGCGCACTATTTTATTCCAAAGAATATTATGAAATGCATGCTGGGGCTCTTTCAGCGCGGACCTTCCTTCCGGAGTCTGCTAAGAGCCCATGCCAGCAGTAATCAAAACGGAAATCTGCATAAACCTTCGGGGTTTTTAATTCAAGCAGAGTCCTTTCATTAGAAATATGTTACTTTATGAAATCTGGTCGCCGGCACAGGGAGAAAAATATGTCTTCTTAAGAAAAATGAATGGCATCTCTTTAGTGATTAACCCAAGATTAATGGGAGCTCCCACTGGTAGCCCTAAGTCCATTTTATTGCTAATTCATTTAGGTACCATTTCATACGTTCTTGCCGCTAGTCACCTGCTAGGAAGTCATGTTTTGGCAAGCGAGGATAGCCATTATGGTCAAATCCTAAACACAAGTTTTTTTATTAAAGGATCTTTGATAAGACCAATGTATTCGTCAGTCTTTTTCGGCACACATTATTTAATGTGTTCAGTATGTTAAAGATTTTTAGGGCTGAATTAATAAGGCAACGTTTTCCTTGACTGTTCTGAGATATTTGCTAAGAATTTGAAGTGTGAAATGGTGGCGATGTGACAAAGGTTATAGAGAAAAAAGAGAAAAGCACAAAAGAAAGCCGGGACTGAAATAGCAGTCTAAACCTCTACGACATTATTCTTGGATTTTAAAAAAATCCTATGTACAATGAAAGGGGTGGTGGTGATGACAATAGCATCAACTCAGTTGAACTATTCTAATATTTAGTTTTTTCTTGATTTTTTTTTACACTTCAGAACTCCATGTTCATAATTGCATTTCTATTCAGTTGTCAAATGTATATCCCACCGTAATACCTCTGTAACATTCAATGCACTTTGAGTCGAATACTCTAAGTATCTCCTGTGAATTCTGTGCGGCCCTGTTGAAGGGTAGGGCTTACTGAGAGTGAAGTCACACTTCTAAAAATGTTGTAAATGTAAACGTGTGAGAAAACACTTTGACGTTTATCTGGAGAAGCTCTTCAACTCTAATTTATTCTGCAAAGTTGCTGTTCTGTGTTTGTGGTATAAAAGTCAGAAATCACAAATACTTCGGTGTTAAAAATTATTTTTCCTTTCCTAGTTCATAAAATACTTACATGTAGCAAAGGAACAGCCCCATCGTACCTCAAGTTTGCGCTATATAAAACTTTATAAATAAATAAATAAATACCTGGTAGGCTTAAAAATGTTCCAGTTCATCCCAAAGGCCAGTCTGATTATGGTCCCACTTAGGGTTCAGCAACTGCATGTATTATTTTTAGAATTCTAAATTATTGACATATTTTTGGGCTTAATCATCACTTTGGTAGCATGGACAAAAAAGGCTCACAAATAATTCACAAAGCTGTACTACATTGGGTTAAGTAAATCTAGAATGTAGTAGTATAGTTTTGGAAATGTGGCTAAGTGGTTATAACCTGATTCTTAAATCTCAATTTGTTAATAATCAAAAAAAGCAAATCTTCTGTCAAGTATATGTAAGGTCACGTTTACTTCCCTGTTCCTGTCAGAGAGTCAGATTTTAAGGAGGGACTTGTCCAGGTTACACGGAATCAACCCAATAAAATAGCCAGATACTTTCCTTACATATGCTTCTGCTATGCAGTGTGAAACCAAAATGGCTTCATATTCTGTCGTCATATACCCCTTCTGCTGGAATATCAGTTCAGTAGATAGGGATGCCTCAGTAAGATTCCCTGTGCTAAATGCACATGCATTTTACACTGACTTCTACAGCAAGGATGTGTTATAGGATACTACCTAAAAGGTGACTATATTTGCCATGCAAGGCCAAGCAGAGTCTGCAGGGCACTTCTCATGCAAAACTTGTTTAAATCAGGCATTACATTAATACTGTGTGCAGGACAGGCACATTGATTTAATTCACAGGCCATTAGCTTCTAAACTGTAAAGAGGTATCGCCCTGGTCCATGACCACCCTATTAGCTCAATATAAGAATGCCATCTTGGCCGCTAAAACGACCTATTTCTCCTCCAGGATCCTCACAGCCGAGAACCAATCAAGGGAAATCTTCTCAATTGTTCAGAACCTAGCCTTCTCAGATTGTACCTCTCTTAAGCCCTCTCCTTCCCTTGCCCTCTGTCACTCTCTGAATAGCTTTTTCATTGATAAAATTGCTGCCATTAAAGCTAATATCCCTGCACCTTCCCCGTCTTTTGTTGATCCTCAGTGCCCCCCTTCCCAAGGACAATTAAACTCTCTCCCCCTTCTGACCAAGGAATCTTTCACATCTTTAATCCCCCTTGTAAAATCTGGCTCTCCCCTTGACACCTGTCCCGCTCATATACTCCGTCACATTTACATCTCTTGCTCTGATCCTCCCCTTCATTTACTAAACAGTTCACTCTCTCAGGGGGTTGTCCCCAACCCCTTGAAATCAGCTATTATTTTACCCATTTTAAAAAAACCTGGCGCAGACCCCTCGATCCCAGCCAACCTTCGCCCCATTTCGCTCCTACCTTTTTTGGCAAAGGTGCTCGAGCGCCATGTCACCAGGTCGCTGGGCACCTTTGTGGAAGAAAATGGGGTATTGGCTTCCCGCCAGGCTGGCTTTCGCCCCGCACACTCTACGGAGTCCGTAGTCCTCTCGGTCCTTGACAACCTCAGGGAGGGGAGGGACACCAATCAATTCCAAGCTCTGGTCCTCCTCGATCTCTCTGCCGCCTTCGACACGGTGGATCATACCATCTTACTTTCCCGTGTCGCGGCGGCGGGGATCGGGGGTACGGCCCTGGTTTGGTTGTCCTCCTTCCTGAGGGACCGCACCCAGGCAGTTCGCCTGGGTGACTTCACTGCGGACTTTCGGAAGGTCCTGTGCGGGGTCCCCCAAGGCTCCTCCCTTTCACCGCTTCTGTTTAATCTTTACATTTCTCCCCTCATTTTTTCTTTACAACAAATGGAGGTCACCGTATACAACTATGCGGATGACCTTCAACTTGTCTTCAATCTGTCCTCTTCTTCTGCCTCTATCTCTAATTTTCAGTCTACTATGATTTTCATCAGGGACTGGATGGATTTCAACCACCTGAAACTCAACCCTGATAAGACCGAGTTGGTGCTGACAGGTGGTTGCTCCAGTCCCTGGTCTTCACTTTTTTGGCCCCCTTCCCTTGGTCCCTCTCCGGTCCCCTCTTCTTCGGTAAAAACCCTTGGTATTAAACTCAACTCTCACCTTACCCTTCACTCCCAGGTTAGTTCTGTGGTTTCTTCCTCTTTCCTGTCTCTTCGTACCATCCGCAAGGTCTCTCGATTTTTCACCTTTGAGGCCTTGAAGTTGATCATCCTTGCGATGGTCATCTCCCGCCTGGATTATGGCAACGCCCTATATGCGGGTATTCCTGCATATAGTCTCAGGCGGTTGCAGATGATCCAAAACCAGGCGGCGCGGCTGGTCTTTAACCTTCCTAAATCCTCACATGTCACCCCCCTTCTGAAACTTTTACATTGGCTTCCGGTTCGGGAACGTATCCAATTCAAGCTTGCATCTATTACTTACCAGGCTCGATTGGGTACGGCCCCTGCATTTATTTCTTCGGAGATTATCCCCTACTTGCCAGCTAGGGAGCTCCGATCTTCTTCTCAATCCCTTCTGATGGTTCCCCGGTTTCGCCGGAAAAAGTGGGGGGGCTCAAAATTTGCGACCCTTGCCCCAACCCTTTGGAACTCATTACCCCTTGATCTTAGATCTTTAACCCCATATTCCCAGTTTCGAAAGAAACTTAAAGCCTACTTCTTCAGTAAAATTTTCATTTAATTCCCTGTTACCCGACCTCCCTTCCCTGTCTTTCGTGGAGATCTGCCAGTTACAGCGCCATGAAACCGCTGGTGTAAGAGCGCTATATAAGAATTTTTAAACTCAAACTCAAACTCAAACCTCCTGATAATATTTTAAGAAATGGTCTAGAGTAAATTGATATCGAAGAATCATGATGGAGACTACTTTTGGCGAACTGTACTCATGCAATAACATGTTAGAACATAAGGCTCCCAAAATGCTAAGCCAAAATAGGTAAGTCTTTCCGTTTTCTTAAAGTAAGAAATTCATTAGAGTTAATTGGATGTATGACGTTACAACAAAACTTTTACAACGCAAAATCCATTACAATGCATACATTTACAACGCATGTTTTTACAACGCAGATACCTTTACAACGCATACCATTACAACGTAAGTATTGGTAAGTATATATATCTATTCCAAGTGCAAAGTTTCGAAATAGGTAATTTCCTAGTTGATTTACTAGTTGATTCAACATAAATATATTTTCCTCTTTGAAACCGTTACTTTGGAGGTGGATGAAAGACAAATAAATAGAATATAAAGTATTTTGGCTGTTTTGCATATGGTCAAAAACGGGCTAGTGTGCCTTGGAAGAAACTCTAAAGACCACTGAAGACAAACAGACTGTTTTACTATTTAGCATTACAATGGAAGCATTTAAGAGATCTAGCTCTAACCCTGATTGAGTAAAAATGGAGTCTGTTTTTAAGTGTGGTGACTGAAATATTCACAGGGGAAGGTTCAGTATATACATGTTCTGCATCTAAATATTTGAAAAAGGTTATAGTCAAGGCATTAGAAAATGCATGAATTGATTGAACGCTCTTCAAAAAAAGTTGGGTATTCGCTGTTATGGGAATGATAAACAATCTGGAACTCCCTGGGTGCATTTGGAATGTTTAAATAACAATTAATCCCTTCCACTGCTTTCATTTGTATGTGACTTCTGGGGCAATCTGATTGACAATGGTTATCTTAAGTCTTGTGGCCTTTTATATATGGATCCTATAGGAAAATTGTTGAGATTTATATAGCTGTAGTTAAGTTTCCGGTATTCTTCGGAGCATGTAATGTTAAATTTTCCATCTGCAAATAGTTTTGAAGAAGACATTAGGTATTCAGTTCTTACATGTCAAAACAAAGAAGTTGTCAAATGGTTTGGAAACCAATGCATTGCAGCAGTAGAAAGGATTACATTATTTGTGCAAGAATGGTCCCAATCCTTGTCAACACTGGTTGTACAGAAAAATGAACCGAAACAATGAGCATTGTTTATAAAAATTGATCAACAAGTTACATTTAAGATAAATCAATTGTTTACACTTTCATGACATGCTGGATGCTAGAGAATCTTTCCAAATTTCTATCTACCACTATTGTCAGTTGTCTGAAATGAGATCTCCTCAAGCCAGATAATGTAGACATGCCCATATCTTGCCCAGGCTTAGACCGGTGCTGCTCTAATGTGAGTATGCTTATATCTAATATTATCAGTCAAAAAATCAAGGTAAGCAAAACCCTTGGTGTTTTTGGTATTGTAACTTATGACGTAGAATAACTAATATTCTTCCTGTGCTTTTAGCAAGAACAATGTTACATAAGAAATTGAAGTCTCCAGGTGCTCCTCTGGAAGGATCAGAATGGCTCTGATCATTCAAATACATTTATTGGATGAAATTTAACAGTCATAGTCAAGAGGAGCCAGAGTTCTTGACCCATCTCAAACACTGGTTGAGTATGATGATTGAATCATCTGTCCTAGGATTATACTCCCACTGTTTGCCTTGTGATTGGTGTGCTGTATGCGCTCCTCAACTGGATTTCAGTTAAGCCGTTTCAATTACACGGCTGGCTAGATGTAAGGGTCTCACAAGAGTTCCACCTGAGGGTGATATTAGGACAAACATATTGCTGTATCTTATTTATCTCTAGTGTTTAAGTCTTGTTCTTTTGTAAAAAAAACAAGTGATTAACATTATTTTAGATCTGGCTACAATGTTAAAATAGATTCGAAAACTGGAATGCAAAGAAAAAACATGTGAGGTTCATACATCCTGAAAAGCTAGCTACTTACAAGGGAAAAATCTGAAATTTTTACAAGATGGGGGTCAAAATTTCTAAATTACAACTTTTTTTAATCAACGTTCTTATATGAATAGTTTGTGATTGTCCAATTATGCACCTTAATAAATTAGCAGAGAAGTAAGAGGATTGAATGGGTTAATATATAACATTCAAAAGTAAAACTCTATTGATATTCCAAGTGTAAATGAGAGACTATGTAAACACATTTTGCATGCACAAGTGAACAATTGCATATGATAAACATGTGTTCAATTGACTATTTGTTCATACCTCACTTTTCAAAAGGAATGCAGAGAGGATTATCAGGGTCTGATGCACAACAGTGGTTTTCAGTGGATTTGGGGCCACCTTTGTAATATGGGTTAAACAGGTGCCCTTTTTCTACTTGCAGGATCTCTGCTTGTGTTCCCCTTATTTACTTGGGGTCATGGCCTCGTGCAAATGAGGGAACTCCATTGTCCCTGCACACCCACCATCTTACCAATGCAAGCACAGAGGCAAAGACACTGTTGGGTGTTTCACTCAATGTACACCATAGAGGAAGTAGGGCCCCTTCTGTAATATGGGTTACATGGGTGCATGTTTTCCATTCACAGGATCTCTGTGTGTGATCCCCTTATTTATGTGAAGCCATGGCCACATATAGATGAGGACGGTCCATTGTCACGGCAAACCCATTATCTTACCGACACAAGCACAGAGGCAAAGACACTGTTGGGTGGTTCACTCATTGTGTACAACAGAGGAAGTGGTTCACAGTTTGCGCATTTTACGAGGGTGTCATTTGGTTGACAGTTCCAAGGTCCTTGTATCCGAGACTCTACAAGGTTGGTGCTTTCTGACTACACCTGCCAGCGAGGAGAGTCCAGTGAGGAGAGGCCTCTCCTCTTTTACTTCTCAGGCTGGTCACTCTGCATTGCAAACCAGACCAGCTAGTAATCTTTGGCATTACAGTCCTGTTTGATAAATTGTCACATATCATAAAAGAAGTAATTCAATAAATTAATCCTATGTGCCGCTCTTGTGGTCCGGGATTCCGGTGGAGGATTTTCACATCTAGATTCAGGCCTACCACACAAGGATCATTAAAATGGACCATGTTGTGAAGTTATGTAATAAATACTTAACCTTTGTCAAACGTAATGTCTTTCATGATGTCATCTTTTTCCTCGTTTTTAGGGCCACAAAAGCTGAGGACGCTGAGTTCTGTTACATCACACAATTCTGTGACTCCATCATGAAACGTCATGCATGTCACTTACCATTGTGCGCCTCGTGACATCAGTGGGACACAGTTTATTGTTTGCTGCTCTGCAGGCTAATGCCCAGGTCACATAATTGCGGAACTCACATTCCACATTATAGTCTGCTACTCTACTATTATATATAACAGTTTTCTTCTTAAAAAATAGAGCTGTGTTTGCTTTTGCAGTGGTCATTTACTAAATCATTCTTTTTCTTTACATTCTTTTTTCAGCTTTTTTTTTTTAAAGGACATCTCTTTTTGGTTCTAAATGTTGTCTGCCGCTTTTCCACCCTTGTGATTATGATAATGGATGGGGCAAATAGAATGAACCCTGGGGATAGAAAAATAATTTGTGTTAACCAATCACGGTTGACAACATTTTCCAATATTTAAAGATGCAATAAAAGCAAGAAGCACTTAGGGCGGCAATCATTTGATATAGGCACTTAATTCATTTGCAGGCACTCATTTTAAGACATAGGGACAACGTATAGTACTTTCACTGAACTCCAGAACTCATGCTTTCATTGGAAGAGAAATGTTTGACTAGGTGAGGATCTTTTAGTTATCATTTGAGAACAATGATGAATTTACTTGCAGTTTAACGAGATCAACCAGGCATCCGAGTGCTTTACATAGAATTGGGGGGTAATAATTACTTTATTTCTTTTGGCGACAATGGTGAAAGCTCCACCTCCCCTGAGATGTGTTTAAATTGACTAACTGGTGGCATTAAGCGACCATTATGGTGTGCACACGCACGGACCTAATCAGACTCATGCAACTGCCTAAGCAAGCCTCTTGTCTCGCTGAGCAATGTGGGTTCACCTTCCTAGACCTTTGGTGAATCAGTGCTTTATCCTAACATCCCTTGTGGACCAGCCCTTTAAAAGAGTCTCTTAATTATCTTGCCACAGATCTAATTTCTCCCTGTAGTCCTTTAATTAAGAGGTCACCATCTGAGAGCTTGTTTACCCAATAAGCTCTCTTTTTTTAATTATCCTAATTGCTTGGAGCACAAGAAAGACCCTGGCCTCCTTTCATCCCTCACTGGATTCGCAAGCGTGGCGCTAAAGAGATATTTGAGTTCTTTAGGCCCCTAAAACAGTTATATGTTATTTCTTTCTTAATTTATTTAATGACTGTCACTTGAAAAACAATATCAAATGAATAACAGAATATTTTCACCTTACATTTCGGATTAGTTATAGACTTTAATCTGGTGCTCAGAAATCGTCTCGTCAGAGGTACATGGCAGATGATAAATCAGCTCTAAATAAATAGGGACACATGTTAATTGGGTTTAGTAAACCCGGAAGCAAAACACAAAATACTAACCTCAAATGATATTATGTGCGAGACTTTAGTTCATACCCCTGGAAAAAATATTGTGTTGTACGATATTTGTAATTAGGAGAGAACAAGAATTTAAACTTTTAGGTCAAGTTCAATTTTCATGCAGGTGCTAATTATTTTAATTGTAGCATACATTTGCAACCAAAACAAAAATAAATCATGACTTCAATTATTGGGTGACATTTATAAATAACAGATTGGAAAACATTCCTTCAAATACTGGTTGCTTATTTAAAGTCAGCTGTTGGTGATGAATTTGAACTTGGTTTTCCAGAGGTTCAGTTCAAAAGATCTACTGAACACTCAGGACTTGTAAAAGAGTGAGGCAGGTCTTCAGTCGGTTGTGGATGCTTGTTTCAGTGCTTAGTTTGTAAAAGAATAAGTGCTGGTTCCCAAAGGTTTCCTCGGAAGACCACTGCTGAATGTTGGCATGCTGAGTACCAAGGCTGTGTAGTCTTGATTCCACCTCATGATTCTTTAATACACCACCAGACTCTCCCAGACCCATTCTCTCACTCTTGCGGGTTCCTACTTTCTCCCTTTTTTGGAGTTGTTTCAGTTTTCCTTTTCCTTTGCCATTTTCCCTTCTGTGTTTTTATCCTCTCAGACTGGTCAAAGCCTGATGTGGAGGAAAATGAACGCCGGTCGCCAACAAATGCGTGCAAGTGGCCTCAAATTAAACACTGCTTGTTCCTAAGTAGACTTTTAATGTCTAGTATTGTGACAGCTGTATAGGAGACTTTGTATTTCTATAATGTGTATACTATCGGAAGAAAAAGATGTTGTCTATTCTCCTTGACTGACATAAGAAAGTTTTATGACCATCATAGAAGGATAAGCACTATCAAGCCCTTTTGTTAAACTGCTGAAGCTCACTGATTGTTAGGAAAGTTCCTTGTTAGATTTTAAAGTTTTTTTTAATGGTATAATGAATGGAGAATGCAGTGAACATCTTCTCAGCAGACCTGGTGGAGGCAGAAACAGTAAATACATATAATAAGCACTGGGAAAAATGCAAGGAAACACCAATTGTGTGAAGGTAGTGGTAATGCTGGATAGCATGTATGATCAATGTGTAAAGAGATGGGAGCCAATATACAGGCAGTGTGTACTGGATGATTCTTACCACTAGTCAACTTCTACCAATACACAGTGCACAGGGAAGCCTTATGCATGTGCACAAATGGTGATCTCATGCTGAATACTGCATAAGGACAAAGGAATCATGCAATATGTACTTTGCTTATATTACTTGTGGGTGGCTCTCAAATACATTGGTAATTTACGCCTACCTTACTGACCCTAAATATATCTAAGAAACATGGGCAGATACATCAAAGTGCTGCAATAGCATAATTATTTGTAATTTTTTCCTCCTAATCTCTCATTTCTATTCTCAAAATTATATTACTTTTACAAAACATTCCATAACTGAGGTCCTACCCACACCTGGAATAATATGGAGAGTTAGACTCATGCTTGTTTCTGTTTAATCTTGGTATGTTATATAATGTACATCGTATTATGTTACATTGTGCTATGTTATATTTCATTATGTTATGTTATATATTCGCTTTTCTTAAAGTGCAGTGGATGTGGCACTCTTCACAGAAACTAGTTAAAAATCTGTTTGTTTTAAAGTGTACACGTCTAATAACAAAAATGCACTTTTCTTCAGACACGACTCGTGCCTTTGATATTAGGATATCATTGCAATATATGTAAAGTTGAGCTACCTCATCCTAAACAACTAAAATGCATTAGAAACTGCAAAGCGCGTATGATTGATGCAGGGTGAATGGATGGCCCTGGCGATCGCTGATTTCTCCCCCTGGATTAGGGCGAGGGTTTAATGGCTCATTTGATCAGTCTCTCTGCTGGTGCTTCGCAGGTCTGTCGGTGCCAGTCTGCACCAGTACTTTCTGGGTAATTCAAGTCTCTTTAATGAAGATTAAGACATCAGAGGTTCAAGCACAGCACCAAATCCCAACTTTATTAACTTCTACTTATAAGCTTTAAAAACAATGAGGCGTGCTACGTTTAACCGAAGGTGGTGGTGGCGCAGAAACACAAGCTCGGTATGTGGGCCGTGGCCTGAACAGCTTTAGCGAGCCTTACCGGTTTACCTGCATGTGAAGTTCTGCTGAGCTGCAGTTTGCTTACCTCGTGTTACAGTAAGCATTGTTCCCAGCAGGCACGTAGACGCCCGCACTCACTGGCAGTTCATGACTTCGAGTACCCCAATACGCAAGTTCTTTCTCCACCTTGTACTACTTTTTCAATGTCTTCATTTTACTGTGGGCCATGGTTGTCCTAGTGTGGCGAACAATGCAATGCCATAGATAGCTGGGAGATTCAGTCTAGTAACCAAACTCATGATTTTGGAACAAGGGGTGGCCTTGATCAAACCCAGTGCTCCCCACATGAAAAATATAATAAGGTCCCTGCCAGACGATTTCGATTTAACCCACTTCATATTGGCATTCCAGCATATAAAATGTTGAATATCAATGAAATTGGGCGAAATATACAGCTCTTAGATGAAGTACTTGGACGTAGTTTCATTCAGGGTGCTGCATTTTAAGTGGAGTTACCAGTTCACGATTACTTCAAGCCTGTATATATAAAACTAAAATGCCCTCTTGCAAACTATTCTTTGACCTACATAAACTTCGGTGGTAGCTGTACGTAAAGATTTTATTCACTACTAACTGCTGTTAGGACATGTTAACATTTTTGCTGGACCACGCGGCATAGAAGCTGGAGATTGAATGAACATGTGAGATGACCTAGGGCCGATTTCGGCCGTTACCGTTTTGTAATGTAGGGGGCTAGAAAATTAACGAATCGGTATATTTACTGAATCGGTAAATTTACCGATTTGGTAAAATACCGAATCAGTAAATATACCGATTCTGTAATTCAATATGTAGGTGGCACAGTTTACAGTGTCACAGGCCCTTAGAAATTCGTTATTTAACACCCAAAACTATTGGGTGGTAAATTACGAATTTCTGTGTACATGCACATCTGTGCATGTACACCTGTGCCATGTGACACACATACATGCGCTAAGGGCATGTATGTGTGCCACATGGCACACAAGCCAGAAACAGGGGTGCAACAGGGTGTCAAAGTGACACCCTGTCCCCCTTGGAAATTCAGTATTTTTACCGATTCGGTAATTACCGAATCTGTATTTGCTATTGATTCCTATTGGCTTCAAGGCCCGTAGGAATCAATGGTAAATACTGATTCGGTAATTACCGAATCGGTAATTACCGAATCTTGCCGATTCGGTATTTTTACCGATTTTTTTTCCTACATAGCAATTACCGATTAGTAAATACCGAATCGGTAAAATTCGGTATTTACCATTCGGTAATTTGCTATTATCTACATCTAGCCCCTAGAGTCTAGGCTGACAAATATACTACCTTACCATGTTCCTCAGACACATCCTTTGTGCAAGGTAATGGCTCTCACTGTTGGTAGTATGGGGCTGGCTCCAAGCAAGAGTATCCAGAAACAGGGCACACTGGTGAATGTGATATTTGCACCTGGCTCTCTTCGTTGATCCTGAAGTAGTAATCGCGAACAGACAAGAGGGGAGGCCCTGCATAGAAACCTCCTCATACTGAGCTGTAGAAACTGCAGTCCTACTGCTCACCCATGCAATCCACAAAATGGTACTCCTCGAGAATAACTGTTCTTCATCCATTACTAGCAAGGTTATCAATGAATTTCTACAGGTAGGTTCTATCATCATCCTCCTCAGTTCAGTGTTTGTATCTCCACACTTCAGCCATAGGAATGCATGGAATACACTTCCCCCCGTCTGGGGAAGCTATGTCCTCCATTTTATGCTATGATAAAGCAAGGGTTTCCAAAATGGATCCCACTAGCCCTAGAAATCAAACTCCCACAACACACAGACTCAAAGTACCAAACATGTGCTACATACTCAATGCACAAACACACATTCCACATGCACGCGGAATGTCTGAGCAAGGTTCTAGGTTAAAAATACCAGTAGAATTTTACATCACAGGAGCCAGTAGGCTTTACAAAACAGAGTATGCTTTCACCACTGCTTTATGTGATAACCCAAAGGTCCTAACACACATTTTTGCACCCCTTTGTATTTTTTTAATGGAAAACTGCAGCTTGAAAACAAATATGTGCTAGCAACTGACTGCATGTAATGTATGTAGTTCCAGAAAATCCGAACAAAATATTTAAACAACAGAAAGTGGCACCACCCGTTTCTCTATGCTCAATTTTATTTAAGATTTAAAATCTTTGATGCTACAGGAAGAGAGCCCAGGTGTTACTTCTGTCAATTGCAAATTTCAAAGGTGTGTGTGTGCTTGTAGACCTGATAGGCGGTCAGCGAATGCTTGGGAGGGGCGGTTATCAGTCCTCCATATCACTAGAGTCGCTCAACTTCTCACAAGCGCAAGGTTCCAAGTGCTGTGTTTACTTGACGTGTCAAAATAGACGCTTAATGCAAGGTAAATATGACTTACCAAAGGACTTTGCTTTCTCACCTATTCTTAGGCTTTTCAAGTCAAGATAATTAATTAGCCGGCTTATCCTGAGTGCTATCTGGCGGTTGCGATGTTTCCACCCCTAAGACAAAACATAGAAACCAAGCAATGCCAACCGCAAGGACAAAGCAATGAAGTGGGAAATTATTTTCAATGATCAGTTATTCATTATCACCGTGATAGGTGTGAGGTATCTGGGAAGAGCTTCAAAGCGTGTGCACTACAATGTAACGATTTTTGCTTGGTTTAGTAATCCATATGTCAATGATGCATGCATACCCTCTCAATGCTCTTGCCATTGTCGCAGATGCTAAAGATTCTATAACGTTTTTAGTGTTGCCTCCAGTTTCAGTGCAAGTGAGGACTACTGACTCAGCGCACTGGACAACCCGGGCATCTCCATCTCTCTTCATTAGATTCCAGACTTTCCTGGCTTTCAGACCAGTGCAGTAAACTGTCTAAAGAGAGACATAAGACGGTTTGTTTCTTGTGCCTACCAATGGGAAAAAAATGCATATTACTGCCTGAATATTTTTTTGTCAGGATCAGTATTTCAATTCACATCTACCAGAATTAAGGATTAACAGCCATTCAGATTAACTAAATGCATTAGGACCTGACTAATAAGGTGACAATCATCTTTACATGTTACTTCATTTTCTACTGGTTGTTTTTAAACTAGTTCCTAAAAAAAACCATTGCAATTGCATATCTTGGTTTTCTGTTCCATCCCGTGCAGTACAATGTTATTTTTTATTTTTTTATTTCAAAGTGTTTTTTTTTTTTTTAAATAAACAAGTAAATTAGCATTTCCGTTACCTGGTACCAGCCAAACGTGGTTGGTTTTGCAGTAGTTACAGTATTTGGTATGCGTGTTTAGCTGAGCCCCTTCATGATCTTTTTTTTTTCAAATCTTCCTGTTTAACTCAAAAAGGTCTTCAGTGTCCTTGTGCAACATAGATCACAAAGTCCCCACCAGTCCAGTATGTCACGCAGTTTTTTCGTTTCCGGTTGCAGTTTGTGTTTTGGTTGTCATGTGTCTCAATTTTCACCTGGGCATTGAGTTACTCACCTCAATTTTTAGACGATCCAGAGTTCTGGAAGCCAGACAAACTAGTTTAAAGTTTGGGGGAGTGCGCTCCTTGGCATTTTCTTAGCTATATCTTTAATGTAACTGCCTTCAGGGGAGGCAGGTCACTGCAGGACAGTGCAAACTTTATTTTATTTAAATATCCTTGGAGGAGGGCAAGCTCAACTAGGACAGTGTGGCATTCCCTTCCTCTCATGCTGACATCATTATATTTCTATCATTTCTTTAAAGAAGGTGGTCCAAGATAACTGACTGCCAGACGGTCAAGTCGTGCCTCTTGATACTCATTGTGGCTAGACTTCTGTGTTTATAGTGGGTCTCTATTAGCATAAGTGTATTTGTACAGCTGGCATCATCCTCTTATGCCACAGGCAACACAGAACCCCTGATTTATGCTAATGGCTGGACTATCTTTTAGGCCCACACTGCCATGCGGGGGCCTATGTTCCATTGGAGGGCTTTTATAAAGAAAAAGTGTAATCCATGCAAGGGGCAGCTTTCTCATGGAGGGCATTGCAAATGGAAAAATGCCTGGAATTTGGCAGTTGGCTTGAAAGCCCTGCAGAAATTTGTGGCAGGATTTGCATGCACAGTAGACCCACAAATATGCGTGGGTTTCACAGATTTCTCGAGAAAACTTTGCAAGTATTCGTAGGCCATGTTAAAAACATTATTTAGGCATACTCCTCACTCCGATACATTCCACAGTGAACCACTATAGCGATTGGCATGAAATCGGTACTTCAGTTTGAAGTCTGGCTTCAAGATCATGGCTGAGTTGAATTCTCACCCTCTGAATCAGCTTTGATGTGCTCTTTCAGACACTTTGAGGAAGATGTAATCTGCTACAGAGGACAGGTGCATCCATAGATGTCAGTCTGTCACATCCTACTTATAACAAACCCACATCTTAAATTGTCCCAAGCATGTAAAAAGGACTCACTTGGTAGTATACACTTTCCAAAATCAAATCAAATGCACAGCTAACTCAAATCACATATGTTTGACATTTTTGAATATTTGGTCAATTTCTACAAGTTTTTCCTCAAAATGTGCTATGCTTTCTGGTATGCAGCCCAACATGTAATGGGATAGACTGCAAATAATCCATTTAAGTCCTCATTACTTCCCATTACTTACACCTTCATTTCTTGAAGAGAGGCAGCTTCCTATTGGGAAACATCTTAGGGCCTAATTATGAGTCTGGCGGTTCGAGGACCACCAGACTCGTGGTGGCGCAGTTGGACCATATTTGGACATCAGGTTCCACCAGGGAACCACCGTACCCTGGCAATGATGCAGCAGTCAGGGCCATTGTAAGTTGCAGGTGGTGCCGCTGCGACACCACCATGCATATTACAAGTTTTTGGACCGCCAGTGTTTTCATGGAGGACATTCCAACATGAAAAGGATGACGGTGCTGAAACAAAAGGGGTCCTACGGAGCCCTCTGTGCCCCCTTAGCCTGGGGATGCATGCAGGGGGGCACAAAATGTGCTCCCCTGTGTGCATGCGCAACAATTCCTGCACGGCATGGACTTCGCAGTTCATGCCGTGCAGGAACCTTTTTTACATTCCCATTGCATTGCCTTTTTTAAAAAGCACCATCCATTGAAAGAGGCACCACTGCATGAACTTCAATGCTGCCCACCTGCCTCACCACAAAATTACTTGTAATCTGGCAGGCAGGCGGCAGCGACTCTTGGCACTGCAGGACGTGGCTGTGGTAGGCCCGTCTCCACACCGCCAAAAGTCGTAATTGGGCCCTTATTGTACCTGTGACCAGTCCAGGTAGACCAGTCCACCTAAGTATGTCAGCGTTTAGGCATATGGTGAGGCTGGAGGGAGGTATGACTTTCAGAAGAGGTCAGCACTGATTAGCAAAGAATTTAGGCAAGAAGTGACATAAAACTATACTTTTTCTTGCAGCTTTTAAATAGCGCAAACCTGACACCCCCCTCCCTCCGGCATTAGAAAGCTTAACAGGACCACCAGATGATGGTACACAAGGTAAAATTCTTTTTTATAGGCTAAGAGAGATTAAGTGATTTGCCCAGAATCACAGGATGATGAGATGACTCCGGGACTCCAATCTAGTGCTCCAGTTCCAAAGTCTGCAGCTCCAGCATTAGGCTGCGTCCCCCTTGCCTTTATGTGTTCTTAGCTTGTACATTTTTATTTTCCAAACATTTACATAATCTCCTTCACCACAGGACGCTCTATTGGGAACACATTTATACAGTATTGCAACTCAATTCTGTAGTCACTTTTAAACTGTTCGCAGACAGTTGTGAACTTGTTTACCTCAGAAGGATCAAAGAAAGGATTCATGAAATTTCTAGCTATTTCATGTATTTTTGTATTCGGTGGAAGATTCCATGTTTATAAAGAATGAGTTCAGTCTTCCTTGTACAATAGTCACTAAACCTCACACATCCAACCCTATTCAATATCAGATGAGAATTTGTCAAAAACTGCAAAAGGGGATGAGCAAATAATGATCTGGAGATTCCTTATTTGCCAGTGTATTATATTCAGAATGGAATTTTCTGGTTTTCATAGTGATAGTTTTGTTTCAACCCTGGCCCAATCAGTGAAATCTCTGGGCATGTGGATTGACCCTCACTTGTCCATGATAATACCACAATCTGAACTCACAGCTACAAGAGCGAGCACAGGTATACATGCACTGAAAAAAACTAAAATTGCTCCTTGAACATAATGACTTTAGCAATCTTGCACAGTCACTGGTTCTAACATGTTTTAACAGCAGGAATTTATGGGGATCTCTTAAAATTCGCTAGTTTCTTTAAAAGCAGTCTATTCCACAGGGGGATCTTCAAAAGGCACTAGATAACATGACTATATAACTCCAATCCTTACGGGTCTGCACTTGCTCTCTATATCCACCAGGCTAACATTTGAATAGGGCTCACTCACTTCTAAAATAGTCCACTTACAACAACCAAGCACCATAGATACACCATTAAGAATTCAAGCTCAGTTTAAAACCAAGAAGCCTTGAACTGGACTGAAGATTCAAAACAAGAAAAGCTGCCAGTCATGCCACCTCAAGAGAGTTCTGTCACTTTGGAACTACCTCCCAGTTGACATTCGGAAAATCTGATGAGCTTCAGAAATTATCTCAAACCCTAGATATTAAAGCAATAGCTCAATAAATATAATCCCGACCCAGAAATGATTGTTATTTTCGGCTTGTTTTTAATCTTAGTCCTACTTAATTGCTTACAAGTTTTATTTCTATTTGTTATTTCTTTTCTCTCTCCTCAAACTGTCATATCCAATCCCTCACTTCCTCCTCCTCTGAGAGACTCACTTCTCTTATACCTGCTCCTGTTTTTTTATCTCAGAGATCGTTTACTCTCCTACTACGTTTTCCACGCTCGTTGTGAATTCCCTCTGAGACCCTGCTACCCCCTTTTCCTTGATGAACTATGCTGTTGTTCTTTGGTGTTGCTTACTGTTGTACAATGTTCAGTAGTGATGTTCTTCGAAGAGATATTGTTGCTTTACTTGAATAGCGTGTTGATATCCTTAGATCTGCACTCTATGTAAAAATGTAACTAAATATTAGCCTAGAGCCTTGGTAGAAACGGGTGGCTGTCAAATAAATATCCACAAGTCATGCTATTTGGGTTTTACTAGATGGGATATAAAAAGAGCTACGTTGCATGAAGTACATATCACTAAAAAGGGCAAATATTCTTTTTTTTAACTGATTCTCTCCAAAGTGAATCAAAAGGAGGCAAGTGATGGAGGTCGAAATGTAAGCAGGAAATGCTGCAGAGAGGATACCAGTTTGGAAAAAAATCTAAGAATGCAAATAATTTGCATGTGAGGAGGAATACAGCAGTTGTGATAAACAATTTACAAACTGATGATAAACAATAGTAAATGTAGGCTGTAAATTGGGAAAGAAAGCTAGACTAGATCAATGTATTCGGATGAGTAAAACTCATAAAACTGTGAAAACATATTGCATAATTTAAAGACTCAATTAATCATTTCTATTGACAAACTAATCGGAGCTCAAACTCCATAATTGTCTAAAAAGGAGGATTTCACACAAGATTCAAAGCACAAACAGAATATGCTGGACTGTAATGCATAGCTACAGTGTATTGCTGTTGAAAAGCATTATTGAATAATATTAAATAATATTAAATAGCACATGTAGGTATAAAGTACTCAAACGTTTGGACCCTTCCCGAGTGAACAACATATTCCAAATTCTACTGAAACCTTTTTCCTATGATTCTTCTGCCTGAAAGAGAAGCACAGAAAGAAAATGTACACCTCAACTCCTCTGCAAGGTGTGTGTGTGCCTTCTTGTCTGTTGTGTGAGGAATCAGCTTCTAGTCCAGTACCGTCATTGTTTGTTTTGTTTACCAAAGCAGATGTGCACATCAGTGCTGATGTGTGCTGATGTAAACAGAGACCTGTATTTGAGCTGGCTGAAGTGCACTTTTATTTAACTCAACCATATCTCAATTTCACAATTACCACAATGTGTGATCTTGCGCAAGTAGCTGTGAGGGAATTGTGTTAATGTCCATATGACCCTAGACACTCAAACTCTCTCTGCAAGGTAGAATGCGCTTCAGTACATCCAGACACATTAGCCAATCCCAGTCTATAAGATTACATTAAACTGGCTAATTGCAGAAATCCAAAACCATGGTTTGGCTATAACATTTGTATTTTTAGCAAATTCATGTGAGGTCATTGTTTGAAAGTTTTTTAATGTGATATTCTCTGTACAACAAACAAAAAGTAAACTAGCTAAAAACTGCCTGTATCAATTTTCACTATGCTTGACATGCCTCAAGAATTCATTCGCTCCATGGGTACACTTCAAAAGTGATCAACAGTGTTTCAGAGGTTAAACACTCTATTAATTTATCTCTAAGTCAAGAAAGGGCAGAACAGCCAAAGTCATGTTTAGACAATAACTTAGACCAGGACATACACACACACACACACACTCAGAAAAATCATATACATGCACGCGATCCAATGCAAAAACCATAATCTAGTCCACCATATAATCAACAAATATATTTGAGCACTTAGAATCAGATACAACACACACAACAATTATAACACACTCCAGCCCATTGACAATTTGTACACAAACACACACGCGCACACACATCAAAAACATATCACTCAATACATGATCAAATGTTCCACAATCTCTGAATAAACAACTAGCAGACCAAGCCACACACACACACAAACACACACTCAAAAAAATCCCTCCCAAACTAAATCCATTCACAGTTCACACTGTTCACTGTTCCCCAGTGCTACATAACTATCCAAGTATCGTTTAACCACTAATAAGCATGACATGCATCGCACATTCGTCCATGTGTGATCCAGACATTCATGTTCCAAGATGCATTCAGCAACCTACTGAGCAGATGCTTCTGTGTACCACTAGCATACAATACTGCATGCCCCTCTTCCATGGTCAACATACACACTTTGGTAAAACATTCAGAAAATTGTGTATGTACGCAACTCACAAAATATATCAACACTGTTGCACACAGATTGAACGCACATTCGTATGACAATATGGGAAATCTCATGTGTGAAACACTAAATTTATGTAAACTGCATACACATTAGGAATGTAAAATCGACTACTCTGCTCGATAAAACTCTTCTTACAGTGTTACTGTACATGCAGAGCAATATACATTTCAATACAATACAATGTCAAAGTTCCTAAAAGTGTGTACCAGCGCATATATCAAACATGTAATTTCTATTCATAAAGAATTGCTGATTCCATGGGTATGAGATGGATATTGCAAAAGGCATGACGTCGCATGAAAAGAGCATGACAAAATGTAAACCTTATGTATGAATAAATCCCCAACACTAAATTCCAACTTGTAACATGCTGCAAACCAGCAAAGTGCATCATCAAAGGTAGTAGGTGCGATATACAGACTCATACCAATAGATTAGGTTCAAACCAAAAGAATTCAATGTCAATGTATTTACATAAGTTTTACAAGACAATGGTGCCAATTTAGCCTCTAGGAGAGTTAAGCAAAATAACATTGACTAACAGAAAACTACATCTCGACACATGACTTTAAATCAAGACAAAAACTGCTAAAAAACAAACATAAAATGACAAAGGGTCAATCAAAAACGTATGGAGAAAAGGCCCAAAGAGCGATAACTATAGTATAATCACACACAAAAACTACAAACAGTTACACAATATGGAGGAAGTGACAGACAAAAACAATACAAATCTTAAAACTGATCGTTCCAAAAATATATATAAATGTTCAGTCAACTCATAACCCCACTCACAATCAAAACTCTTGCTTCAAATATACACATACACACAACTAACATCCGAAAGTACTATGACAAGACATTATAGTTTTTAAAAAAGTGCATAATATCTTAAAATGCCACATAACATCACATGATACGAGAAACCAGAGAATAAATATATCACTGATTGGTGGTAAGTAAAAATTGTATTGACAACTGACTTTTTGAAAATCCATGCATTTTAGATTTTACGTTTTTGAAAGTTCATATTTTTGTTCAGAGGTAGATTGACAGCCAGATAGATATGCACACAAAAGCACAGTTTGAAGCTGCAGTCTTGGTCATTAGTACAAACAAGTATTAGTTCTGCTGCTCCTCCTTTGCCTTTTTGGTCTCACTGAGTGATATGGTTTAAAGCATGCAGTGCAGCCACTCAGCATCCCATGATTATCTCACACAGAGAGGTTTCATCACAAGACAATGTGCTCATGTTAAAAGTCAATCTCTCATAACAGGGGCAGATAGAAAGTCCTCGAGCTGTCACTCGGCTCCCCTGCCAAGTGATGGGAAACATCTTTAGCAGTCAGCCACCCCCTAATGTAATGTTCTTCAGGCTTGATTGGACAGTACACAGGCAGTTCTTAAGTCACGTGACCCCCCCGACCATTATAGATATACAACTGCACAGAATTTACAATTTTTTTTGTTGATCACTTATATAGAGTATATCGAAGATCTTGATCAGACACTCAATAATAATTTGTATATTCTTTTATGTATTGCACTCCTCTTATTCCACTCTTGAATTCGATGTTTGCAAATAAATAATACAATTATATGCACAAAAGCAATGCACAATTCATAGTTGTGCATAATGCATGACTTTTTGGAAAATTACACAGATAATTGTAACTACGTGTATAAACTGGACTGTAATCACGTAGGTAGGTTTTCTATTCATTTGCATATGCAATGTATTTGAGGATAGCAAATGTACACGTTTTATTTATTCTATTTTTATTTATTTATGGCAACATTCATGACAGAGACACATATCCCCTTCTAAACATGCCCAGCGATCCAATGTTATAGATTCCTTTGGTGTACCTTAGATACTTATGTATGGGTAATTCTTTGAAGTTGCAACTATGTGAGTGTTCACCAAATAGGCATTACGGGAGTCTGTCCACTTGGTACACTGCCAGAGCAATATCCTTTTCTAAACATTTATGTTGAAATGAAGAGTGTTTAATTTAGCTATACTTTTGGTGAATTATCCACAGATCAGTTACATTTTCACGTGCACTACGTCTGTTTGTGAACAACAATACCTTTACACTTGAATGATGCAATGCTTTTTCTGGGGCCAATTCACACTTAATCCATCCAAATGTGTTTTTTTGTCCAAGGCAGGGCTACTTATTGTATCGAGTTGCAAAGGATAAAAGGTGTTGTTGCCCTGTTGACGTTAGAAATTGTGACCAGCAACTGAAACATGAACCTTTGCAAGAAATACTCAAACTGCAGAATTACCATAGTGGATCAACTATGCATCTTTGTAGTAATTGCATGCTTTTCCCACATATAGAAATAATAAAATCATTTTTTATTAAAGCAGGGAGCCAACACAAACCAAGTGTGCATAAAATATGAAAAAAGAACATTTGTGACAAAATGAAGAACCGAAAGGATTAAAAAATAAAGCAAAGGAAATGAAGAGGGGACATCACATAAGTAAACTTTAAATGATATTCTATATTTTAGTCCCTAGTCTGTGCCTCTTTGCCCCTCCATACATATCAATACTTATCCAAAATCAAAATGGCAAAACCACTGTTATAATGAGAATCTCTGATCATTGAGACGCATATTGAAACATCTTTTGAATACATTTTTATGTTTTCCCATCAAGAGTTGGGTGTTGTGATTTAGAGACTGGCATACGGCCTATATTTATCCAACAGACAAGAAATTTGCATTCAGTGATTTTTGTTAATAGAAGAAGTCTTATTTAGGAAATATTTATTCACAAAGACGCGTACATACTTAAATTTAGTAATCCATATTTACAGGGTGTGGATTTTTTTTTGTGATGACACCTGACACCTAGGAGATCATTTGTCGGCTTGTTGCCATGCCATTGCCTGATTTTCTTACTAAGAATTAACTAGTTTCTAAAGCAGCAGTACAGGGGCGGTTCCTCCACTAGGGCGGAGGAGCACTGCACCACTGCTTTCTCGCAGTGCAAGAAAGCCAAAACATAAAAAGGTAATAACTTTTAGCTATTACCATTTTTTGTGTGCATTACGGGCTGGTCGGTGGGCAGACCTGTACTGCTCTCCGAGCAGGGCACAGCAGGAGTGGTTTGCCCACTTCTGAATGCGCAAAGACTGTTTGATCAGCCCTTTCGGGCCACCCAAACCAGTCATGCACACTCAGAACATGCCATCCCCTACAGCTGCGCGGGGTCCCAACCAATCACAACGCTAGGCGGGAATATTGTATTTGGCTTAGGGGAGGGAGCCTGGCTGCCTGCTTCCTGTTTCTGTTGGAGGCAGGAGAGCAGGAGCAGCGAAGACGTGGGATCCAGGCCGCGGAAAGGTAGGTTTAATTTTTTTTATTTTGTATTATTGACCCCCCCCCGTCCCCGTGTGACCCCACATCCCGCTCGATCCCTTGCCCACCTCCCCACCTGCGAGCCATGCCCGCTGCTACTGCAGCAGTATGACAACATCTTTTTTTTAAACTAATAGTTGGATAAACTCAAGGAGTTATCAGAATCTGATTAATGTAAACAAACAGGAACCAAATAGGTACAAGTATTAATTAGACTTGTTAGGAAATCCGGAGACAACATGTGATTGCTGTTTCTTTTGAAATATTTCACTAATGTGGGTGATGAGTCAAAATAATGTTATACTTTTTTGGGGTGACTCCCTGTCTTCCCAAAAGTAATGAGAGTCCATAACTATAGAATCTTCTCACTTCAATATAGCAAGTCCTAGAGAAGGAATTGTCAAGGAATTGGCTTCCTGCAGGTCACGCTGTGGCCGCGCTGCTTTTAATTACCTGTTTTCTATTTTCTTTGTTATTATTTGATTTGTCCCTTGCTTTTAGGCGTTAGCATCTGGGAATTGCTCCTCGCCCTCTTACCTGCATATAAAAGGTTTAAGCACCGCCATTTGGCGGGTCCGGGTCCCGGGGCTGGATCAGTGGACGCCATCTTGCCTTGGGCTGGGTAGCTTTTTACACGGGCGCCATCTTGGAGCGTCTCTTCGCTCGTGGTGCCATTCGACTCGCCTATTTAAGGCGGACTTAGACGTAGCCATTTGGTCAAGGAATTGGCTTCCTGCAGGTCACGCTGTGGCCGCGCTGCTTTTAATGACCTGTTTTCTATTTTCTTTGTTATTATTTGATTTGTCCCTTGCTTTTAGGCGTTAGCATCTGGGAATTGCTCCTCGCCCTCTTACCTGCATATAAAAGGTTTAGGCACCGCCATTTGGCGGGTCCGGGTCCCGGGGCTGGATCGGTGGGCGCCATCTTGCCTTGGGCTGGGTAGCTTTTTACACGGGCGCCATCTTGGAGCGTCTCTTCGCTCGTGGTGCCATTCGACTCGCCTATTTAAGGCGGACTTAGACTTAGCCATTTGGTCAAGGAATTGGCTTCCTGCAGGTCACGCTGTGGCCGCGCTGCTTTTAATTACCTGTTTTCTATTTTCTTTGTTATTATTTGATTTGTCCCTTGCTTTTAGGCGTTAGCATCTGGGAATTGCTCCTCGCCCTCTTACCTGCATATAAAAGGTTTAAGCACCGCCATTTGGCGGGTCCGGGTCCCGGGGCTGGATCGGTGGGCGCCATCTTGCCTTGGGCTGGGTAGCTTTTTACACGGGCGCCATCTTGGAGCGTCTCTTCGCTCGTGGTGGAGGAGCACTGCACCACTGCTTTCTCGCAGTGCAAGAAAGCCAAAACATAAAAAGGTAATAACTTTTAGCTATTACCATTTTTTGTGCGCATTACGGGCTGGTCGGTGGGCAGACCTGTACTGCTCTCCGAGCAGGGCACAGCAGGAGTGGTTTGCCCACTTCTGAATGCGCAAAGACTGTTTGATCAGCCCTTTCGGGCCACCCAAACCAGTCATGCACACTCAGAACATGCCATCCCCTACAGCTGCGCGGGGTCCCAACCAATCACAACGCTAGGCGGGAATATTGTATTTGGCTTAGGGGAGGGAGCCTGGCTGCCTGCTTCCTGTTTCTGTTGGAGGCAGGAGAGCAGGAGCAGCGAAGACGTGGGATCCAGGCCGCGGAAAGGTAGGTTTAATTATTTTTATTTTGTATTATTGACCCCCCCCCGTCCCCGTGTGACCCCACATCCCGCTCGATCCCTTGCCCACCTCCCCACCTGCGAGCCATGCCCGCTGCTACTGCAGCAGTATGACAACATCTTTTTTTTAAACTAATAGTTGGATAAACTCAAGGAGTTATCAGAATCTGATTAATGTAAACAAACAGGAACCAAATAGGTACAAGTATTAATTAGACTTGTTAGGAAATCCGGAGACAACATGTGATTGCTGTTTCTTTTGAAATATTTCACTAATGTGGGTGATGAGTCAAAATAATGTTATACTTTTTTGGGGTGACTCCCTGTCTTCCCAAAAGTAATGAGAGTCCATAACTATAGAATCTTCTCACTTCAATATAGCAAGTCCTAGAGAAGGAATTGTCAAGGAATTGGCTTCCTGCAGGTCACGCTGTGGCCGCGCTGCTTTTAATTACCTGTTTTCTATTTTCTTTGTTATTATTTGATTTGTCCCTTGCTTTTAGGCGTTAGCATCTGGGAATTGCTCCTCGCCCTCTTACCTGCATATAAAAGGTTTAAGCACCGCCATTTGGCGGGTCCGGGTCCCGGGGCTGGATCGGTGGACGCCATCTTGCCTTGGGCTGGGTAGCTTTTTACACGGGCGCCATCTTGGAGCGTCTCTTCGCTCGTGGTGCCATTCGACTCGCCTATTTAAGGCGGACTTAGACTTAGCCATTTGGTCAAGGAATTGGCTTCCTGCAGGTCACGCTGTGGCCGCGCTGCTTTTAATGACCTGTTTTCTATTTTCTTTGTTATTATTTGATTTGTCCCTTGCTTTTAGGCGTTAGCATCTGGGAATTGCTCCTCGCCCTCTTACCTGCATATAAAAGGTTTAGGCACCGCCATTTGGCGGGTCCGGGTCCCGGGGCTGGATCGGTGGGCGCCATCTTGCCTTGGGCTGGGTAGCTTTTTACACGGGCGCCATCTTGGAGCGTCTCTTCGCTCGTGGTGCCATTCGACTCGCCTATTTAAGGCGGACTTAGACTTAGCCATTTGGTCAAGGAATTGGCTTCCTGCAGGTCACGCTGTGGCCGCGCTGCTTTTAATTACCTGTTTTCTATTTTCTTTGTTATTATTTGATTTGTCCCTTGCTTTTAGGCGTTAGCATCTGGGAATTGCTCCTCGCCCTCTTACCTGCATATAAAAGGTTTAAGCACCGCCATTTGGCGGGTCCGGGTCCCGGGGCTGGATCGGTGGGCGCCATCTTGCCTTGGGCTGGGTAGCTTTTTACACGGGCGCCATCTTGGAGCGTCTCTTCGCTCGTGGTGCCATTCGACTCGCCTATTTAAAGTCGTCCTTTCCCGCGCAGCGGGAACGCGCAGCGGGAACGCGCAGCGGGACGCCATCGCTTAGCCGGAGTCGTGCCTGAGTCCTGCCCGTCTGCGCCCGTCCGCGACAAGGACGCGCCGGGCGCGCAGGGCTCAGTGGGCACCCGTTGTATCTCAGTGTGGTCGCGGCACTCCTTGCCATGTTTGTGTACACTAGCGAAACTCTGCGGGACATAGGACGCTCGACTGTAAGTTGCAATCTTCCTCCTATACATCCTTTAGTTGGCCCTTATCATTGTGATTGCGGTGGGTGGACGTTGGATCCTCCAACCTCGATCGTACAGGATAATCCTACGGCTGCTCGTCACAGCAATCGCCCTGAGCCTGCTCTTCGCATCTTCAGTCTTAATGCCAGGTCTCTGGTGCGGCATCATCAGGCCGTGTTTGACCTGATACAGGAGGAGGCCCCGGACATCGTGGCCATCACCGAGACGTGGATGAAGGACGACGATGCGGCTATCATCAATCTGGCATTCCCCTCTGACTTTTCTGTCTTTACCCTTAATAGATCTACTAGGGGAGGGGGAATCGCTCTTGCCATGCGTTCCAGCTTCACTTGTAGCTGGTCGGGGCTGACTATTGCGGGGTGTGAAAGTGCGGTGTTTAAAATTCTGGTCACCTCACATTTTTCACTCTCGGGGATGGTGGTATATCGCCCCCCTGGAAGCGATGTGGCCTTCAGAGCTGCCTTCCCCGATGCGGTCAGCTCTTTGGCGGTAGGTTGCCCCAACTTCTCCATCTTGGGAGACCTTAATTTACATTTTGATAACCCTAACATCTTTACGGTTAGTGGTTTCCTTGCTGACTTGGAGGCCCTTCAGCTCGTGCAACTGGTTCGGCAGCCTACTCACATAGGCGGCCATATTTTAGATCCGTTTTTTACAAACCTGGCAGACGCTTCTGTCACTGCCGTCACACCCCTTGGCTGGTCGGACCACTCCTTGGTTGCCATCTGTACCCCTTTGCCGGGAATGATTACTACTCTCCCTGCTAAGTTGGTCGCGAGACGGCATTGGAGCAAATTACGGCTAGAGGACTTACATCGTGTCCTCGCCGCGGAGCCTTTAGAACCTTTGGTAGCTGTTGACACAGGCTACGATAGGTTCTGCTCCTGGATCTCCAAGGCGCTTGACGCCCTTATTCCTATCACCGCTCGTAAGATCAGCTCCAGGGACTCAAGTCCGTGGTACGATGGTGCCTTACGTACACTCAAGGGTAGCTGTAGGCGAGCGGAGAGGGCTTGGCGGAAGGCGTACGATAACGGGAAAAAAGCTTTTTATCTCGCCTCCGTCAAAATTTACCATCGGGCTGTTTGCCGAGCGCGGGCAGCTTACTACGCTGCTGAATTCGCTAACAGCTCCAACCCCTCCAAAACCATCTTTAAAGTGATGAAGGATCTTCTAGCAAAGCGAGCCTGTATTCCGACGACTGGCTCGACTGATCACTGTGAGGCTCTTGCTTTGTTTTTTCTGGAAACGGTCCAAAACATCTATAAGACGTTCCCTCATACAGGGCCTCCAGTTGAGTCTCCGATTAACATCCATGGAGACACCTCTTTGCACGTGCTGCCCCCAATGACATCTGAGGGGTTTGACCTCCTGGCTCAGCAGGTTAAATCGGGGTCCCCCGCTGATCCGCTTAGACCGACTCTTTTTAGAGATCGGTCGTTCGTGTGCCGGGCCGTGGTACACTCCTTGATTAATATCTCGTTGGAGTCAGGCACGGTACCCGCTAGCTGGAAGCGGGCGGTGGTTTCTCCCATCCTGAAGAAACCTTCCCTGGATCCAGAGAAACCTGAAAATTACCGGCCTATCTCCTTGCTCCCGTGGCCGACCAAAGTATTGGAGGCCCATGTCAACAAAGTTCTTTCAGCTTACCTCATCCATGCTAACATCTTGGATCCCACCCAGAACGGGTTCCGTGCTGGGCACAGCACGGAGACCGCCCTTCTCTCCATGGCTGAACATCTTCGCATGGTGATGGATGCGGGGCAGACAGCGGCGCTCGTGTTATTAGATCTGAGCGCCGCGTTTGATACTGTCTCGCATCCCATCCTACTGCATCGCCTGGAGGAGATTGGGCTGAGTGGTCTGGCCCTCCAGTGGTTCCGGTCCTTCTTAGACGATCGTTTCTTTAGCGTTGCTATCCCACCGTTCCAGTCCCAATTCCATCCTTTGAAACAGGGGGTGCCGCAAGGCTCCTCGCTGAGTCCCACGTTGTTCAATCTTTACGTGAGACCGCTGGCTGAGGTCGTCAAGTAATGGGGCATGACCATGGTCTCATATGCCGATGATACTCAGCTAGCGGTTACGATCAGCGGGGATGCGGACCGGGATGCCCCCAGGTTTCAGAGTGGACTTAGGGCGGTGGCGAGCTGGATGAAGAACAACTGTCTCCAGCTCAACGCAAAGAAAACTGAGATCATGATCGTCGGTAGGAGGTCGGAACTATGGGGAGACAGATGGTGGCCAGCGGAACTGGGGCCGGCCCCCATTCCGGTCGCAGAGTTGAAGAACCTTGGAGTATGGATGGATCCCTCCCTCAGCTTCGTGGGCCATACGAAGAGAACTGCGGCCTGTTGCTTTGGCATACTACGGTCGCTGCGTCCCGTCTTGAAGTTTTTTGACCATCGCACAAGGCAGTTGATAGTCCAGGCCACAGTGTTATCTCGCCTGGACTATGCCAGCTCGCTTCTGGTCGGGGCTAATGTGGCGGAGGTTACCCACCTCCAACGCGTTCAGAATGCCGCGGCGAGAGCCATTGTTGGCTTACCCCGAACCTGTTCCGTCTCCGGCATCTTGAGATCACTGCATTGGCTGCCTATCAGGCCAAGAATCCAGTTTAAAGTGCTGTGTCTGGCGTTCAAGATTTTGAGGGGTGGGAGTCCTCAAATTCTCGCGAACCTTCTGTCCTGGTATGTGCCTGCCCGCTCTCTAAGATCTTTGGGTCAAGCTCTTACAGTGATCCCCCGATACAGGTTGTGTCGGGTAGGTGGCCGCTCTTTCCAGGTCAGAGCAGCTGAGCTTTGGAATTCTCTTCCTGTTGAGATGCGATTGCTTGCTGATCTTCTAGCTTTTCGTAAAGCTTTAAAAACTTTTTTGTTTGAATAAATTGCCTTTGTATTCTTTATTGTTATGTTCCCTGTAGGTGTTGCTTATTACTTGCCATGCGCCAGGACGCCCCATAGCTGGGGCAGCTGTGCGCAGTACAAAATTCCGTAACATAACATAACATAACAGATGATTTGTCCTTAATAACCTTCTCCTTGAGGTCCACTGGTACATGTCAAAGGAGGAGAATTGTAGTAATCAACAGTAAATGCATTATGCCCCACTTAGTAGGATCTAAAGCACATGTATCCTTATTTAGCAAAGCCGTGATCCATTTTGCAGTGGGTGGAAACTGAAGAACCATTTGTATCACACGTTCACCACAGTCTTTTCATCGGAAAAAAATCAGATAATAGTTTCAGGGATCTAGTAAGATAAGTAAATACTCAGGACAATTATCTCAACAAGCTCCATACACAAAACACTGAGGTTGCTTTGTTTATGGTATTACATACTCTTGATAATACTATTCTATAAACTAGAGAATGTTCTACAACCTAGGGAATGCTATACAATAATAGGAGTCTTTATATTTATTGCACTGATGGCGATAGCACCAGTATAGTTATGGTTGAGCCAGTATTTTCAGAAGAAATGCATTTATTGTTTTCTTAATTCCTCTGGTCTAATTTGTTTAAATCTGTTTAGTAGTTTTTATGAAATTGCTGTTTAAAAAGGAACTAGGGTTGGGCAAAATGGGTTTAGTTTTAGAAAGTATAAGTACACTGTGGCAGTAAAGAATCTGCAGATATCTGCAGATTCTAGAACTCAAGGACATATTTTCAGAAGGAGCTTTTTCTCCCTTCGGCCATTTAGGGTCAAGGATCCAGTGACATTTATCTATAGCCATTCCTAAATCTATATCTATAGCAATATGATAGATAGATAGATAGATAGATAGATAGATAGATAGATAGATAGATAGATAGATAGATAGATAGATAGACACCAATCCACTCAGCATTCATGATGGAATCATGAGCTACTCCCTTTCCCCCAAACTATAGAAAAGTGAAAGAATGGCCAGGGACACTTACCATCAGCCTGTTTACATTGTACCAATGGTAATCTCAAGAACATTTAATGCTACATCATTCCATGGGATCACGTCTGAAATCTATTTTTAAAAGAAAGTTAAAAGGCCCATTTTGTAATTTAAAAACCTGTATTTCACCTTTTGATGGAAAGTTGCTCTACTTAAAGCAATAAAACCTATATAGAATACAAAGGAATATCTTGAAATAGAAATTCAGGGGCTAGCTATAAGATCTGTAAACGGTTGAATAGTCATGACACAGGCAAATATTTCTTCTATTTGAACTAGTACTTCTGTTTACTGTTGGATATCTCTTCAAGAAGTTGAGAAACAAGTATTTAAAATCTTACCTCTGAAAAAATTAATATGCTCTTGAAATGTAAGTAAGTAATTCCCGGTGAGGAGAAAAACATAGAGAGGTTTACAAGATAGTTATATGGGTATTCAAAATACAACTATATAAATTGTGTAATGGTAGAGTTTAGGTAAACACAAAACTCCCCTGATAATCCATGTTAGTATTTCCATTGAGATTAAGATTTCCATTGATTTGCATTACTAGTAGATATAATAAACGTTTTGCCGACAGTAGACTGATGACTTCAAAGTGCCTAATTTAACGTTCCAATATACATTTTATAATGGTATACATCTCTTTGGAAGCCAATTTATGTTTCACACACATGAATAGATTATGTCTGATCATATTTTATAAATACTTTACATTGTTTCAAGAATTTGTAACAGTTTACACTCATGTGAGATATCTGCAACCAATCTCAATGTCCCTGCTTGAAAAACCCACAGATTTTAATCCTAGTGAATTATCTCTAAAACCTCAACTCGATAAGGTTAAAAAATCGTAACTTTTCCTTGATTGACTCTTCTGTTGTAATTATTATGCATTAAAATCAATAATGTATCCATTTCTGTCTGCATACCTCCATCCCTACTCCTACAGCAGGCAGATTGTTTGCTAGTAACTTAATAGAATAAGATCAATGAGAATCTGTTGCTATTTCCTTCATCGCTTTGTCTGTAGGAATAGGAGCTGTTGAAAGGGTAAATCTACACTGAACATTAATCACACTACCATGAGGTAGAAGGATAAAGTTCACATTTATGCAGTTGGCTACAAGAGCAGTCTTGTTAGTGCACCGATTTAAGTTTATTCTCGTCCTGCCTTATCTTCAGGGTTGTGCAATCGTCTCTGAGAAAAAGGTGTTGGTCATACAGTAAAGTGAAAAGGCAAGGTGATGGTTATCAGCACATGACGCTGATAATCTCTGGACCATGTGTGAAGCTTTATTATGTGGACTGTAAAGGCATTAACTTTTCCAAAGTCATCTTGAAGCCTGCTGGGTCACGTGGTTTGCATGAACTCTGGTAGCCCTGAGCAAAACTTTTTATATATTGCTTAGCAGAATGTCATCATTTCGGTGATATGTTTTTAATAATTGTTATTTCCCAGTAGATTTTATTAGAATCATATAAATAACTATAACACACTTAAAATGTAAAATTGAACTGAGCATAACCGTTGGATAATAGGTAAATGATACGCAATACTATGCACTAAATGGCGAAGATGGCCATAGTCATTTTGTTGATCAATGAATCTTTAAACATTTATTTTGCGCATTTCATGAAACATCAACAACTTCAGTATCCTACTGCCATACCTGAGCATTTCTAGTATAAATATTGGGTCCACTTTATTTCCTTTGCACATAGCAACACGCTTTATCACATTGGGTCCACTTTCCAGGAGAAAGATGCAAGACCACTTCTAAGTATGCCGCCAAAAATAGACTAGGATTCTCAATCAAATAGGTGACCAACTCAGCATTACCATTACCCTTTCCATTACCATTTCCAGCAGGTCAAACCTGGGACAATTATTCTGGGCAAATAATAGACATAAATACCTTGGTATGATATCATATGCTATCTCCATGATTCTTCGACCATTAGGACATACACAAAGAGGAATCAGGTGCAAATTGTGCACCCAGTAAATATCAAACACCCCGCCCCACAATCTCTATTTACAAAGTATGCATCCTGCGCCTTTGAAGGCTAAGAGTGGGCTGGTATCTTTTGATCAGGGCCTAGATAGTTGTACTTGGTAAAACCCTACTACTAAGTTAATAGAGGAAGAGAAAGCACTTCAGTAATGAGCACACTTCTATCAGTAATGAGCACACTTCTAATGATGTAACCTTTTTATATCAATCAATCAATCAATCGGAGGTTTGTAAAGCGCACTATTCACCCGTGTGGGTCTCAAGGAGCTGGGGGAGAGAGGGAATTTCGGGAAGCTCCGACTCATCCGAAAAGCCAGGTCTTGAAGCTCTTCATGAATGCTTGCAGTGTGGGGGTTCACCTGATACTGAGGGGGGGTTTGTTCCAGGACCTGGCCATGATGTAGGAGAAGGATCTTCCTCCCATTCTGGTTCTGCGGATGTGTGAGATTTTGGCCAGGGCAAGGTCGGCTGAGCAGAGGTTCCTCTTGGGGGCATAGAAGTAGATTTTTTTGTTGCGGTATTGGGGTCCGGTGTTGTGAAGGGCTGTGTAAGCATGTGTGAGCAGCTTGAACGTCACTCTTTTTTTGACAGGGAGCCAGTGGAGGTCTCGTAGGTGCTGTGTGATGTGGTCTTGTTGTGGGATGTTGAGGATGAGTCTGGCTGCGCTGTTCTGGACATTCTGGAGTTTGTGGCGTAGAGATTTGTTGATGCCGGCATAGAGGGCATTCCCGTAGTCCAGTCTGCTAGTTATGTGTGCTTGGGTGACGGTCCTTCTGAATTTTTGGGGTTCCATTTGAAGGCCCTGCAGAGTTTGCAGAGGGTGTTGAAGCATGTGGAAGATATGGCATTGATCTGTCGGCTCATGGTGACAGAGGAGTCGAGTATGATGCCGAGGTTGCGGGCATGGTGCGTGGGAGTGGGAGGGTTTGCCAAGGGCAGGGGGCAACAGGCGTTGTCCCAAGCGGAGGGGGTGGACCCTAGGACGAGGACTTCCGTTTTCTCCGAGTTGGGCTTGAGGCAGCTGCTTCTTATCCAGAATGCAACGTCCTTCATTCCTCCCTGTGAACTGTGTCTGGTGATGTCGGATGACTTGGAGAGATAGAGGACGAGGTGGGTGTTGGCGTAGGATACTAAGCTGAGTCCATGTTTTCTGATGATGATAGCAAGTGGGGCCATGTCGATGTTGAAGAGTGTGGGGCTGATGGAGGATCCTTGGGGTACTTCGCATGTGATCTCTGTGGGTTCAGAGAGGAAGGGTGGGAATCTGATTCTTTGAGTTTGGCCAGTGAGAAAGCAGCAGATCCAATCAATGGTAGTTCCCTGCATGCCGGCATTGTGGAGACTGGAGGCTAGTGTGTGGTGGGAGATGGTGTTGAAGGCTGCTGAGAGGTCTAGTAGGAGGAGGGCTGCCGTGTGGCCTTGGCTGAGGATAGTGCAGATGTCGACAATGGCAGCTAGGAGGCCGATCTCTGTGCTGTGGTTGCTGCGGAATTCGGATTGAGAGGTGTCGACGATCAAGTTGGATTCTATGAAGTTTGTGAGCTGGTTGTTGACGATCTTCTCCGTGACTTTGGTGGTGAAGGGGAGGAGAGAGATGGGTCTTTAGTCCTTGAGGTCCATTGCGGCTTCTTGAGGAGGGTTTTGACTTCTGCACATTTCCCGTCATCGGGTAATGTGCCTGTTTTGAGGGTGCAGTTGATTGTACATTGTAGTGAAGGTGCTATGGTGGAGGTTGGCCTGTGGAAGATCCACTACCTATTTGAAATTTAGGCAGCAAAAATGATTGTGGGGTGGACTCAGATTCTGTTGGGTAGAATATGATGGTTTTGCTCCATGACCAACTCGGCTTCAAATGTACAGAAGAGACAGAGCTCGGTTAGCAACACATCTCAAAGACTAAAGATTGCATGTGGTTCACTACCACAACTGATCGATAAACCAGTTAGTTACATTTCTACATGTTTCTACATTGCAGTGCTCATCACTGCAATCTGAATTACACTGCTTGTAAAGTACCAATATTCAACTGAAAGAAAGGATTTTTGAGCAATAGTAACATCTAATGTCTGCATCATCCTTGCCCACTCAACAACTCAACCATCTCTCCATATTTCTCCACTATTCACTGAACTCAATAAAAACATTTTAGCAAGCCTCGCTTTGAGTAAGGAAGCTTGGGGGAAATACTGTTTCCGGAATAGAAAGACTGGTAAAACCTCCCCCCAGGTAGAGCAATAAGATGGAACAGAGTCTTCAAACTCAGAACGTGTTCACTCTAAAGATTTGGACAAAGTTGAATCTGTAAAGTCAGGAAAAGAGGTATACAATGGAAATAACATGCAGATGTTAAATTGCTCAATGAAATGAATAACATGAATGAGTCAAGTTTAATATTAAGAATGCATGAGTCTAAAAGTAGAAGATTATGCTGTAATACTATGATACTCTTTATAACGTACATAGAGGTTCTTCAAGAAGTAAAGTTGTGAGTGAAAATGGCCATTTGAATGTAGAAATGACTGTTTAACACTGTGGATAATGTTTTCTGACCTCACTTTTTACATCACTCTCAGCCCCCATCTCCGTTTCTTCATAGGCCTTGGGGACTTCATCCCCCAGGCCTGTCCATTTTTCATAAGGAAAGAGGGGCCATTCGCCCCCTCAGAGAGCCTCTTGTGGCTCAGGGAACCCCATCACTGGGGTCATCCATTTTTTTTTTCACAACTGTTTTTATTATTTTCCAAACAAGCAAGTTTTACATATAGCATAATCATTTTGACACAATATTGCCATTTTGATACACAGTTTCTACTTTAAGTGGAATCAGCCAGCCTGAAAAGCATCTGTACTGTAAGTAAAGCCAATAAATTGAAATAAACCCACTCCTCTACCCTGCCCAACCCACCAAACCATAACCCATTAACTAACTAGTGGTACTTCGGGACATCTGTGATGATATAGGAGGGCTCAACACCCCTCCCGGAAGGAGGGTCGTCATTTTTTTAAAAATGGGAGCAGGCAACATGGCAGCCCTCCCAAAGCCTTATTAGGCCACAAGGTTTTCCAGGGATTGAAATTTAAATAAAGGAGAGGTTCCATGTGGCCCTCCTCCTCGAGCCACATTAGTCCTGGAGACCCCCATTCCCAAGGGCTGTTTTTATTTTGAAGGAGAGGGGCATGCATGGCCCCCTCCCTGAGCCTCGTTAGGCCCTGGGGACCCTATGAACTGGGTCATTTTTTTGTAAAGGGGAGGTGGGCCACATGGCCCCTCTCCCTAAGCCTAATTAGTCCTCAGGTACCACATCCTCCAGAGCCAAAATATAAATGAAAGGGATGGGGTCATGTGACCCCCAAGCCTCATTAGGCCCCGGGGAACCCATCCCAGAGGGGGGAAATGTAAATAAAAAGGAGAGGGCCATGTGGACCACTTCACCAAGCCTTATTTGTCCTGGGCACTCCATCCTCCAGGGCGGTATTTAATTTTAAAGAGAAGAGGGGAGCATGGTCCCCTCCCTGAGCCTCATAAGGCCCGGGAACCCCAACCCCCACGGTCATATTTATTTTAAAGGGGAGTTGGGCTGCACGGCCCCCCTCCCTGAGTCTATTATGGCCCTGGAGACCCCATCCCTCAAAGCCTCACTTTAATATATGTGGAAGCCCACCCTCGTCACCCACAAGTAACATGCTGGGAGCTGCGGGGAGTGGCAAGACCCTCGCGGTCACAGACAGCTCCCACATGCAGCGGGAGCTGGCATTACTCCCACCCACAGGGATCAGCTACTTCTGCTACTCCCTCTAGGCGGGAGCAATATTTTGTTCTGTTTCCCTGCCAGCATCAGAGCAAGCGGGGAAACAGAAAACAAGTCTGATCTCCACTGATGGGAGCTTTATTAAAGCTTTGTAAACAATGGGATTCTATCAATGTGAGTGGTGACTAATTTTATATGATATTGTATATTCTCTAAACTTGTGAAAACACTGCAATGTGAAAATTAGGCCTCTCTGCGGGTGGCAGAATGAGGGCACTGAGTGTTTTTAAAATACCCCTCACACACTATGAATCCCATAGTGTCATTCTCCCATCATTGGGGTCTTCCCGTCCCTCTACGGGGCGGGGCGTGCTTCAACCTACGAGTGGCGCGGGAGCACTTATATTTTTTGACAATAGGCTATGTGATGTGATGAGGATAGTGGTATGTGTTAGGGAGTGTAGGGACCTATTTACGTGAATGGTGGTGTAAAAAAAGGTAAATATTCACTGGCTAGTCGAAAAAATTAATTTTAATGGCTTCGCAAGCTGGGAACATTAAAAAGGGGGTTAGTAAGTAGAATTACAAGTGTGGTCTACTTTGTCGACATGACATGTTTCATAGGCAGACCCCTCCTGCCTACTCATCAGGACCTCTGTTGATCCCTACAAAAATACTCAATTCTAAACTAAATGTTAAATGCCTATGGTCCTAAAACTTAGCAGCAAAAATCGGCTGCTAGGTTTAGCCTCTGGGCTTGAGTTTGCCCTTGGTGAGGCATTATCATGAAAAATTATCATGGAAAATGACCTAAAATGGTCTATTTGAAGCGTGGTGATAGGACCTCATGAGCCTGCGTCTTAGGGTGATTAGTTGACTGGTTTGTGACCGCATGCCTAATCTGGCTTTATTCCATACCCTTCAGCAGCTCCGTGGAATACCAAAAAAATGGATTTTACAGAATTCCATCAAATTTGTCAGAAGATACAGCTTTACTTAGAAAGTGCGCATTTCCAATCAGCCGTTTTAAGAAATTTGCATTTAAATTATATAGAGATATCTGGATGATCTTGTGGGTCTTCTATAGGATTCCCAAGAAACCTCAAATTGAAAAAATTGAGCCATGTGATTCGCAGAGAGGGCTTTTTTCCTATTTAGCTCCTAGTAGACAGGTACCATCCCGCAGGTCAGAGTGATCTGATTGGCTGTCATCAACCTGAAGAAAAATTTTGCAGCCGTCATTACAGCATCCGTGTCCTAAAATTAAAATAACTTATATGGAGTCAGGATCGGGTACCCTGACCCTCTAGAACTTGAGGGGTGGGCAGCGGGACTCCCCGGATGTCGAAAATTTGAAAATACTTTATTTTTTCATGCCACAGGTCCCATGGAACTCATGCTGGACCCAGTGCGGTCCCTGTAAAGTACATGGGACTCCCACATAATCTAGGTTTTCACGGGACCGCACCACCTTCAGTAAGTGAAGCTGGCACAATCACTTGAGCTGCGCTAGCCCAGGAGTATGGTGGTACCGCAATTTGTTTTTAAAAATGAACAAGAAAACTGTGGGGCTGGGTTCCTTGTGCGACTGCCCACCTGTGTGGTGTTTGGCTCACATGGCCTAAAGCTGAGTTCAGTGTTTGATTTAGATAAATACAATAAAGATAACAACCCTAGAAATTCCCTGAAAAATAATGGTTAAACTATTGGTATGTTTAGGTATGCTGATAAGATCTTATTTTAAGTTTTTAAAAAACTTAGAAATTTACTGAAAAACAGATATTAAAGTGATGATATAGATAGGTATGGTAATAAGCTCTTACCTCTACAGTTCAACCAATAACGTGTCGCATAGATCAGTACAACCGGCATTCAACATTTTACTCTCACTTTTTTAGCTGAATAACTACCAGATTCATGCAATGTCACATGTAGCTTTTGGCATACAACACCATTTTGTATGTATCCACTCCAAATAGACTTAATATCAGCATGTTGGCACTATTTTTTTCAAAAAAGGTCAAAATAAATTGATAAAGAAATTCAGGGACAATTCCTGCACCCATACACCTTCATTTTAATGAGCGTGAGTATAGTGGATGAAACAACACCCAGCTATAAACACCGTTTGCTCAACCTTATGGTCAAGTTTTCCATTTGTCAGGTAATTTGATACCAAGATTAATTGAAAGAAATTGTGGGTTAAAAAACAGAACAACTCTACCACGGAAAAGACCGTAATCTTATTTTACTTGCTTGATCGCTCAGAGAACATGAAACTAATAAAATAAAAAAAAGTCAAACCAGAGCTCAGGTGGAAATGTAGTGTCTGCGTTCCCTTTTTATTACTGCAGTGTTTGTTTCGCGGCCTTTCACAAATTAATGGACTGAGGCTGCACAGATCATTGCAATGACACTATTTTTTGTGAAAGAAAGGAATAGCTGTTTTGCTTGTAGGAACTAATTCGCTCCCCATGCACCCCCTACCGTTACTGTCTGGGCTTTTTAGCAGCACAGGCCTAATAGGCTGACTGCCTGACATCAGGTTTTTTTTCCGCCTCCTAATAGTGTCGCAGAATTTAATTAAATGAATATCGCACACACCTGAAGCTTACAGATTTTATTGACACCAGCATCTGGCTTCTATAAGGCTTGTAATGTAGACGATAAATCCTGCCTTGAAATGCAATTTGGGCCAGGAGGGCGTTCTTCCTCTTTGTAATCCATCTTTTTAACTAGACTAATATGTGTGTTGCGCGTAAACGGATGCTGATAGCTGCGCTGTCGTTCTCACTGGTTGGTTGCAGGATTCTGACTGCGGCGCGGGCTTGGATTTGGCGGGATCTGAGTTGATGTTGTGTGTAGCGCACACAGTACCAACATGAATAGCCCACAGCCTACTCTGACTCCTAGATGAGGGCGTAGGGCGGATGACCAGCAGGGCCAGACTGGGAACCACAACCGGCCCTGGCAAAGTGCTCGGCCGCCCCCCCTCCCTCCTCCCCACTTGGGGGGGTTGGAGGTGCCGCCGAGCTCTTTGCCTGGGCCGGTTTTCGGCCGATTTTGGTACAGGGCCAATTTTGCAGCTATGCAAAATTGATGGCCCTGTAACAAAACCGGCCCCCAGGGGCCCAAAACGGGCCCCCACCCGTGCGGCGCACCGGGGGATTGCCCGGTGCCCGCTATGGCCAGTTCGGCCCTGATGACCAGTACCTGGTGACTAGGCAGGGTTGGTTTGGGATTAAAAATCGGCCCGGGCACGCCAAAAAAAAAAAGTGGCCCACATTTGCATATTGCCTTTCCACAAAAACTGCTTCGGCGAAGTTTTAAAAAAGGAGGGGCATGTTTTCTTAACTTTACTTAGATAAAAAAAATTGCATGGATTAGTTCACACTCGTGAAACGCACCTGAAAACAAGTGAGGCCACTTCTGCTCAGGCCTGCCCCCGCTCAATATGCATAAATGAATGGGCCGGCCCAGCGAGAGAAAGGGAGTGAGTGACACCTCTGGCCATTGATAAAAGGGAAGTCATGGCTGCCCATCTGCCTCCTGAAAGGCCACTCAGGCACCCTACTGGGATGCTGGCAGCATCCGAACAACACTGACACCGCCCAAATCGGCTCCTCTGGTTGCCCAAAAAAGCAGCCCACAGCTGGAACTCGGATACTGGCCCCTCGGCCATTGCCTGAGTGTCCTCCTTACCAATCCAACCCTGTGACTAGTCCTTGCCTATAAGACAATATGGCATGGTCTAAAGGGTACGTCTCACAGATCAGTGTATGGGCTTCTTTTTTTTTTTTTACTGTTTGAGGGCCTGTTTTATGGACCAGTGGGCCGGTCTTTAACATTGATTGCTCTGCTTTTACCACAAACATTGTCTGCAGCAAGCACAACGGCATGCAGTCTCCTATACCTTGCAAAACACCTATACAGCTTGTGTTTACAAGTCTAAAACGGCCATGATTTGCAAATGTTCCCCACTCTTTTAGCCACCTAATTTACTGATGGGGTATACTTTTAATTTGGTGCCAGGGCCTATTTTCTGTCCCCAGACCAACGGTGGCCTTGTGGGTTTACCATAAGTGCTGTTAACTTTTTTATTTTTTCTGAAGTTTTGTTGATCCGAGGTCCCACATCCCAAGCTCAACATGCCACGGATGAGATCAAACTCTTGCATTATTTACCTTTTTGATGGTTCATGCACAATGTGTGCCTCGCAGGCCATTGCTGCCAGATTCACAATGTTTTGTCTACCCCTGGTGATTTAAAGTTTGTCAGGGAATGTCAGGGAGGCCATAGGCCAAGGGCTTCCTGATGACTGCAGATTTTCTTTCACATGACCTTCCTGGGGTTGATTTTGGGCTCCAGACAGTGCTGCCTTCAGCTCTGACAGGGTCCGGCTGGCAGCAGATTCACAGGCCTCCCCTGGGCTTTCTGGCATGTTCCAGCTCACTTCAGTCTGCAATACCTTCTAATCATGCAGAATATATATTTCACAACCCATCGTCTGGAAGGCAGCAAATAGGCTTTAGCCTGGCTTTTTTAAACAGCATTCATTTAACAGATTCCAAGTGAGTTACTTCCTTTTACAGCAAACTGTGAGCATAGTAACCACAAGCAAAACCCCCGAGCTGACTGCAACATAAACTGCTTGACAGTTTCATCTTTGCTTTAAATAGTCTAATTTCTTGATTCAAACTGTCCCCAAAAAATGTAATAGTTTGGAAAAGAAAAGGGAAATGTGGATTATAAAACGAAGCATTACCTTTAATCCGCCAAACACACAACTGCATGAGAGTGACTACATGTACACTAAACGGTGGCTAGCTAGGCGAGCCACCAAATACTTTTGTGAAAAGTATATGACATCCTAAGTAACGAATAAGCATTGGCAAAGCCGATAGGTCTTGCTTTATTATAACAATAAATGTAAAAACAGCCATTCATAAATGTATGTATAATGTATTGTATACACAAATGTTTATCACATTAACGCCAGTCCTATTGGCTTTACCAGTGCTGTGAAAAAGTATCACAATTTTGCTTTCTGTGTAGAATGCATTTAGGAGAAAAAGAACTGAATGTGACAAAGAGCACAGTTGAGCTTACTGATCAAATTTTGAATAATCCTCGGTTCATTCTAGTTGATGCCATTCCTAGAAGGTGGAATTATATTTCTCCAGTTGATATCATGAGTTTGAGGTAAGAAAGTCCTTCGTTTGGGGACAGGCCAAAGTCCACTCTATATATATTTTAAATAATCACTAATAAGATCTCAGACAGACAGTTGTGCTGTCAAGACTTACCTACAAATGTAAGCGTATCTTACTTAGATAGGACATTTTTTTTAAAGAATTAGACTAGTCATGCATTAATAGTTGCCATATGTTGAAATTCACATGCATATTACTTTGGGGGTCATTTACAATATATGGGAAGTTGTACAAAATCTGTCGAAATGTGTGAAAAATGTTTTTTAAAACATTTAAAACTATTTTACTTTAAAACAGAAGTGCTACTTTCAGTACCTTTGAGTACCACAGCACAAGTAAAAAGTGGATGGAAATTGGACACCAATTATAGAGGAAAAAGAGACATAACCAATCTTTGGACATTCGGCTCTAAGTTGGTAGTAATGTCATGATAACTGGTTGTGGTAATGTTATTATAAATTTGTGGTATAACTGGAAAACAACCAATAGTCTATTAATGACTCCATTAGTAGGACTGCGCTCGTTTTGCTGAAATGGCAATGTAGCACGAGATTCTGAAAGGGCTTCCACCGATGTCCTAAAAAGTTCTTCTATTTAAAGAGGAAAGTTTGCCTGTGTTATTTGAAGTCAGTTAGGGCCTTATAACAAAAGTCTCTGATATCTCTTGGTAACTCCTCCATAGAGTTTCTGATACAATGGGCATTGATAACTGCAGGGAGGGAGGTTGCAATAGAAATATCAGAGCTCACAAGTGGGGTACTGGGGGTTACCTCAGAATGAGGAATTACCTGTGGTATCAATTTCTTGATTCCCATTTACTCTCCTTATTGTCACCCTAGGTCACCCACTGCTTTAAGCAGGCAGTATCCTTGAGTGAGCATTAAGGCGTAGTAAAGAGTTTATAGGTTTCAGTGTATCGTCAAAGTGTAGTGAGAGGTTTTTAAGTTTCAGGGAAGGGTAGCATTAACTCTTCGACGCTCATGACGAGCTCAGCTCATCATGAGGCACAGTGGAGCTGTGCTCATGATGAGCTGAGCTCATCATAACCGCCGCGGAACGCCCACGCGGGGATAATTCCTCTCCTGTGCGGGGCGTTTCATTGAGTGGGCGGAGTCGTGACGCCCTCAGCTCGTCATGAGCACATGTGCAGCATGATGAGCTGAGCTTGTCACGAGCACCGCGGCACCACGCGCGGCCCCCTCCTCCTCGCACCGCGGGGGAATTAGCCCCGCGGGGAAGGGGTTAAGGGAAAGAAAGGCTGTGTGGGTCGCATGAATGTGTACTTTTCAGGGCCAAAAATTGTTTTTAGGGATCAAGGAAGGGTAGTATTAAGGAGTAGTTAGGGTTTTAATGTTCAGGGAAGGGTAGCTTTAGGAGAAACTAACGGCTAGTATTGTTTAGGTATCATTGAGGGCTTTTTATAGTTGAGAGATGGGTAAGGTTAAGCTGGAGTAAAAGGTTTTTAGGTTAAGGGAAGGGTGGCTTTAAGGGGCCGCAAACGTTTTAAGGTTTAGGGAAGGATAGCAATAAGGAGTAGCAAAGGTGTTTAGCGTACAATGATTGGAAGAGTTAAGAGGTACTAAGGGGCTTTTAGAGGGTCAGGGATGGATAGCATTAAGGTGAAGTAAGGGTCTATTGTTCAGGGATGGGTAGTGGTATGGGTATGAGTTTGTAAGGTTCAATCAAAAGTAAAGTTAATGAGTAGTTAAGAGGAAATTAAGGTTAAGGGATGTGTAGTGGTAAGGTAAATACATTTTTGCGGTTCAGGGAAGGGTACCCGGAAGTGGTAGAGTGTTATTATTAAGGTTTGTGAAGGGTAGCCCTAAGGGGTAGAAAACGGTTGTTTGGGCTTAGGGAAAAGTAACGTTAAGGGTTTTAGAGTTCAGGGCAGGGTAACAGGAAGGGGTAGCAAGGAGCTTCTAGGGTTCATAAAATGGTAGCTTTAAGCAGTAGTACAGGTTTTTAGGGTTCAGGGAAGAGTTGTCCAGAACCCTAAAAACGCCCTTCTACCTCTTTAGGGTTCTGGAAAAGGAAGTGTTAAAGAATAGCATGAGTTTTTAGCATTCCAGAGTGGGTACCATAAGGGACAGGAGGAGGTTTCAGGACTCAAGGAAGTGTAATTTTAAATTACTATAATCAAATAAGCAAATCAATTAAGTTTAATATGTACAAATATTACATTTGAAGTCAATTAAATATAATATAATATTAGTAATGTAATTTTAAATATTAAATAATGAATTCAAATTAATAATTAAGTGAAATTTTGGGAGCAGAGAAGTTTTAAAAAGCCACACATGCCCATAAATCTTAAAAATGAGAAAAAAATAACACCATTCTCTCAAGCAGTGCCATGTTAAAGTATCTTGGATGTTGCTAAGGGAAAGGGAAGGGGGTGGTTGGTTAAGACTGCAATTCGCAACACATTCCTCCAGACTCCCCTCCTCCCTTCTGCGCTGCTGCCAGAGAAGAACAAAAACACCATAATTATCTAATTATTTAGGAGACATATAGATTTGCAGTGTCATATGTTTGACCTAAAGGTCAAGCTCTGTTGTAACACTATAGCTTAACTTGATAAAGGGCTCTGGCTCATGCAACTTGATAAACAAATGATTACAGCTCCTGGAGGGTAAGCACTTTGTCTATGGAAGGAGACAACTTCTGCCCAATCAAAACATGTACCACCAAAATGTGGCTGGTGACAAAACCTCTCTCTGTTGTAATCATGAAAGCTGGTTTTTAGGTGATCTCATAAGGTCTGGTGACAGCAGCGCTGTCATGGCAGGCCTAAAAAAACAACTGTGATCCACCAACCAATTTCTGCTCTCCATGCATTCTAAAACTTTGTGGGCGGTTCAGGGACAACACCTTTGCCCAGATAGACACTAATGCAAAAATAATAATCATCCTGGACTATGCATCCATTGCCATGACACTGTCTCCATTTGCAGAGTTTTTGGAAAGCCTGTACTAGCCCAGTGGTGCTCAATGGAATGCTCATGGTGATTGATATATGAATGCTCATGGTGATTGATAGTTGATCAAAGTACCCTTTTGTGTGTATAAAACAACAAGGTGATAGAAGGAATGCTTGTATTAATGTCAATCCCTAGCAATCACCCAGGCTGCATTTCAGTCCTCACGCAGGCCAAACCCTGTCTAGCATTTCTTGTATTACTATTTGGAGGAAACCTAGCATGGCTGTTTGGGCTGAACTTCCTGTATAGGTGCAGAGTCTGATTGGCATATGGCTGTTCATAGTCTACTGTGACATAGTGGGCAAAATAATAATGGGCTGCAGTGCAGCCTGAGCGATTGTCCATGACTGAGATTAATTCAAGCATTCCTTCCATCCCTTTGTTGTTTCTTGATGTAGATACCCTAAGTGCAATGGGTATACCCTGAAGTGCATACATTGCTCAATGTGCCACAAGACTCAAACTATACCACAAGGATGAGCCTAAGTAGACTGAAACAGGTCTGGGGTTGCGTGTATTCTAGTCTGGAGGGGACCTCACCTGGCAGTAGAATATGGGAGCCAGGAATTAGCTGATGTTTAAGGGCATGCTGTTACAGATTCTACAGACTTGTAAAGTAATTCTTCCAACTCCACTGCCCATATGTTTAGATTTGGTTGTGGTGAGGCTGGAGTTTGTGTATGTATGCATTCTTAATGGGATGCTTATGCTGGCACTATGGTAATATGTGAGATAAAGGACTTTAGATATTTTCTGGCAATTCCAGGTGCCAGTATTCTCTATGAAGCCACAGGATCAGTTTTCCTTTATAACTGAGTTTTGCGCAGTGACTTTCAAAATGCTCTTATCATAAGCTAGAGTCTGATTCGGTTTTCTGAGTGTGTGTGGACAGTAGAGGAGTATGCCTGTTTTCATGTGTTGTGAGTTTTTTGCTGTTGGTCAGTAAGGCCAGAAGCCAAGAAGCTGATGGTAGATGTACTGTTGGGTGCCTTAACATCCAGTTGGTGAAGTGTGTGCATCAATATGCCTCTTGCCCCAGTGTTTAATTTGAGCTGGTGGTTACCATCGAGGCCCACTGGCACTCATTATTGGACGCTTGTACTTATGTTTTATCATCAGAACAAGGGAGAGAAGGGCAGAAAGGTATCAAAAAAGAGCAAGAGAAATAAAGGAAATCATGTCAAATGGTGAAACAAAGTATGAAAAATAATGTGCAAGTGTGAGATTAAAGGGAAGGAGTGTAGGGTGATGGGTCATATTTACATGAGGGGCATTCGAGAATTAACAACCTTGGCATTCTACAACCCAGACATTTGGCAGCCCTGGAAACAGGATTCTGAGAAAAAAAATTTGGGCCCGGCACTTATCCTCTTAAAATTTAAGAACCACTCTTAACACTGTGACAGGATCAAAAAGCATATGGAAATCTAGAAAAATTAATTAAACAACGTAATTTGCTTATTGGCCAACATTCTTTACAATTTTTTGAGAATATTGATTGAGCAGTGAAGCACTTAATATTTAGACTATCATTTTATAATAGATCTGGGTTGCTGAAATGCACACAGGTACACTGATATTATCTGGTGAATTATGTTCAAAACCAGATTCCAGCTCACCGGGTTTTTAAAATTTCACCCACAAGGTTTTCTGAAGACATTTGTCACACTTGAAAGGTTTCAAGTTTTGCAAACTTTACACAACTTTTCCCACAAATGGAAACGCTCGCAAAAAAATACTTGCTAAATAATTTTTCTGAAAAAATCCTTTGGCATAGAGTTGCCAAATTCCTTACGCCAGCCCATCTCTCACACGTGCATATACAATACATATGTCCTAGAAATAACGGAACAGTTGTGCATTTAAATTTAGCTTTCAAAACTACAGCTTCACAAGAGGTCCCAGTCACATAAACATTGTATTACAAAACATCAGAGCAACAAGATCAGTATTTTCTTACCAACAAAGCTGCACCTGAAAATCCAAGGAAACCATTCGTTTGAAATCGTCTTCTAGTTTGCAGATGGAGAAAAAGTTTAAGACTGGCATTGCAGGTCAATTGCCAGAATAAAGATGTGACTCAGCATTTTTTTGTGAACGAGTAAAATGCAATGTGTTTCATGCAGATCTCTTAAGTTTGCCCACATTTATAATGTAGATATGTTATACTACAAATAACCAAAAGCAAACCAGTGGGAGATTATGTTGCGCCCTCTTTTTTTTTAGTTGCAACCTCTTCTCTTTCAGGGCGTGAATTTCACTTACGTTGAGTCGTTTAGCCCTGGTAGCTTCGTCAGTGATTTCGAATTATTTTGTTGGAGCTGGATTTCTGTGGCTTCTCTTTGCCTACATTGGCCAAGAAGCAGTTTTTTTTTTGTTCGTTATGGCCACTGTCGCTTAATTGCTGAGGTGAGCCGCCGCGGCCTGTGCAGGTAAGAGCGGTGGGGCTGGGTTGGGTGGGGATTCGACAGACGACCACGAGGGGAAATTAAATAAATAATTAATTTCCCCTCGCCGTCGACTGTCGAAACCCCCTTCACTCGGCCCCACCGCCCTTGCCTCCACAGGCCGCGACCGTAAGTGAGATGGACCCCATGGGAGGTATTCCAAAAAACCACCCCACTTTTTACACCTCTGCAAGGCACTCTGTAAAGAAAAACAGGCTCTTTTCCGGCCTCTTCTGTACTATGGATTGCGCTGGCCCCAATTGCGCATGAACAGTATTTCAAGGGGGTGTGCCTATTTGTGTCGGGGCCTTTTTTAGAAATAGACAGTCTTAGTATGAAAGCAAACACTTTCATCAGCTGCCTAGGGCCAAATGGTCTCCTTTCTAAAGCTGAAAGACAAAGAGAGCATCAGAAAGGGCCTGAAGGTCCTTATTTAGAACCAAAGGAGGAAGGAAGTCTGTTCTCACTTCTTCAGATGCAATAACTCACAGCTAAAAGGCTAGTTCAAGTTGGCATCAATCACACTTATCTGCTCCTGTATTGGCAGCATTGAGAATTGATCCTGCCAGGGAGCTGCTGAGTTAAGGCCCTGGCTGCTGCACACTGAGGCTCACCTACTGAGAGAGGAAAATGATAGATGGCTTGGGGAACTAAAACAGCATTCCAAACCTGATCTAATTCGAGTTCGAGTCTGCGCAGAAAGGGCCCTGGGTGCAGAGGACACTCCCACTGAGATAAAACAAACACAATAACACAATTACATATTTGAATGCAACACAGGGAGTAGAAATCCAACACAATCATACTAGAAAATCAATTAAAGAATGTTTCATCCCCGAGTTTCGCTTCTTGTATTGCATGCTTCACTGTGGCAAAACATACTAGGAAGCAAACTTCTTGGAAATACTTTGTTTCCATGGAAACCAGAGCTGACCTCAGCATTATTGTTCTCAAGAGGGAGCTGACTTTACTATATGTTCATTCACTGAATTAATGGAGTCCGGGTTTTTTTCTGGAGAGTCTGAGGGCAATGTTAATAGGCCGGTGTTGTTAAAAAGACTGTCATTCGGCCAAACTGTCCGCTGTTTTGTTGGCAGGGAGCAGACTCATTGAGTGAGAGATTATAAAATTCAGTTGAATTCCGCCTGTGCTTACGTTAGCTAATCACACGCATTTGTACGAAAATGTGTTCTAATGAACTGCGCACAGCCACCACAAACTCATCGACTGTTGCAACAACCACTGTCTTAGTTGTCTCCAAAACTTTTTACAAAGGTTCAGGCAACATATTTAAGAGTTGCAAAGTGCAACATAAAGGTGAATGACCAAAATATTGTTTCAGAACTAATATGGTGCAACAGTATTGTGTCAAAGATAGCAAAAATATTGAGTGATGGTATAGAGAAGGTAGTACATTGTTAAATATATAATATAGTTTTTTAACTATCATATATAATATAGTTTACCTAATATAGTTGTGTTAAATATTGTTTTTTCATTAATTTAATATATATGTGTATTATTAAATAATGTGTAGGTATTATCATTATTATAATAATTGTTTTTTATAAATTGTGTTAGTTTTAATATGTTGTTAATAATACAATTAATTAGTAAGTTATAATTTATTAACAGGTTTTTGGATTTATAGGGGAATAGGATAGGATGTTTTTTAAATTATAAATTATTGTTTTTTGGTTTAGTTTTTCATAATAATTTATTATGTAATTGTTAATTTGTTATGCAAGTTATGTTAATTGGTTAATCGTTATTTTATTATTAACTGTATTTTCTGATGTCTAATGTGCAATTTACATTTTCCACAGTTTAATTACTAATATGTAATTTACTAGTGGGTTATTGAGCTTGTAGGGGTTTAGGGGGTTAATTTGTTGAAAATATAAAAAACAATTTTTATTTGTAATGAGTAATTTAGAGATTAGTTGATAATTAGTTATGCAAATTAGTTAAGTTATTATTTATTCTCACTTATTTGTTGTATTTTTGTGTTAGTTTATTGGTAAGTGTTTTTAAGAATAGACTTTTTAAAATGTGTTTACATTATATTTGTTTTATTTTATTACTATTTTAATTTTGTTCATATTTTATTAAAATGTATGTTATTGTTGATAAATTGGGAATTTAGGGAGATAATTTTATTTCTTTTAAAAAGTTTTTTTTGTCTTCAATTTGGTAAATTATATCTATATTATTACATTTTAATTTTTGCTATTTCATTTAACGAATGAAGACCTACAGCAGAAATAGAATGCTTGGAAACAGGAGAATTCAGTAATAGAGCCAGTGTTTCGGGTGAGAATCCACATATGCTCAGGAATAGACACTAGGTGTAGGAGATAACTTTGAAAATAGAGGGAAGGAGATAATACAAGTTGTGCTTCTGAAAAAATTGTATATAGCCCAGGAAAAGCTTCTCCGTTTTGCTGTCATAGAATTTCAACCTTATTTGTCCAATCAGTGTTTGAAGGTTTCCAATATGACCAGAAAGAAGCAAGCCTGGGCAGATTTGACTTATAAAAATATAGCTTCAGGCCTACCATTGTAGAGTGACTGTAGCAGTGCAAACCGTGCATTGCGACCTGTTCAAATAAACTCTTTTCACAGGTACAAAACTCCCTTTTAAATATTAGTAAGTCACCCCTTTTGTGAGACCTGTAGATCACAAGGTAACATGCATGATATTAAAAAGTGGGACATGTAGAAAATGTATATTACTATTTACCTAAGTGGCACAGTCCTACAACCTATTTTCACTGTGGCGCGGTCTGGCTGACCTACGTAGAAAACCAGAGTACTGACTAAAATACTAATACTGTATCTCAGAAATGGGACCAGCTACAAAAATAAGTTAACAACTATTTTAACAGTTATTAATATTAATTTAAAATCCAATTACATGGTGAATTTGAATGTATAATAAAAATTAAGGAAAAGTATATTTTATAAACGTCCCCTTTACATTCCTAAACTGTCATATGGCGTAAGTCTCTACCAGCTCTCAGCCTGTGCTCAGCCTTGAACAGGTTTGAACGAGGTGTGAAATACCTCCAAGGAGCAAACAATAGACTGACCTGAATGGGCAGAATTTACTCTTTTAAACTCCACAGGATATGCTGGGTGGGGATGTGGGCATCCTTTTGATACTACAGACAGTGTAAAATCCTGCTTTACAGGTCATTTGGGCCACATATTAGACTCAGGGCATATTTGAAAAAGAGAGAAGAGGATCTAAAGACAATCATTGTGCATCCACTGTCTGGTTGCTGGAGAACTCGGCTTTTGTCTAACCTGAATTCTGTCTCTGAGTTTGTTGTGGGTACAGTGGCTACCTTAACCTGGATTTTAGATTTAGATGTGGCAGGACAGTAGGACTACCATAGTACACTCCCCTGAACCACCCCTCTGATCCAAAGTTTAGTGTGGCCAAAGACTTTCACCATTTTGAAAGTGCCCTGACATGTGGCTGTTTGAGCCTGTTTGCAGAAAGGCGCACAGGAACTGCTGCAAAAGTGGCAAGGGTTATCCCAGGGAACTTTTTAACCCATTGTTTAGGATGTTGCAGGGAGTCATTCCCACCCACCAATTAGTACCTGGCATTAAATGGCACCTGCAGGCACCAACTTCAGAACACTTTCTGGACCTGCAGAATATCAGAAGGGAGCTGGACTCCATTCTACAACTGGAGGAGCCCCAAAGGACTGGACCTGCTCTATTGTACCCAGGATAAAGAAGTGGACTCCTAGAGTCACTTGAATGACCTCTGGTGTGGCTACATGGAGACAGTAACCTGCAAGAGGCCTTTTCCTGGAAGTACCCAGCTAACCAATGGCAACTGGACCTAGACTGAACTCTGTTGTTGGCCTCTGTCTGACACCCTTTGAGTGTCTAAGTGCCTACCCAGAGGTCATGAGTAGGTTTAGAAGTGTACTCTTGTGGTTGATTGGACTTGACAAGATGAGATGTTTGGCACTTAAAAAACTATGTCAGAAGGTAAAATGTTTGACCAGGACAAACCTGTGCCTCATATTGCACCTAGGTCCTGGTCTAATATTGGCCCTATGTGCTTCATAGCACTATTTTCACCTTAATCTTAAGAAAATCATATCCCTAGTTCTCCTTGTTGGATTTGTTTATATTTTGATGTCATTGTGGTTGCAACATTTTATTCTACTCTTCTAATTTGGTTTAGGATTTTTATTGTTTTGCCCTTTGACTTTCTTACTTTTTTGGCAATTAAGTTAAGCTGGTCTGCTACTAGGCTAGCATGCTCAGGTTAATGTACTGACTTTGTGGGTTCACCCTGAGAAGGGATGTGATTATTCCTTGAGGTGGAAAGTCATCCACCCCCAAAAATAATCGAATAACTTACAATGTTTTTTGTCAGTGTTTGATATGGGTGTTTTTTGTGGTTTAGGCATTTCTGTGATCTGATCAACTTTACTGTATTTTTGCTTATGCATCTACGTGTTTGTGTTTTAGTCATCTAGCCAGATTTGGTGTGTCTGCATGTGTGTGGGTGTGTTTTTTTCAATGTATGTGATGTGTGTTTGTTGTTTTGGTAGTTTGATGGACTTTGTGTATCTTTGTGCATCTGTCTTTATACGCGTATGTCGCATAGCTAGGAGATGTGTGAGTTGTTTCTATAGACTTTAGGGGGCAGATTTACAAGCCCCTTGCAACACTTTTGCAACGCTGTTGTGTCACTTTTGTGAAACAGTAGCAGCATAAAGAATGCGGCCAATTTACAACGTGACGCATCTAGGGAGATGCTTCACGTTGTGAAGCCCTGCATCACATTATACCTGCGTCAGGTATAATATATGCAGGGTGGGCGGTCCCACGCAGGAAAGCCTCGTAAAAGTGACCCAGTGAAAACTACAAAATTTCACTGCACCACTTCTAGGACGCCACTGCGTCAAAACCTTACACCTGCTTGAAGCAGGCATAAGGAGTGACGCAGTACAATAAGTATAGGCCTCAACATGCATTGCTGGAGTTGCGTCGTGCATGCAACACGACTCCAGCAATTCATGACTTTTGGGCCGACTGATGCATCAGATTTTCTGACGCATCTGTCAATCCTTGTGCCTTGGTGGGCCAAATTGTAAATACGGCGCATCCATGGTGGCACAAGAGTGTCACAGGCTGGTGCAGAGAAACTGACTCATCTCTTACGGATGAGTCAGTTTCTTGTAAATCTGCCCCAAAGTGTTTGGTATCTGTATGTATGTGATTGATGTATGTATGTAACAAGCTTGCCTGATCGACTTTGCCTCTGTGTTTACTTCCATCTGTATACTTTTTATACAATTTGTGAGTGAGAGGCATCTGTAGTATGATGGTCACTGTGGGTGCAGTATGATGGCCACTGTGTGTGTGTGTGTGTCTGTGTGTGTGTGTGTCTGTGTGTGTGCCTGTGTCTGTGTGTGTAAGAGAGCGAGAGAAAGAAAGAGTGAATGTGGAGTTTGTCTGCCGGAGCACACGGCACGTCTGGATGGTGATGGACTGCTCAGGCCTCAGGCTGTGTGGCCTACCAAGTAATTGCTCCAGTGAAGACAGTAAGCAGTTGCCTGCTCCTCCCTAACTACCATCCTGGCTACTTATTTGAAGTCTGGGCCCCGGCTCCTGGAGGTCATCACTCATCAGCCTGACGAACCCACAGGGCCGTGCCCAGGAGACCTTCACATCCTCCGCGAGCAGGGCCGGCCTCTGATAGCCGGCCCTGCAGAACCCCGCGCCTCCGGCGCCCGGTGCGGCCACACAGCCCAAATACGCGTTTTTACAAATTATCATAATTAACAATCAATCATCTTATTTGGTGCAATGCCTCTCCAGAGCATCAGGCGCCGGCTGCGACCTCTGATATTCATATGTTAAAAATAATAATTATGTAGAGATGCGTGACCGGGTGACACTGGCAACAATATATACACCATACCTCAGCCACATAAAAATATATAGATCTATATATATATTTGAGGTGATGTAATGTCCCACCGTCCCTGATGAGGGCAGAAGGTGGGCAATGCGATAGTGATGTGATTTAGAACAAAGTAAATAAATCCAAGAGACAATATTTTCAAATGAACGAATGCAATTTTATACAGAAATGATGTGTTGACATTCTGCTTGTCCGCGCCAGAAAACTAATTTTCAAATGTATTGGTATCTTTATTGGCTGAGTGAAATTAATAGAACACAATGGCAGCATGCATAGATTTTTGACGTGTTAGAGACATATTCAAGCATATATTGCTCATACCAACTGTGTGCATTTTTATATTCTTATGTAGTTATTTTGGGCTTTTTTTTACATATGCTCCAGAGCATTGATATCAAGTGGCCCACCTCAATCCGAACAGTTTTTCATAGATATAGATTTGAAAAAAAAATGTATGTAATATTCAATATTAGTTCATGTCTACCTGTCCTGTCAACAGCAGAGACATCGGATAAATGTTTATTAATCGTCGATATAGCGGTTTTCAGCACAAAGCGCTATTTTCTTCCCCTCGCTTTTCAGCCAGGTTGGATGCAGCCATGAAAAGCGTTTTGTTTTCTCCCCTTGTGTCTTAGAAAAAGAATCTAAGCTGGACAGAAGAAAAGGTTTCTCTTTCTAACACAACAAATCCAATTTGGCCGCCAGCCGATGGTATCTGTCGCCGCCGTATCTTTTCCCTCTGTGGAAGGATGGCTGCCGGATCTCGGGGAAGGCCTAGACGGCGTTGGGAGCTTTTAGCCCTCCGCCCGGCCTATTGGATTTTGATAAGCAGGGTATTGCAGTTTAATAATGTCCTCTATCCATTCTCAGCCGGTCCTTAACATGCCTCTTTATTTGTCCCCAAAGCCTCTTCAGCGAGGCCTTTTTATTACGTCTCTCTCAGCCAGCTCTCCGGGGAGCCAGCCGGGACAAGAGTGATAGATAGATAACGCGATAGATTATGTCCCGCAGATGTTTTCTCTCCGCTGGCCCCCGGCTATTCCCTCTAAGTAAACAGAGACTAAATGGAGAGCCCGCGCCCCCCGGGAGCGCCTGTCACCGCGGCGCGGAAAAATAGTACATCCTGAGGAGGTTAGGAGGAGACCGGGGCTCGGCGCGTGAGCCCGAACATTCTGACGTGGTGACTTTTAAGAAGACACTGAGGAAGGACATGTCCGCCTTTTCTTTCTCCCAGCAGAAGGAGGCCTCATGTGGTGGCAATCAGTGCTTCCTGCACCCAGCAGGGATGGTGATATCCCACCTTTCAACCTTTCCCTTCCTGTAGCAAAATGACCTATGTTTAGGCGCCTGTAAAATGCTAAGAATAAAAAAATAAAGATGATTCCAGATTCTAAAAAAATGTCAGAATTTGCTCTAGCACACGTACGCTTCGTTTTGAGTATATTTAAACTTTTTGTTTGTATTTTCAAAGAATGTTTGAAGGTGTCACCTTCCCTGTCCTCCCACCCATGTCAGGATTAAACCCATATAACAGTAACAAACGCTCACACCGGTATAATGTGAAATATAATCAAATGTAAGTGATTTTGGCTTCTCTAACAATATGTTAAATCAAGGAAAAATAAAGTTCTAATTACATACCAAAAATGCATTTTGATATCAATGAATTTAATCAATCTAAATCAATGTGGACAATAACACTCACTTGCTGCTCTCATCAGTCCATCAACTCTTTCATATATACACACGTTTCATTTCACTTCGCTTCACTGGTTGCTCACTTGAGTCTAAGCACATTATTATCTACATTTATATTTTGTATTATTATCTATCTACACTAAAATAATATTATATTAGAATGCATTGTTTTGGGATAAGGCATTAGAACCTTTTTTTAGGTCAAAGCCTACGAGACAGCGCATGCAGTGGCTGTTACTAGACATATTGTGGCTTATTGGGGACATCCAGAGGTTTGTTGCTGGCCACATTGCTTAATATTGTTGCCCTTCTCAGTCACACTCATTTGCCTGCTTCTTATTTATGTACCAGCTTGTCAATTTTGTGATTGCCTCTGTCATGGAGCATTGACTTTTTACATCTCTTTTGATTGAAAGCCTTCGCTGCTCCCACTGCTTGCCTTTCATGAACTTCCTTTTTTTTCTTTTGTATTAAGCACACCATGAGAGTGCATGTGTTTTTGAGCTGTCTTCCACTGCAATCTTTGCTGCTTTGTCTCAGGTCTGCTTCTTCATACCCCCTCCATGTTGCACCCGCCTTTTGCTACACCCCATTGGTCCCCCACCTGTGCCCTTCGTGTTGCTTCACCCAAACTGTACCCGCCTTCTGTCTTGTCTGTTGATGCTTCCCCCATCTGCACCTTCCATGTTTGCTACCCAATAACCACGTGTTTCTTCCACCCCTCTTGCCCTTTGCGTGTTGCTTCCACATCTTCTGTCCTCCCGTGTTGCTCTCGCATGTCCCACTGCCCTCCCCCTATTTGCTTCCATGGCCAGTGTTGCTTACGCAACCCCACCCACTTTAAAAAATACCCATTTTTTTTGTTCCATTTACAATTTAGTTAATCTTTAAACTTGGATGGGTATCTAAAAAGGCAAAGGAAAGTGTTCACAACATTTTGTAGATGTGCGCATACATCCTGTGCATGCCCACAAAATGACACGTGTCACTGCGTCAATTAATTTTTCCTTAGCTATGCTGCACATTATCAAGATGCTGTGCAGCGTGGTTACATGCAATTGACAAAGCTGAAAGGTCTCAAAGGCAAGGCCTATTGACTTTAAAACTACACGTTTCTACATTGACTCTACTTAGAGATAAGCCAACAATCACATACATTTGATATTATTTCGCATGGTTCCACTTTGAACCTTTGCTGTTGTCTTTTGTTTAATACCCCTGGCTTCAGTTTGGTCTAACAGGCAGCTCCTGTTGTTGTTATCCAGGAGTAAATCAAATTTTAGGGTGGACAAAGTCAAGTAAAAGTTTTGTTAACACCCTTAACTTGCAAGTTTGTGGGTGACTGCCCAAGTTGCACGTGTTGCTATTCTGTAATTCCCTCAATTCTCTCCTGTAAACAGATTTTTTTGCCCCTTAAAATCTCGCCATGTTGGCAAAATGTTCTATTTGAAGACATCAATTGTGAGTGCAAACTCACATTTTGTTAATCACGAAAGTGGATGTGCATTGGTAATGAAAGATTTTGTGCACTTGAGAGTAAAAACCTAAGAAAATTAAGGCAAGCGTGCTCCTTATTGAGGAATGCTATCTAAAGTGCAGCGCAAGGAATAATTTAATGATTACAAAATTCAAATTGGCCTCATTTAATTGACCTCAGAAGACTGAGCAGCTGATCCCTCCCTCCAAGATGTAAAACCTGTGAGGTGTAGACCCCTGACCCCCAACCAGACACACCACACCTGGGACAGACAGAAGGGTTACACGCAGTAGATCCCCTGCAGCAGAATGTCCCACCTTTCTGAATCTGAAACTGCTGATTTGTATTTTTTTAACTCTTTTTTCTTGGTACGTATACAGTGAGTTGTGTATACAAGGCGCAATTATATTATAGCATTATTCATTTTGGTTATACATTTACTAAGTCCTGCTATACAATGTTATTACTTACAGCAATCTTGAATAATAACGACCATTTTACTCCACAGTGACTTCCTTATAAACCTCTGTATGTCTGCCAGGCCCCCCATATTTTCTCCCATTTTGTAGGGCACCCTCTACTCTTGAATGTTGTGCATTCTGCTTGCAGCACCAGTCTAAATCATTTTCCCATTCTTCTACTGTCGAAATGGCAGCCACCCCCCACCCGTTTCTTTGCGACGTTCCGTTTTGCAACTACTGCTGCTAGTGGCAGCCACCGTCTTACATGTCTAAGCCAGTCTTTCTCTCCTGTGGTCAGCAACAGGAACCATTTGGGCGCACCGGTCTTCAAAGCCTATCATTGCAGCCATAACTGTTGACGATTGGCTCTGGGTGGGCATTATTTCATACACATATACATATACATATATATATATATATATATATATATATATATATATATATATATATATATATATACACTGAAAAAACCATAGGTTTCACACCAGTTATAGTCAGCTGGAAATTTTACTGGCATAAAACCAATGAAATTCCCACTAGTTAGTTAGTTGGACTCACTATAACTTGCGCGTGCAATGCACTGCTGATGACGTCACATATTACATCACTCATGACATGGTCTGTGACATCACTCATGACATCACAGATGACACCATCCTTGTGACAGAGTGACAGACCTCCTTTCACTGTAATGTAACCCTTGAAACACATATTCAAAAATAGAAACTAAAATTTTCAAAAAAATGGAGATACCCATACCAGTTACAACAACCAATTCAGTAATTCCACCATCTATATACACAACCAATCATTCACCAACAGTTCTATGTAGTCACTCATACATATACTCACTCATCATATGTAGTGATACACCTATACATCCTGTTACACACCGACAGTCATCCAAAAGATACTGTCACACATACTCACACATGCAAATAAACTATTAAACATCCATTTATTTGCATATACAATTATACACACACTACCACTTTACTTTTAAGGAAACTTACACATACTTACTCTCTTAAACAATCACTTATAGAAACACATACTAATTTAATCAGGAACTCTTACAATCCCTCACTCTCACATATACTCACTTATATACATCAATATTCACATATACTACATTAAAACATATGTAGTTACTGATAAAGACACTAGTGAGACAGTCATTCACTCACTAACATACACATATACACACTCATCCACCCATACAGTCCTGCACATGAGCTGTATTCAAAACACATACAAACAGAGAGTCAGTCATTCATGCATCTATGTGCTAAGTAATACCCCCACCAAACCATACAAACACTTATACTGATACTAAGAAAAACATCTAATAACCCATATACCTACACATGTAGCTACTCACCAACCCATGCAGCCACTTATACACAAAGTGAAACATTAATACATATATTTAAATATTTAAACATTACTCACTATTATTTATTTTTCAGAAAGACACACTTTCACTGGATGGTGTCCTCAGTGATGTCATGAGTGATGTCACTGACCATGTCATGAGTGATGTAATATGTGACGTCATCAGCAGTGCATTGCACGCGCAATTTATAGTGAGTCCAACTAACTATAACGTGGGAATTTCATTGGTTTTATGCCAGTAAAATTTCCAGCTAACTATAACTGGTGTGAAACCTATGGTTTTTTCAGTGAATTTAATAGGTTTTTTAAATGTTAATTCCTAACTATAACTGGTGTGAAACCTATGGTTTTTTCAGTGAATTTAATCGGTTTTTTAATAGCAAATCTCTATAGGTATGAAATAATATTTTTATAATGAATTTTATATTGTATAAATATGTCATTTTTTTTTTCTTTTTAATTTTCTTTAAATATTTTTTGCCTGGTGCGCTCCCGGGGCGCGTACCGGTGAACGCACGGGTAAGCGCAATGTTACGGCGCGCCGCTTGGTGCGTACCGGGTAGCGTCCCGTTAGCGCTATTCCCGCGAACTAAAACAACATCGTGACGTATCGCGTAGCCGCGTGATGCGTCATATGACGCACTGCGTAAGCGCACCCGGAAGCACGCGATTGCATATGATCGCGCAACGCAAGCGCCCAATGCGCTTACGCTACGCGCCCCGGGACGCGCCCCAGGGCGCGTAGCGTAAGCACGTCAAGCCATGTGACTTTAAAATAACACTTTTCATTGGTTCAGAACATTTTTTTTTCAAAATATTGAGAAACCCACCCATTTCTCTCACTATTGCTTTGTACTTGGAGAGAGCAAGATGTGTTCTTTGCATTATCTGCTTCTCAAAGTTTCCTGATCTACAGCAATGGCTGCAAGGGAGTCATCCAGCAGTGATTCTGATGGTTTTTTGCGTGAGGACCCTCCTCACCACAAAACAAAGGACCACTTCATTTGGAAATTTTATGACATCCCTGAAGGAAAAAAAAAGGTTAATGCTGCTAAGGTAACCTGCAAGATATGTGGCAGTATTTTATCCAGAGGCAATCCTAATAAAAAATATAGCTTTGGAAATGCCAATTTAATTAGGCATGTCCAGAGAAGACACCCAAAAAACTATGCCAGGGAGAGTGTGAGGGACCTGGCACGGAAATTACCAAGAGATGGCAGCAGCACCTCCACTGGTGGAGCAACACCTTCAGGAACACCACGTGGAAGAATGGTCCCTAACGTGCAGCCGGTGTTTGCAGACATAAAATTTCTATGCGTGGACTGTGATGAACTGCTCTGTTATGGGGAGCAGAGCGTTGAACTCATTGCTATAAAGAGACAGGAACACCGCTGCCCTCCCCGTCCTTAATTTTTCACAATTTTTTGCTCCTGTTGAGCAGTTTTGGAATCCCTGTTTTTGTTTTTCCCCTGAAAAAAATCCCCAAAAAATATAAAATTGTTTTAAAAAAGTATAAAAAAATATAAAAAAACAAAAATTTAAAAAAAAAGTTATTTTCAGAACTACCTCCAATTTATAAAAAAATGCTAAATTTTTTAAAAACTCTGTCATTCTTTTTTCTCCACAGTACGCTCCCCGGTACGCTCCCCGGTGCGCGAACCGGGCGCTCCCCCCGTGAAAATCGAAAAAAAATTAAAAAATGTTTTTGTCCCGCGGGACCCTTTTATGGCCCCCACTTCAAAACTTTTGGTCATTTCCCCCTTTTGTTTTTAGCCACCTCTTGTGTCTCGGTCCTACCGAGACACAAGATGGCGGCCGCTCCGGACTGTTTCGAATGTTTACAGACACCCGAGAGCCAATCAGCTTCTCGTGCGCAAGTCGCGTGGCGCGCCCGGAGCGCTCCCCGGTGCGCGTACCGGGGCGCGGCTCTAGAAATATAAATTTTTTTGAACCTAAATTACTCAAAATCCTCTGGAGCACATATCTTGAGACATAGCAAAGGCACATCGGGCTACCAGTCCCTACAATTTTGCCAAGTTTGGTGAAAATCCATTCAGCCGTTCGAGCTAAATGTGCGACCGACCGACCGCCCTATGGAAATTAACATGGGGAAAACACGTTTTGGGACCCCCCTTTTATCTCGGCCCCCACTTGACGAATCCCCCCCACACTTTCACAGAAGGAGCGGAGCGCCGCGAGGCAAAGTTGCTGAAAAATTCAGGCCGATTCCTCAACTGGCGCCAAAGTTATTCCAAATAGAATGTTGCGATTTCCCTATGGAAATCAATCCTAACTATAACTACCTACTGGCGACCGCCAGTAGGTAATATATATATATATATATATATATATTACCTACTGGCGGTCGCCAGTAGGTATATATAGTTAGGATTTTTTCTCTATGGGTTTTTTGAAAATTCTATGTCTAATAACTTTGGCGTTTGTGGACGGAATTGGCTGAAATTTTCAGGAAAATGGCACATTTTGTTTCTGAGCAGCCCTTGAAAATTTGGGGGGGGTTCGTCCAGTGGGGGCCGAGAAAAAAGGGGGGTCCCAAAACGTGTTTTTAACATTGAGTTTTCCATAGGGCGGTTGGCCTCACTTTTAGCCCGAACGGCTGAATGGATTTGCACGAAACTTGGCAAAATTGTAGGGACTGGTAGCCCGATGTGCCTTTTGTAGGTCTCAATATATGTGCTCCAGTGGATTTTGAGAAATTAACGTTTAAAAAAAGATATATATCTGTAACAGCGGACCGGGCAGCGGCCCAGGACGCGTACTTTTCGCACAACGGAGCTTTGTGAAGCGAAGCTGATTGGTTCTCTGGCGTCTGTCAACATTCCAAACAGTCCGTAGCGGCCGCCATCTTGTCTCTCGGTAGGATCGAGAGACAAGAGGAGGCCAAAGCGAAGGGGCAAATGACCATAAGGGGGAATAGTAGATCCTCGCTGACCCCCTAGGTTTGATGTGGAGGTTTTAAAAGGGCCCCGCGGGGCAAAAAAAAAAAAAAATAATAATAATCGAACGGCTGAATGGATTTGCACGAAACTTGGCAAAATTGTAGGGACTGGTAGCCCGATGTGCCTTTGCTAGGTCTCAATATATGTGCTTCAGTGGATTTTGAGAAATTAACGTTCAAAAAAAGATATATATCTGTAACAGCGCACCGCTTCGCGTACTTTTCGCGTTACGGAGCTTTGCGAAGCGAAGCTGATTGGCTCTCCGGTGTCTGTAAACATTCCAAACAGTACGTAGCGGCCGCCATCTTGTCTCTCGGTAGGATCGAGAGACAAGAGGAGGCCAAAGCGAAGGGGCAAATGACCATAAGGGGGCATAGTAGATCCTCGCTGACCCCCTAGGTTTGATGTGGAGGTTTTAAAAGGGCCCCGCGGGGCAAAAAAAAAAAATAATAATAATAATCGAACGGCTGAATGGATTTGCACGAAACTTGGTAAAATATTAGGGACTGGTAGCCCGATGTGCCTTTGCTATGTCTCAATATATGTGCTTCGGTGCATTTTGAGAAATTAACGTTCAAAAACAAGATATATATCTGTAACAGCGCTCCGCTTCGCGGAGATAAAATTATATCTGTATTACCTAGCTGTTGCTAACACCAGTTAGCGACGACTAGTAGGAGATAGCGACCATCTTGGGTCCCACTTTGCATGTGAGTGATATTTATCACTAATGACATGCAAAGTGGGCATGCCAAGATGTTAGCGACTGGAAACAGTCGCTAACATCGCTATCTCCTAGGGACTGGTAGCCCGATGTGCCTTTGCTATGTCTCAATATATGTGCTTCAGTGCATTTTGAGAAATTAACGTTCAAAAACAAGATATATATCTGTAACAGCACTCCGCTTCGCGGAGATAAAATTATATCTGTATTACCTAGCTGTTGCTAACACCAGTTAGCGACGGCTAGTAGGAGATAGCGACCATCTTGGGTCCCACTTTGCATGTGAGTGATATTTATCACTAATGACATGCAAAGTGGGCATGCCAAGATGTTAGCGACTGGAAACAGTCGCTAACATCGCTATCTCCTATTATCAACTTTTGGAAATATTCGAGATAAGCGCGAATATCTCCAAAAAGTAACAGCTGCCCTGAGCAGTTCTTAGCCATGTTATCCAATGGGAGGTGGATAACATGGCTAAGAGCATTAGCTCGGTAATGCATGAATATCGCTGAGTTTTCAGCGATATTAATGCATTGCGGTCGTTTTTTATCGTATTTGCGATAAACCTTGATAATAGCAAGGTTTATCTGCGATAATTTCTGACGGTAAAAAAATCTTTGCAATGCATCGTTAGGGATAAATATCGCTTAACTTTGGTAATATGCCCCAACGTCTGTTAACGTTCGATTCGAAGGAAATCAGGAATTGTTGAAAAACATTGTGTGCGCCATCTTGTCTTTTTTCAAATGCCACACTTTTGTCATGCACGGCAGCCATTTTAGATGCCTTGACCAGACCCACTCTGTGCACGCTGTCGATCCTTAGCATGGCTCCCCACCCTCGCAAGCATCTCACCCAGGCAGTGGTCACCCCCGCTCTCTGTCTTATGCATGGGTAATAAACCTCCCCCCATCTGCGCTGCTCTTCCCTGAGAATCACACCCTGTGCCCGCCCGACACCTCCCTTTCGCCCTATTCACTACCGCACCCTCTGACACTCCTTTTCCTCTGTGTCCGATTGTCCAGGCCGGTCCTAGGCTATCAGCTAGCCCTGCAGATGTAGTTTATGGCCACAGCTGTAAAGAATCACCCCTCTTCAAAGGAGTTATAGTAGATCAAGGCCCACACTCGATGAGATCCGTCACAGCAGAAGCGTTGCTATTATCTGAAAACCATCCTGTATTGTGATTGGGGAGGGGACCGAGCGTGAAGCGGAAGATTCCAGGGATGACTCTTTGTACATCAAAGTTTTTACAATTATGTGTCACATTAAAAATATATAGCACTCCGACAAAGTAGTAAGATTATAAAACTTTAATAATTTATAAATATATACAAGAAAACAAAAATAGTAATAACATATAAACATTTTTAGGGAAAAACAACGAAGTAGCGGTCGGCTGTGCGAATAGTCCCAACGCAGCACAACGTCCAGATTTCCGGCGTGGGGCGTCGCGGGGGGTGGGTCATCAGTAGCAAACTGTTGTGCGAATAGTTCCAAGGCAGCAGAACGCGCCGAAATCTAGATGACACGAAAGTGATGTCTAGTAAGTTGCCACCCAGCAAATAACGGCGTGGGGCGTCGCGGGGGGTGGGTCATCAGTAGCAAACTGTTGTGCGAATAGTTCCAAGGCAGCAGAACGATGGCACCAAGGTGATGTCCAGTAAGTTGCCGCACTGGTTTTGGTATCCTACAATGCTGCTCCGAATAACGGCGTGGGGCGCCCCGGGGGAGGCGGCGTGAACGGGCCTCTCCAGGTGGAGTCTCATCTGTTTTAGTGGGGCGCCCCTTTACCGTTTCAGTTGCCATTCCGTCCGCTTTTGGTCCACTGTGTCAAAATCCGACATTCAGCTGAGTTGCGCCCACTCTTGCGGTGCAGCGATAGGCGGCTGCCACAGGACTCTCAAAATGGCGGCAGGCTCTTTCCTTTTTGGGCGTGGTCCACTGAAATGGCCCTGGGACACCTTGGAAATCGGACGCTTGTCTGCTAGGTCTTGGACCCCATTTTCGAAAGCGTCCCCTCCGCCTTGAGAATTCATCAAAAGTTTTGGGGGCCCCGACTCCTGCAGGCTTCTGGTGGGGAGCGGCTGCCATGATTGCTCGCGGAATGACCACGACGGAGCTACGAGATGGTGGTGCTCTCATGCTGACGCCAGTTTAGTCTGAAACATCCAGAAACAAGGTGGGGCTTTCATCGTTTGGGGGAAAAAAAAAGTTTTCATCCAATGAAAAGTGTTGTTTTTAGGTCATATGATCAAGCCTTCCATCATTAGGAAACCAAAAGTAAAATGAACCAATGAAAAGTTTTATAAACAAGTCACATGACCTGTTATGCGGCATAGGGTATAAAATGCGGAGAAAATACGTTGGCACGTGAGGCGGCGTCAGTAGCGGACCGATGTGCGAATAGGCCGAAGGCAATACAACGCGCCAAGATCCGGATGGCACCGAGGTGGTGTCCAGCAAGTTGCAGCACTGGTGTGGCCATCCTACAATGCTGAAAGTCGGCGTGGGGCGCCCCGTTGGCCTGTGAGTTTGCGTCAGTAGCGGACCGATGTGCGAATAGGCCGAAGGCAGCACAACGCGCCAAGATCCGGATGGCACCGAGGTGGTGTCTAGTAAGTTGTCGCACTTCTGTGGCCATCCTACAATGTTGAAAGTCGGCGTGGGGCGCCCCGTTGGCCTGTGAGATGGCGTCAGTAGCGGACCGATGTGCGAATGGGGCCAAAGGCAGCGCAACAATATTTTCTGACTGACACCACAAGGCGCTGAGATGCCAAGATCCGGATGGCACCGAGGTGATGTCTAAGTTGCGGACTGATGTGCGAATGGGGCCAAAGGCAGCGTAACAATATTTTTTGTATGGAAGATACCACTAGGCGTTGAGATGCCAAGATTCGGATGGCACTGAGGTGATGTCTAGCAAGTTGGTGTGGTCATCCTACAATGCTGAAACTCGGCGTGGGTCGCCCCATTAGCCTGTGAGATGGCGTCAGTAGCGGACCGGTGTGCGAATAGGCCGAAGGCAGCACAACGCGCCAAGATCCGGATGTCACCGTGGTGGTTTCATAGTTGAGAGGCACTTCATCTGCAGTGGGGCGCCGAGATCCGGATGGCACCGAGGTGATGTCTAGCAAGTTGCTGTACTGGTGTGGTCATCCTACAATGCTGAAACTCGGCGTGGGTCGCCCCATTAGCCTGTGAGATGGCGTCAGTAGCGGACCGATGTGCGAATAGGCCGAAGGCAGCACAACGCGCCAAGATCCGGATGTCACCGTGGTGGTTTCATAGTTGAGAGGCACTTCATCTGCAGTGGGGCGCCGAGATCCGGATGGCACCGAGGTGATGTCTAGCAAGTTGCTGTACTGGTGTGGTTATTCTACAATGCTGAAACTCGGCGTGGGGCGCCCCATTAGCCTGTGAGATGGCGTCAGTAGCGGACCGATGTGCGAATGGGGCCAAAGGCAGCGCAACAATATTTTCTGAAGAGAAGACACCAAAAGGTGCTGACATTCCAAGATCCGGATGGCACCGAGGTGGTGTCTAGCAAGCTATGCAGTTGAGTTGTGTGCGCACTTGCGGCGAATAGGTCGAAGGCAGCATAACAATGTTTTCTGAATAGGAGACACCACAAGGCGTTGAGATTCGGTTACCACCGAGGTGATGTCTAGCAAGTTGCCGCACTGGTGTGGCCATCCTACAATACTGCTCCGAATAACGGCGTGGGGTGCCCGAAGGGGGGGCGAGCCGGCGTGAATGGGCCTTCCTAGGTGGAGGCTCGTCTGCTGTAGTGGGGCGCCCCTTTACCGTTTCAGTTGCCATTCAGCTGAGTTTCGGCTGCTCTTGATGCTACAGCGACAGGCGGCTGCAAGAGGACTCTCAAAATGGCGGCCTGTTCTTTGGATTTGGGCCTGGTCCACTAAAATGGCCCTGGGACACCTTAGAACTCGGACGCTCGATTTTTTTTTCCTTTCCTGTACATGCAAAAAAAGGTAAATGCCCGGTACGTTACACGCTTCATCTGCCACGATGAACTCTCCAGAGGAACCGAAAAAAAATATAGTTGTGGTAACTATACCATGCATCGTCATATGGAGAGGTGGCACCAATTAATTATAGTGCTGCATAAAAGAGAGATTTGGAGGAGAACCCCTGACCTGCTAGTACATTCATCAAAGAAGTGGCACTGAGAGCTTCAGAGGCAAGGGAAACGGTCCCAAATATTTAGAAGAACTTTGGAAAGATTAAAATGACATGTTTAGATTGTGGCAAATTAATTTCATGTGGACAGATGAGTGTTACTCTAATAAATACAGCATATGAACATCATCATAGTCGATGGTTGGTAGAGACATTTTGACTATATCCTGGACCTGCCCGTCCTCGCCCAAAATGGCGCCGGAATAAATGGGACTCGTAACTCCTTGTTGTGTACTGGTTGCAGAACCTTGAAATCACGAGATACGTATGCAGTTTTGAAGCACATGGCGGGCGGGGACGAGAATTGATTGAATATTTCGACATCCCTATTGATATTAAGTTCTGATGTGTTATTGATTACTGTACTGTTGAAAGTTCGAATTAACGTCACCCATGGTACTTGCCCGCAAATGTATATCTAGATAATTTTATTGTAACTGGCCCTGTCGTATTTTAATTATAAAATGTACGTCCACCGATTCCGTAACTGTTAGACACCTTAGTTCTTGCAACCTAATGGCCCGCCCGTTACGTTCCTCTACAGTGTAAATGTCTATTCATCATATACGATTACAGTTTGCTCTGTGGCAGGCCCACGTGGTTATAGGCTCGTATTTGTATAATGAAATTTTCACAATAAATGTTTTTAAAAGAAAACATGGTAGTAGTATATACATTGGTAAAGTTTTTAATAATAGTGACTGTTTTAGAATCATTAAAAGGCAAGTGAAATAAAGCAGACCAATTACATGAAGGGTAAAAGGTATAATACGAAGGAACGCAGTAAAGATAAATGGTCAAGGGCTGTTGTGTTTTCTATTCCTGCAACATAAAGTGATCGATAAGAATCTCATATTCAGGCGTATCGGCGACTAAGACAGCAGGTCGACCCTCTTTTGCTCAACGGCTCCGTCATGGGACGAAGAAACGCTCTTTTTCTCGAAAAAAGAATATATTTTACTTGCAGGACAGTTGTAAAATTTCCGGGAAAGTACATTAGCCTGGAACATTATAACATATATTTAAGAAAAAATAATGTTCGGAAGTAATGAAAAGCGTAATTTTTAGGTCATATGACCAAGCCTTTCATCATTACAATAAGAAAAGTAAAATGAACCAATGAAAAGTTTTATTAACAAGTCACATGACTTGTTATGCTTACGTTACGCGCTGCACGCCCCGGATGACTTCCGGATGCGCTAACGCGGCGCGTCATATGACGCATTACGCGACAACGCAGGTACAGAATATAGTCAAAATGTCTCCACCAACCAGCGGTCGGAACACAACCCCTTTCAGCAGGCTAAATAGTTCTGTTAAATGACAACAGAAGGGACAGGCAACAAGAACCATCAGTCAAAGAGGGGAGGGCTAGTTCTTCTCTACCGGGTTACATTGGGGCGCTACCGGAACTGATCGAATTGGTAGTCTACAGTGTTTCTGGATGTTTCAGACTGAAGCTGGGGTTAGCATGAGAGCAGCACCATTTCGTAGCTCCGTCGTGGTCATTCCGCAACCAATCATGGCAGCCGTTCTTTATCGTTATTTTGGGCGGGGTGGGTGGCGGAGCCGAGCTGTTTTGCAGCCATCATTGTGTGGAGTTCAGTTCATCTCACTAGTTTTGTATTTGTCATGAGGGGTTGTTCCTAATGTTTCTATTTTAGCGAGGTCAAAAAGAGATCCCATTAGTGGCCTACTGATTTTGCTCGATTCCTTTTCTTTTTTTTTACACGATTTTTCGTTATCTGCAAAGACTAAACAGAGTATTGCGACTCTGTGTTTGTTTGTAAATAGAGAATGAACCAAAGAGAACTAATTCTAAAACAGTAAATACTTGGATAACAATCAATCAAATGGAGAGAGAAGCAGGCACGACGGATTACAACGGGGGCAAAGGCCTGCGTTAACTACCTTTCACTATCTGCAAAGAGAGAGTACTCCTAATAGAAATGAGGGGGGGGCACCATTCAAAGCAGATCAGTGTGCATAAACACGAAAATGTTTTCACTTACCACGTACTTGACATTCGACAGCTTATGATATTTGCTATTAAAAAACCATTGAAATTCACTGAAAAAACCATAGGTTATAGACCATATATAGTTAGGAATTAGCATTTACAAAACCTTGAAAATTCACTGAAAAAACCATAGGTTATAGACCATATATAGTTAGGAATTAGCATTTAAAAAACCTTATTTTACTCACACAAAACCATTGAAATTCCATATATAGTTAGTTGCACTAACTATATATCGCGCACCCGCAATCCACTGCTGATCATGTCACATATTACATCATTCATGACATGGTCAGTGACATCACTGATGACATCACTGATGACATCTCAAATGACATCACTGATGACATCGCTGATGACATCTCAAATGACATCACTGATGACATCACTGATGACATCTCAAATGACATCACTGATGACATCTCATTTGACATTACTGATCACATCACTGATGACATCATTCATGTGATAATACGATGAACCTCTTCAGACTCTAATATAACCTTAGATACACTCAGTGTAAACAGACACTCATAGACTGTCACTCATCCATGGAGTTACTCAGACACTTAGTCAGTCATGCAAAGAATCAATCACACCTCCATTTCCTCAACTATACAGTTATACACACCTTACTTATTCAAACATATACTAAAACATATTTACTCACTTATACAATCCTGGATACAAGTTCACAATGATCCATACAGCCACTCACACATTCACTGGCTCTTATGCACAGTTATTTATATATGTCAACTCTCACATGTACTGTGTTTTACATATGTACTTACTTTGACATGTAGCACTGAGATATCCATTCACTCACCAATACACTCATGCACACAGTCAACCGCCCATACAGCTGTTTCCACATGCACTTTTGAACCCATACATCTAGTCAATCAACTGCTCACACATCTATGCAGAGAGTCATACACCTCCCAGCCACCCAGACACACACTCAGTCTCCCATACAAATGCTTGGGCAACCAATCAATAACCCATACAGTTAATCATATAGCTAATGATCAACACATGCAGCAGTTTACAGAACAACAGACATAATGATGCACAAATTAAGACAGTTTAGTCACTAACCCATGCACTCAGTGAGACACATTTAATCAGTCACTCATACAGTCAGCCATACCCCTACTAAATCCTTCATTAAGACACTTATACATCCACTCATTCTTCAATATGTAAGACATATTTTAACTTTACAGAATTATACAGTCACTGGATGTAGTCATCAGTGATGTCATCAGTGATGTCATTTGAGATGTCATCAGTGATGTCATCAGTGATGTCACTGACCATGTCATGAATGATGTAATATGTGACATGATCAGCAGTGGATTGCGGGTGCGCGATATATAGTTAGTGCAACTAACTATATATGGAATTTCAATGGTTTTGTGTGAGTAAAATAAGGTTTTTTAAATGCTAATTCCTAACTATATATGGTCTATAACCTATGGTTTTTTCAGTGAATTTTCAAGGTTTTGTAAATGCTAATTCCTAACTATATATGGTCTATAACCTATGGTTTTTTCAGTGAATATATATATATATATATATATATATATATATATATATATATATATATATATATATATATATATATATATATATATAGATGTGCAATTCTCATGAAAATTATGCAAAATAATTTTCACCAGTGATCTATGTAAAACTAGGCACGAGGACACACCTTGTGCACAATCATTATGTGACATACCGTCACAATACTCGTTTGAGCAGAAAAATGCATGGTTGTGTGGTACACCTGATGTTAGGCAAACATTGCATAAAATAGTATATTCGAAACAAACCAACAATTATGCGAAATACATGAAATCCAACAATAGGAAAGTCTGCAAGATTTCGCTTGCGTAGAAAAAGAAATCCATGTGGACCCTCCTCGAGCCCGTGCATTAAAAAATATACAATTTCATAGCTCTTGTGTAGAGCCCAGCCTTCACTGTTTAAACCGCTTTGGATGAAAATCAGCTGGCAACGCTCACAGAAAACATCTGACACGCAGTGAGAGACCAAAACCACTAGGGGGCAGCACCATGGATGGGATGAAGGGGTCATAAGCATGTCGGTTCTCTAAGTAAAGAGCAGGTCTTCCAGTCCCGCCCTCTTAATGCTGCCTGAATGGCAGAACACATACCCTTTGCCTGTCACTGGCATTGAATGGCAGTCGAAAGCACACCCATGTTAAAACAGTGTTAGTGTCTGAAGGGATGCCTATTATTTTAGTTGCATCGAATAGCATGCATGAGTTACTGGAATTTAGAAAATGCCAGACCTATACCAGTAGTACTCTAGGTCGAAACCCATGAGGATTCTTGCCTGGTTGAAGCTCAGGTTACCACCAGTTAGTGAAAGACAGTATTCTGTTTATCGAAGATGGTGAGGTACAGATATCACTGTGAAATCAGATCTCAGACGTTTGACCCTAGTCACCCTGTTAAGAGCCACTTGATAACAAGGCAAGAACATCTGGTGCACCCCCTGCCTGCATGTCACAAGTTGTGCTTCATTTAGAATATTCAAGGCTTGAATTAGATGTGATTTTTTGTGTGCAGTTTTATATAGTGCAAACCCGGCTTGAAGGTATTGGAGCACTTTACATGAGCACCAGTATATCACACAAGGACACTCATTTTTGGTAGCCATGAGGAGATTAAGTGATTTGCAAAGAATCACAGGATGTTGAGCCGACACAGAGACTTGAACCTGGTTTCCCAGCTCCAAAGTCGACAGCTCTGGCTGTTATGCCACATCCTCTCCCAAGTACAGAATCAGTACAACCCCACCAATTCTGAAAGAAATGTGAGGCTTACAGCAAGTAGATGATGCATAGGTCTGTCTATGGAGCGATAGCAGCCCTAGCGACTGATCAGTCATTGCAGAGCAATGATACAAACGTCGCTGTTGCTAAGGGGTGGTTCGCCTTTTGTACAGCGGCAAGTTTCACTTAAATTCTTGAGCAGAATGGAAAATAATGATGGAACCCACAAGCTACATTTGGCATAGACCTCACACACAATACCCTGAGAAATAAGACTTCATTAGTGATCTAAAACCGGAGATTGTAGGGCCGGATGTATGAAGCATTTTACATGGCCATTTGCGACCACTAAAATGCATTTTGCCTTTGACAGAAGGCAAAATGCGACTCTGTAACTTGTTACCGAATCGCATTTTGCTTTTGTGATTCAGTATTAGTAAGGAGAGTGTTTAGGCCATCCCCTCCTAATCAGAATAGCACTGATATGTACGAATGTTTTGCAACTCAGAATGCGGTCACAAAAAATTCGCAGGTATCACCAACTTCAAGTTGCTGGTAACCTATTCGCAAACGGGAAGGGGTTCCCAAGTGAATGTGGGCGCCAACATTTTGTAAGGGCAGGCAGTGGTCCCAGGGACCATTGCCTACTCTTAAAAAATTAAAAGATAGCTTTTCATTTTTATTTTTGAAATGCATCCTGTTTTGGTTTAAGGGAAACTGGCTGAATTACAAAAAAAATGTGCTTTATTTAAAAAGCAATCACAGACATGGTGGCCTGCTGACCCCAGCAGGCCACCATCCCTGTGATTGTAGCCATTTACAATGGGTGGCAAATTGTGACCTGACTCATGAATATTGATGAGGCAGGTCCATTTGCAACACATTGCGAATAGCTAACAGTGTGAAAAACCCTGTTGTACATCGCAGTTTGCGATTTTCTAATAGCGAATCACTAAAATTCACTATTAGGAAATTGCAAGCACGCAATTTCGTATATCTGGTTATATTGTTCTTTATCTAAGATACAACAAGGGGAAGTAAACGTATTAAAGAGAACACATTGTTCTATGTTCTGTTATGTTACCAGGTTTTTGTAAAGTGTACATCCATCGAAAGGTGTCTTGGTGCTACAGCTGCAGAAGCAACGCTCCAATTATACGCTCTGACAGGTTCATCATAAGCCAACAGGAAAAGCCCGGTCTTCAGGAGTTTCCTAAATATGAGATAACAGGAGGCAAAACCAATGTCAGGTGGAAGGGTGTTCCAGATACGGGGGGCAAGTGTAGAAAAGGTGTAACCGCCCAGTGTCTTTTTATTAAATATATATCATAAATCATAAATAAACACTGATTGATGAAGATAGTCCAGTTGCAAGGGCCATTTGTAAGGGAATTCAAGGGAAAAACTGCTTTATAAACTAAAGAATTTATTGCCTCAGCACATGGTTAGCTTGCCTGTTACTTTTATGTTTTGTGGCTCTAATCTATAACAGAGTTGTTGGAGCCATATGTATTTTTTATCTTGCAGCTGTCACTCTCTGCTTTTCTCTCATTCTGTTACTCAGACTCAAAGTCTGAGGGTGAAAAATAGCTCCCTGATCCCCGAATATGAATCCTGTTGTCAATCACCAGCACAAATGAAGCACTGCCTCTATATAAGCGTTCAAAACTTTGATTATTCTTCTGATCTGCACCCTGGGGCGGACTCCACAATCCAAGGTAGGATTGTGGAAACTGTGGCCTCAGGTCTGAAGTGAGTACTTGGGGTTTTGCCGGTGGCCAGTCTCATTTCACACTGTTAAAACACACCACAGCTCTCAGTTCAGTGAAGATCTTCATTATATTTTTGATTAACAGTGCAAGGTAAGAAAGCAGTGCATGCTATGAAGTCTGGCTTCCAGTGGAGTAGCTAGGCTAGGCGGCTACCACCATTCTCCTGCCCCAAGAACAAGTCGTCCGTCGGCCGGAAAACCCCCCTCTCCCTGGAACAAGTTGTTTATCAGCCTCCATTCTACCCCCCAACCCCACCCGTCTGCTCGTACCAGCACCGGGTGGCAAACTCAGGGTCCGACCCAGGTAGCAGGTGGCAGTAGGTCTAGCTAAGCCACTGCTAGTTTCATTGTGACAATCATATATGTGTTGTAATTAGATTTATATAGCACTTACTACCCTGACGAGGTGTCAAAGCGCTTTTTCTGCGAGTAGCACGCTACTCCGGAACCCATAAAGGATTAGTGTTGAATTAGTATAGTGAATAATGAAAGTAATTTGAGTGGTGGATAGGTTAGTCAGTTATTTGGATTCAGAAGGATAGCGGAGGGATAGAAGAGGGAAAAGTGTTTGCATTTATATAGCACTTGTTAACCCTGATGGGGTGTTGAAGCGCTTTTTTCGATGAGTAGCGCATAAAGGATTAGTGATGAATTAGTATAGTGAAATATGAAAGTAATTTGAGTTGTGGATATTAATCAGTTATTTGGATTGAGAAGGATAGCGGAGGGACAGAAGAGGGATAAAGGTTTGCATTTATATAGTGTTTGTTACCCCTGATGGGGTGCTGAAGCACCCTATGGTGAGTAGTACGCTACTCTGGAACCCATTAAAGGATTAGTGCTGAATTAGTATAGTGAAATATGAAAGTGATTTGAGTGGTGGATATGTAAGTCAGTTATTTGGATTGAGAAGGGCAGCAGAGGGATAGAATAACATCAATTCAATTCAATTCAATAGGCTTTATTCGATTTTCACAGTATAAAAATCATAAAAGCAAGTACATACAAAAATATATCCATACAATCCAACACCAATAAATAACATCTGAATTAAAAAAAGTATTAAATCCTTAGAGTGAATCTATCGAATAGTTAGCAGTTCATAGTGAATTCCGTAATCTTAAAATAACATGGTTTTCCACATGCCAAGTTCCTGTGCAACAGAAGGAGTTAGAAAGCCCATGACTAACTCATCTCTCAAACATAACCTGGGATCTATCTGTTCTATACAAACTTTGGTAGGCATTAAAAGCGCAACTTTTGACAGTCTTTGCAATTTAATTTTAGGGAATGGAACAGGCCATACATCTCTTCAGTAACGGCTCCAGGAGGGAGTGCTGTCGGGCGGTGGGGCGGGGGAGGGGGAGGGGCAGGGTGGGGGTAGTAACCTCCGGCATACGGCTGATCGGAGTTAGGTAAAGACATAAATATATAAAACAAATTAAATTTCGTGTACTGCAACACATTTGGCCCTTGCCCCTCCTCCGCCCGCCCTACCGTCCCATAGCACTCCCTCCAGGAGCCGCTACAGTATCTCTTAAAACCCCTGTTGCTTTTATCAATAGTGAATGATTTGGTTCAGATTTCTCCACTGTGATTCAAACTGATCGGTTTGCTATCATCATGCGTGGCCTCCTGCCATTGGCTGAGGTCTCTTCAGATGGAAACAACAGGGCAGTCGCAGATAAGCAGCAACGTTATTGTTGCATGCGCGTTTTCGAAGATCATTGGAAAAATAGTTCCCAACGTGCCAGATGCAAGGAAAAATATATCAAGATGTTTGAATATTAATAAAATGTGTCCATTTGGGGAGGACATGTGAAATTGTATAGGGATGGGGGAGGGAGAGAACCCATCCTCTTCTGCTCGAAAAGCTGTCTAGTGATTGTCCCTTCAAACCCATTACATTTAGACTTGAACTCCTAACCCTTACAGCTCTGAACCCTGACCATAAACCCGGCCTCCCATTGCCCCATACATTTATCACCTCATAAATACTGGCTGGAGCTCGTGCACAACCCACATTTAGGAGAGGGGAGTAGGGGCGTTATGGGTAACGCCCCCATTATTGTCCTGGGATTAACTACCTTTGCAATGGAAAGGAAAACAAATCTAATTTCTTAGGTGAAAATCGAACAAAATGTGGTTCTATAAACACCGTCTGAAACTAGAGAAAGTGTTCCAGTGATGCACAACAAATCAAATGCTAACCAGTGATTGGCCAACCAAAGGCTTGTTTTGGCAAGTCACATGGATCAGTGACTGCACTGTCGACTTTGAAACCATGAGACATGAGTTATAATCCCAACTCCTCATATGGCCGCATTGTGTTTTCCTGGGAATATCAATTCATCTCCTTGCTGGTGGGTTCCCTCAGCTTCCAAAGCAACGGACTACTAAAAATAGGTCGAGTGCATGAACCAAAGGTTATTTGAAAACATAAACATTTAAATTAAAGTTAACCATATCCTAGAATCCCAGCTGCCTGTTAAAAAAATATTTAAGCATAGATATAGGATTACTTAAAATGTATTTTCAGTAAGAGCACATTTTTAAATTATGATACAAGTTGAACATTTTTTCGCCATGGCAAGTTGCTGACTTAATGATTTCATGCTATTGTTTCTCTTTACAACTTAGTAATGATAAATATATATTTTTAACCTTGAACAAACTTCCAGCTGCACCACAGTATGAAACACAATTTTGCCTCTATGTAGAACTTTAAAGCTATGGTGGACGGGATAATTTACAGAATTGTTTATGATAACTGAAAAAAAACATATTGTGACCATTTTTATGGAAGTGAGTGCCCAGTTCACTGAGGGCAAAATTTAAATTCACCACACTAGGCTTATAGTCTAGATATCTTCTTGTGGTTGTGAGTGCGGCCTGCTCGCTCCGAATTGGTAGGATGTTACTTTTTTATCATTTACTCTTTCACTGAATTTTTCCTTTCAGTAGTGCGTCAAAGGGATCACTGAGGGTGCATCTGTGATCTTGTTCAGGCCAATAGCTTATGAACTCATCAACAGGCTTGCAGGCAGGACGAACAGTCTCAACTTTTGCAATGAGGGCCACTTGTCACCAAAAAAAAATATGAAAGAAACAGCTCTTCTTCTGCCCCCATCACCAACTTGTCTGTCTGGATGAAAGGATCCGACAGCGACATAGACAACGCCCCATGAGTTATGGGGAAGGGAAAGGTAAAAAGTTCACTCCCATTGCTACGGGTCCTTTCACAAGGTCAGGCCATGGTCAGGCTTCTCCGAAGAGACAATGCTCTTCCTCACTGCAAGGTTTAAACCAAAAAAACGTGTGCAGACTAGAGTGCGCTCTATGAAGAAGTGACGGCGAGCCATCAAGCCACCTTTCCATGCTCAGCAAAACTACCCTGCTACAGGGGCAGAGCTTGGTCAGTAAGATTAGAGGGGTAGGTCTGAGCTTCAGGTTTTCCAACAACTATGCAGGCAGATCATTTTAAAGTATACCAAATAACCAACATTAAAATAACCAACATATTCTAAGACCTTGAAAAGAGAGAGAGAGATAGGGAGAGAGAGAATGTAAACATCCTTGGTGAAATCCAACATATCCAAAATGTACTAGTGAATAGATTTATTAGGGGGGTGTAGCCCCCCTTCCAATAATCCCCCACCCCCCTCCCCCAAAGGTATGCCCCTGCGCTTCAACTCTATTGGGCAGAATCTTCCCTTTTTTTTAAACCCTTTTTGCACCTGAATGCAACAAAGCATATAAAGGTGGACCATATACCACCATGTTTGGCGCTATAATGTGCTATGAAGTAATTATGAATTAGTTAGTAAATGATGTAGAAGAGTGTTAGAAACAGACTTCATATACTTTTATTTAAAAAAAAAAAAGAGCTGAATACGTCACTTAGCAGCTTCTAGATGATTAAAATCCAGGTAGTAAAAGGTGCTGTTCAAGCAGAAGGCCATTAGCCACCGTGATAAGTGTATGCTAAATCAATTCAGCAGGAGTACCTCGCCTCCTATTTGTGACTGCTGTAAAGAAATGAAATGTGACTTTATTTGCTTGATCTTAATCAATTTAATGCAGGAACGAGTTATTTTTTTATGGTGGCGAGCCTTGCAGCATGTTTGATTGGCTAATGAAAAATAATTACAGGCTGAGGCGCAAGCATTAGCTGTAGATGCAGCAGTATTTAAAAGCATGCACCAGCTTCTTTGTAGCGGTTCTGCAGTGAATGAGGTCACAATATATCTCAAAACCCAAGCAGACATCATCAAACTAAGCAAAATCCAAGAATGCCTACTGTTGACGATTGCCAGGGATGCTCGGCTGGGTAAAGAGAACTGCTTTTTTTGTCTACTCTGCAGCCCTGCCACGTTTCTCAGGTCCATTCGTCATGTGTTGTTCCAGTCTTGTTTTTATTGAAATTCTGGGAATTGTTGTCATGTTTGTTCCATTATAAAGCAGGGCCACAAGTCCCAGGATTCAAAGGAAAAACCTGGAATGGAGTAGCAAATCATGCACGGACCTGGGAAACTTGGCAGCAATAACATTGGATGGCCCCTTTAAATGCTGAATTGGGCCTTAGTGTCAAGAGACCTGTTGTGTCCAGTGTCTTTTCGGGGTTACTTCTGTCGTGGGTTCCAGTTGCTTTAACTGTTACTATTCTTTTGGTCATGCCATGTGGTAGTAGATGGGATATACAGGTGATACATGATTCACTTTTTTCCTTCCACCAACTTTTCACTTGGTTTTGCACTTTGAATTCACAAGTCAGCACACTCTGTGCTTTTTTAATATCTGAAACCCCAAATTTCATCTCATGCCAAAAATCACAGCAATTCAAAGTACCTACTAAACAATAGATTCTCCAAGACAAAAGATACATTAGAATTTGTGATGTTGTGATCGATTTATAGTCTTTTAATATAATTTGAAATTCACAAATCCTTGCATTTTAGAGCGTACTATAACGTTTTGCAGAAACTCAGACCTAAAATATGTACGGTTTCAGGCTAATATTGTAAAGTAAGTATACACTGATACCCCACCTACAACAACTAATACTAGCGAGGCAACTGCTCTTAATATTTTCCTATATCGATATCTAACTGCACTTCCATTGTGAGATTTAATGACTTGCCAAGAATCACACAATTTGTACAAAGGGAAAATCAGGATCAGAATATACATGAATGCGTTCATATCAATAAGAAAGGAAGCTTATTTTCTCGGCCATAACGTTTGATGAGGACATAAAAGCTTCCTCTGAGATAAGGTTGTTACCTTTGAAATTGACCCATATAACTCCTCACTGCAGCCCCTTCTGCAAGCACATGGTCGAGCAGAAATGTGTTACCTTGGAGTTCAAGGGTCATATTAATCTGAAACGATTTGCTGCTGTGCAAGATGTCTCGAACTGATGAGAATTATTTTTACGCTTACCACTATATCAATCTGATTCCAGTCACAAATAATTAGCATGCCATTTACTCAAAACAATTAGCGTGTGGTATATTTAAAATAATTAGAATGGCGTTTATTTAATATAATTAGCATGCGGTTTATTCAATATAATTAGCATACAGCTTAATCAGACCAATTAGCACTCACGCGTCTGCAGATTCGCAGCTGCATGCAAAGTTGCAGATAGAAGGGATGATTGTGCAAATCAAATCTGATCTGTGCCCGATTTCCGCTGCCCCCTACAAACTCCTTGGGGACGTGGGGAGAATAGAGGTTGGGGCGTAGGAGAAGAGATGCTTCAACTACCAGCACCGGTTAGATGTGGTCTACCGCCATGTGAAATGCAGGCCATAGAGTCTGTTGGTATTTGGAACAGTGGCTTTCTGTTATCTCAGAGATATCTTTACATTTAATCCACTGTGCTATCTTATGAGCTGGGCTGCTGTGCTCAAAAGAGGGGACAGGCGTGTTGGAGTGATTCTATGCAGTGCTTGAAATGGAAAAACAGAAGTGCAGGTACTCTGTACAAGAGTACCTGCTTGTTTTTGAGAAGTGCCGGTACTCTCCAATTAAAAGTATTGCATTTCTGTTGAGAAGTGCCGATACTCTCCCTCTCAAAATAAAAAAGTGCTGGTAATCTGTACCGGACAGTACCGGCCCATTTAAAGCACTGATTCTATGGCAGACTGAATGCAGTGGTGTAACGAAACTTGAAGGTCCCCCCAGCAAAGTATACGGAAGCCCATCTCTGAAATAGTCAGGAGCTCTCAAGCCAGGGGCCCGCCTCCTGAGCATTCTGCTGGAGGGAGCCCCCTGGAGCTCGAGCCCCTCCCCTTGCATCGCAGAACTGCGGGGGCTAATGTTACACCACTGACTGACTGCATGTTGCACAGTGACTGCACACCTTTAGAAGAGGTGCCAAAGCTCACGCCATGCACAGAGAACGCAAGGCCGAAAAGATGGTTCAGAGTTTATTACAAAGAGAAACTAAAAATGATGCTTATGAAAATAAACTGCATTCTACTTTCAAAAAGAACTTTATAAAGCCATCCACAAAAATACTTCACGTCACCCACCGTCACGTGTTGTGTGCTTAATTATGGTAATTCTTCTCAATCAGTAATACAGATGCAAATGATTGATTATGTGCATAACTGGCTTGACTGAAGACACAGGAGTCTTTTAGAGTTTGGTGGAGTAGGTGCACTGCCATAAATTAGCCAATTCTCCTCCTCGGCAAACCCGTCGATCCCCTGCACTATTTAATGCTTCGGGAGCCACTAGGTTTCAGTCAGAGGAGCCTCAGCTTGTTGTGCCCATCGAAATCTTTGGTCTGGCGACCTATCACTCAGCCGGTAGCAGTGGCGTAATGAAACTTTGAGGAGGCCCTACTGCAAGTCCTTTCTTTGTCTAGTATTTGTAAAGCATGAACAATTACCCAAAGGTGTCAAGGCGCTGGGGGCCTCGGGAAGATTAAGCAAGCTATTGCCCAGAATCACATGGTGCTGGGCTGATCTGTCACCTGTCACGGGGATCGAACCGTGAGACCCTGGGATCCAGAGTCAGTCGCCCTGGCCGCTGCGCCACCCCTCTTCCACTTGTTACAGGGAGTGTATCCAAGCCTGCCACCCAGAGGGGGCCTCCCTGGAGTTTATCCCCACACCGCGAGGGCTATCGTTACGCCACTTGCCAGTAGGTCATAGTGGTGGTTGCCCCACCTATCACTAGATGACTCTGCCTGGGACCTGTCAAGCAAGACATGCTAAGTATGGTGGTGCCATGCAGCGACATTGCTCAAAGACCGCCAGGCACAGGTGGAAATCTCTCTGTCAATCGGGGCTTTGAATTATTCGGTTTCAATAACTGCCTTGGGAGTTAGCTTATATTTGAAAAATAAAAAAAGTTTGCTGAACGGATGCATCAAACAGGGCTCCAAAGATTTTAGAGATGCCAGTCGGGTAGGCGGAGATGTCCAACTCTAGCAGATAGCTCTCCACCAGGGGAGTGGAGGCCATGGCCTCTCCTGTCCAGAGCCTGTATTTTATGTGGGGTGGACTGTCACTGTTTGAGCCACGGTGCACCTTTGATAGAGTGCACCAGGTGCAAAAATGGTCAGTGCAACCTGTTACAGATGACCCGCTGTCCTCAGGGAACCCAGAAGCTCGCTCATGATTCGGGGTAGCACGTTAGTGAAAGATTGAGTGGGTCTTTGAAGTAGGCGCTCTGCCTTCATAGTGAAGGAAGCACCCAAGCTGCACTTCAAAGGGTGGGCAGAGATCCTTCTGCAGGCAGCGGAACAGTAAGTGATGGAACCTGCTTGCAGGGGGATTTGTGCGGGTGTCCATGGAACCCCTTTACTCCCATTTCAGAGGGTGCACTAGGGACATGGCACTTACTGTGAGCTACCTCTTTGTGGCAGAAAGTCAGTGCTCATCTTGATGTCCTCTTTGCCTCTGTCCCCAAGTCCTTAAGTTGGCATGGGTGCAAAGGCCAAGTGTTTCCCTCATTTGCATGGCCCCATACCCATATGGAAATGAGGTAAAGCTCCCTTAAGATAGCACTGGAATTTATGTGCACCACTGCCATCTATGTTACAGATGGAGCAGCACTAGTGTCACGAGGGCACAGAAAACAGGCTACACATAGCCATTGTGCCAATGAGTACTCTATATAATCAGCCCCCGGTGGACAGGTGAACAGACAGGGCTCCTTCCAAGTGCTAAATCGGGCCCTTAATGTGATAGCAATAATATTGGGTATAATTTTTTTGTCCAGGTTTAAACATAGATTCTGGACATCCCTCCTACAAATCCCGCCCTAAACCAAACACGGTGTGAGTCGCTCCAAGTTGCTTGAATTGATAAGAAGCTGGCCCCCCCATCAAATCACAATTGCTGGAGCTGGGCGAAATTCACCCCACAAATAACCAACAAATCAAATTAGTTCAATGTATTTTCAACTAATAGTAATTGAGCAAATTATACACAAATAGCGGTGAAATTTAAATAAGAAGTTGCTTAAACATTTAAAATCAAAAACTGCAAGTTCAAGAGAATAATAAGATGCTGATGGAACAAGATTCGGAAGTGTGAGCCAAGCAAACGCATTGAGAGGGACGCTGTTGTCCCAACAATAAGGACACCAGACGCATTACTTAGGGTTTTGGTAATAAATGCATACATCCCTGCACATCTTATATCAAAGGCTATGGGGAATACATTCACAGGTTAATATGTATTGGGCAGGGTGTCAGCCTCGTGCCCAAATAATTCTCAGTTACAGAACACAAACGATTCACCTTCAATGTTAGATGCGTGACACAAACATGTTCAGGTAAATGCACACAGTGCAGAGGCAATGCTCAGATCAGTGGTAGAAATAGGTTTAGTGTAACTGTGCTGAAGATGAAGTCTTCAGTTCTGTGTCCTGAGTCACTGTAGTGCACTCACACACCATTTCAACTTTGAACTAATTTATATGCTGGTTACTGTGTGATTGTGATATTAAGAGTGTGCATCTATCGTGTAGACGTGGACACCTTAAATACGCTTCTCGTTAGCTATGATGCTTGAAAAGTGACTACCAGTCTGAATACTTAATGCACAGTTCCCCTGTATATCCAGTTGCACAGTTCCCTGTACAGCAGTTCTAGCACATAGGTAACGTTTGGCACGTTGGTACTAGTATATTGGAATCTCCTTTGAGGACTGTGGGGTAGCAGCAGGCCCTTAATGGCTGGAATAGGCCTTTCCCTTCAATATTCCAATGTGTGTCTGTCTGGTTCACCCGTAAAACCTTGAACATTCTACTGTAGGTAGGGGGATCCATTATAGCCCTTCTTTCTAGGGCTACGTCAGCGGTCAAAGACCATTTCCTTGTAATTGGCCCTTAAGTGTGGTTTAGAACAATAATTAGGGAGAGGGCATTTAACTAACAGTCGCCTGGTATAATGCCACATGAATTGCTTTAAGAATGCCTACAGTCCCTATACTTCTGGAAGAACACATTGGCTCAAAATAAAGTCTACCATCTAGCTCCATCGACCAGTTATGTGGAGTAACTTTTCTGCACTTTGTAGCGTCTCTTACCAAAATACATTGAAACAATCAGATCTGTTCCTACCTTTCGTATGCAGTCTTCTTGCGACGTTACATCAGAGTCACCGTGTTCTTGCTAAAATAGACAAAGAGATTTTTGTTTTTTAAATTTATAACACCAAAAAAATAAGTATTTTAAAGGTAATCTTTTTCTGCCTGGATGTTGTTCTATCAGAGTAGGAACAGAGATGTTTATGGCCGTTAGCTATATTTTAATGAATGCAATTTCCTACTACCGGCCCTAACTTTAAATATATTTTCATCTACCTGTCTAAAAAGTAATCTGAGATGTGAACACATTTAGAATGATCATAATTAATATAGTGTTTACTGACCTATCCTGCGTCAGTGTAAGAATTTACAATAGATGTGCGATTTTTTGATTTTTTACAGTTGCTTACTAACAATAAAAGAAGCATGCAGAGAAGTTTATGGAAAGTGACCAGTGCTTCTAGGATGAACCTTAATTGGTTTACTCTCTTGATAAGATTCAATCAGACCCATAGGGCCTGGTTCACAAAGGGCCTATGCACTCGTGCCAGAACCCCTGCAGTTGTGGGGGAACCTCTTCACTCGGGGCAGAATCTCCACAATGAGAAGTTTCATTGCATTGACTGAACAGAATCACCTCAGTTCTGGAGTTCAGTTTTAGGCAATTCTGATCAATCCATTCCCCATGTCCCTTTGGCCGGTCGTCTTGCGACGGCCAGCCAGACATGCGCACTTTAAACCTCTTAACCTAGCTGTCTTGGACAGCTGGGTTAAAATCGAGCAAAGGCCTCTAGTGCTGTTTGGAACGCCGAGAGAGCCTGTTCCATCCAATCCTCATGCTGCTGATGAGAGCAGCACCAGGATTGGTCAGAGGAGTTGTCTGGGGCCTTTGTTGGAGGAGTGAAGAACACCAGACGGGACAGCGGATTTGCCACAAGGTAGGTGGGTGTTCTTTTTTTTTTAATGTCTTAAATGTATTTAATGCATATTTAATGTGCACCAAATCGCCAACATGCATCACGTTACCATTTTAAAGTTATAATAATGTAATGCATGTCGGGAATGTTGTTCATTGGCACCCACCTCCCATTGGCCCGCCCCACCACTCCCTGTAGGTGGTAGCCACACTGAAATTCGCAACCTTATTATTTTTTCTGAAAACTGTGATTATAACAATTTTTATTATTGTATTGTATTAATTGGACCTCTTGTGTTACCTGATTTTATTTTCAAAATCATACACAAATATTCTACCTCTGTCAACAATACGGGCGAATGAAACTGAGGGTTATCTTTGCCCAAAAAAACTATCAATTTACTTGAACACCTTCAACCATATCCTACACCTATCTGAAAAAACTACATTCCACAGTGTTGCAAACACTGCAAAAATGATTAGCTCAATCAGATAAAGCAATCGAAAACCAGTGATTGACATTATTTGTCCTACATTTGTTTCCTCCCTGGATGATTAACTTCGTTTTACAATACATCACACACAATTTTTGTCTTGCTCAGAACTAAGGTCTTTCACTTCATTGGAATTAGGGTATCAAAAGCTTTTCAACCCACATAAGTATCGTACGTCATTGGTTCCAGGTGTGTTTACTTTGCCGAGCTGGAGGTCACTTTGTTTTAAGGAACATATCTGTTTTATTCTCTGCATGGTGTAACCTCTTAGTCAGCCGCCAAGCCCCAGTTAGCACTTACTATCCCTACAAGGTCAAAGTTAGTTGCAAATCACATGACAGGTAAGACGGATGGTTCTCCTTCCACCTTTTGTAAATATTAATTTTGCAGTTCATTCAGATCTTCCTGTTCACATTATATTTGATGCATTACCACCTCTCCCTTAAATCTCAGTATATTTTTTGTCTTGCGCATATCTTTTGGCTGTATTCCTGTTTGGTCTCTTGTTTTGAATGCAAAGAATATTTCCAAACTTAATTAGAATAGGTTTTTACTGTGGTGCCTGGTAGAGTAAAATCACTATAGTGTGCAATACTGTCTTGCATTGTATTATAGCATTTTCATGCACTTCGTTTTCTGAATGAGGTCTTACAGCACTCAAGAGAAAAATATGATAATTTAAATACCAAACCTGCAACTCCATTTCTACCTTCTTCTGAATATTTCATATTCAAGCCTGCAGATTATATAGATACTTAAATGTTCTCATAGTGAATAGTAGACGCCCTTTACCTATTCTTATAGATTATGTTTCATATTTGTTTAGTCACTTCCCACTCCCACCACACTGGCTGTGGTGAAACATGAAAAAATAGGAGTCATAATTGCTCGAGAAACATTATAGAGAACTTAGCCAATAGTACAGATGAGAAACAGCATTTATAGAAACATGTATCACTACAACCACTCAACAAATTTCCCATGACCGTGTCTATCAAGATTGTGTCAACAAGCAACGACGCATGTAGGCCATTTCCTTAGCAATTGTCTAATACGGTTGATTAAATGATAACAAAGATTTATAATTTTTGAGAGGTAATTAATGCAAATTATAAACATGTTTGTGCTGGGCACAGCCTGCACATTACTAAAATCGTGATTTTGGAAGCACTTTAAAAAAATGTAAATCTAAATCTTTTTGCGGATTTTTTGCCAGCCTTATACTGTGTGCAGAAGTGGATTTCCAACTGATTTGTTTAACTTGCATTTATCTTTCATTTAAGGTGTGCAGCATTTTATATGCAGTTGCTTGGAGGTATAAGAACAGCAAAATAGTTGAAGAATATATATATATATTTTTCAGCCACACCTTTGACCCCCGCCCACACACTTACTGACCCCGTCCCCATTGCTCGCAGGATAACATGTTCCCATTCTTTTTTTTTTTTTTAAATACACTTCGACCGATGGGTCACATTGCTGAGACTGAGTGTCAAGAAGAACATCTTTGCCCGAGAAGCTTTAAATTCTTCTCAATGGGTATGCAAATGGGAAATGGGTCCCAGTAATCGATTAGTGAGATGTCATCGATCCCTGCTATCTCGATCCCTAACTCTCGTGAACATTATAGCGTCCTCACGGTGGTATCTTCAACAAGGAATGCCATCATTGAAGGCTGCTAGCACATTGCATGATACTCATGTGTGATGCATCATTCCCAGGCAAAGATTAGTGCTAGCTCATTGCTAAGTCATCTGCTGGGCAGGGCTTGAGTCGGGGTACCACGCGGGTGGACGGGGTCCCCCCACTTATTTTACAGAGTGGACGCCGTCCCCCCTGGCAAACAGCTGGACTTCCCATTTTTGGCCTCTCTGGGACGAGATCGGAGCCACCTTTCATGACGTCACTTCCTGTCGTGACATCACATCCGGTGACAGCGTCCCCCCACTTCTTTTTTTAGGACTTGTGCCCTGCTGCTGGGTATCAGCAAGATAAGGCGGTTACATAGATCCTACTGAATGTATAGGATTCGTACAAGCACATGCACAGTACCATTCATTCGTGCAATTAAAGGGAAAGCTTCTGAGCCGGGAAGCCTATTGCCTCTTTTCAAAATGGCGGGTGCTGCGTACAAGAGAGAACGTGCTGCCGCTCCAGGTGAGCCGCCTGCTGCTATCATCTCTAATCCCGAAGCTCGTTTTGGTAAACAGAACCTCCTTTGGTGTGCCTGTCTGTTTGCTTCGTTGTGCAAAGCTGCACTCTTCACCTGAACCTTCTGACATTTGCCAAATAGAGCTGTGATTAATGATACGTTTTCCCTCACTATTCTTCTCTTAGAAATACACGGCATTCACATACTGCTGTCTCATGCAGGTGTTTCCTGCGATCAAGATCTTCAGATGCCTCCCCAGGTGGGGCTAGCCTCAGGGATGTACGTGGCATAAGTCACATACGAGCTTACTAATATCAAAAGGAGACCATTGAATTTGATCTGTGCTTGCAAAATACCTTCACAGGTTTAGAACACTGCATCATTGTCTTTAGTTATATAGTGCTTTATACCCTGTTGTAGCTCTCAAAGCACTTTAATGAGCACAATAATTATTATCAAATTAAAACTGGTGCTGCATGTATCGACTTCAGAAGGATAAACCCCTAAGGGGATATTTCAAGAAGAACTCCTCCCTGCACCATACAAGTGAACTTTCCTTCAATATCTTATGTGTTGCCTAGTGACTAGAACTACCGACTTTGGAAGATAGCGCACCAGGTTTTAATTCTGGCCTCGACTCAGCATATCCTATGACAACGGAGAAATCACTAAGGGACTTATTACGAGTTTGGCGGTCCAACGGCCAAAGTACCTCGTCCGTGACCGCTGCATTTGTGGCATTCTGACTGCAGTATTACAAGTTTCCCGAGGGGCCAGCGGTGTGTCTGCAGTGGTCTTGCGTCGGTGGTCAACGTATTTCCATACATATTAATGCCTATGTGAACCTTCCGACTGCAGATGTGTCGAATGCACACATTTGCATAATATATGAGGAAACATACCACCTACCCATTGCCGGCGTACCACCCAAATGTGGGCAATCTCGGTAATGGGTACATGGTACCAAAGCACTAACCTGTATTTTGCTGAAGACTGGGTCATATCAATGGGGGTGAAGATGCTCCTGTGTAGGGGGACCTGTAGAAAGGGATCCACAATGAAATCTGCTGGGAAGAATTGGAAAGGGGTGAGCATCCCCCCAAAAATCCTTTGTTTTTACTGACCTTTTGGCGGTGGTCTGACCACTGCTGTTGCCTCCTTGGGAAGTCAACTCGTAATATGGAGGCTTCCTTCCCCCGACTGTGATCCCGATGGTCGGGGGTATGCTGGCAGTGCCTTTAGTCAGCCGCGGTTTTCGCACAGCCAATCTGCCCAACTCGTAATACGACGGAGAGCTCACCACCATCGGATTGCCACTGCCAGGAAGGTTGACTATGGACCACCAAACTCGTAATAAGGCCCTTAACCTCCTTGTGCTTAAAAAGGGGAAAAATGTGTTGTGTAGTTAGTAAATTCGGGTTCTGTTGGAAAGCTCTCTAATGACCTTAGGCCAGGTTTTTGCTACAGAAAATGAATGTGTGTGCACATTCATCTGTCTATCTATCTATCTATCTATCTATCTATCTATCTATCTATCTATACACACACACAGAAACACACACATATTAGTTATAGCTACTTTAGGGCACTATTTATAGTTCTTGAGGTAACAATGACTGGTGAATTTCAGTGGTTTTGTTAATTAAAATGGCATGTTTTAACCGACATTTTCACCAAACTATAACATCTATTTAATCTATGTTTTTTTCTGTGAATTACCAAGGTTGTTTAATGTAAAGTCGTATATACTTACAATTGCTAACTATATGTTAACCTTTGGTTTTATTCAGGGAATTTCTAATTTAACATAAAGTAATATTTCATTGTCAAACATAAAGCCAACCCCCCGGCATGCATGACCTTCAGCCGTGTGCCACATGGGGTTGGCCACATGTATGGCCTCTGGCCTTGTGCAGTGTAGGGTTGGCCACAAGGCCTGATCTGCAGCCATGTCCTATTGCCAATTCCCTGTGGGCAGCCCCCATTGCAAATGGCCATTGACCATATGCAGTGTGGGATTGGGTGCAAGGCTTGCCGTGCTGCCAGGTCCTGCCCCCAACCCTCTGCATGTGGTCAAACCCCTTTTTTACCTCTTGTGGGTTCTGTGGATAGTTGAATCCTCTCCAACACCCACCGCAACACCCCTGAGTGTTCCTCCGGATCACTCTGGATCCATGGATCCAGAGTGACACCATGGGTCGTCAAGCTGGGTTTCGCAGTGAACCCTTGGATCCACGGAACCTCCCCCAAAGAAACACGTTTAAAATTTTTTACCACAGTGTGGTTCCTCTGGGTCCTTCACAAGGCACGAGGGAACCCCTACCTTGGCCACTTAGAAAATGTATTTTGATTATTTTTTTTATGATCACAGATTGAGCTCCAACTTCATTGAAACAGCTGGGGAACGTCTTGAGTTCCCATTGGTGGCGTTTCAACGGAATGGCTGGGTTCCCACATGAGCTCCCTATGAAGGAGCTTCATTGGAATGGCTGGGGTACTACCGATGCTCTCATTAGATGAGTTTCATTATAAACAGCTGTTTACTACCTGTCCTTCTTTTGAAAGAGCTTCTTCGCAAGGCTAAGACACTATTTGAGCTCCAATTGGAATAGGTTCTTTGGAACAGCCTGGGTACAAAACGAACTCTCATTGAAGGAGATCCTTTCGAACAGCTGAGGTTCTTATGACTTCCAATTGAAGGCGCTTCATTAGAACATCTGGTTATTACCAGAGCTCCCGCTGAAGGCGCATCACTGGAACGACTGGGGTACTGCCTACACTGCCATCAAAATAATTTCTTTGCTGCGGCTTGTAACTACCTGATTTCATTTTGATGGAGCTTCACTGTAATTGTAGAGGTACTGCCTGCTCTCCCACTGAAGGAGTTTCATTGGAAAAGGTGGTTGCTAACTCTCTTTCAAGGAGTTTCTCCGGAACAGCTGTGCTACCATCAGAATTCCTACTGAAAATTGATTGGGACAGCTGGGTACTACCTGAGTTCCCCCTGCGGCACTGGAAAGGCTGGGACTTTCCGAGCCGCCATTGAAAGAGCTTGTTTGGAATGGATGGGATTCTCCCTAAGCTTCCTTAGAGGGAGCTTTATTGGAATGACTCAAGAGCTATCTGACCTCCCACTGAAAGAGCGCCATCAGAATGGTGGTCCACGGTCCACCTCTGAAGGACCTCCATTGAAACAGCTGGGGCTATTACTAGATCTCCCACTCAAGGAGTTGGATTGGAATGGCTGGTTTTTACCTGAGCTCCCATTTAAAGATCTAGTCTGCACTTCCAATGAAGGGGCTTTATTGACACAGCTGGGGCACTATCTGATCTCCCATTAATGGAGCCTCATTGGAATGTCTAGAGTACTACTTGAGTTCCCACTGAAGGGGTCTTCAGTGGAACAGATAGATACTACCTGAGTTCCCATTGAAGGAGCTTTATTGGAACAGCTGAGTTACCAACTGGGCTCCCATTGAAGGAGCTTCATAGGATCAGCAAAGGCCCTACCAGAGCTCCCACCGAATGAGTTTCATTTGCAAATGCAAATCTGGATATTACCTGAGTTCCCACTGAAGGGGGTAAAAGGAAAGGCTACGGAACTTTCTGAGCTCCCAAAAAGGAGTTTCATTGGAGTATCTGGGGTACAAACTGAGCACCCATTATAAGAGCTTCATCATAACTGCTGAGTCTTACCTGAGCTTCCATTGAAGGAGCTTCAGTGGAACAGATCGGGAACCATCTGACTTCCCATTGAAAAAGCTTCTTCAAGCAGCGGGGGTAATATATGAGCTCCAAATAAAGGAGCTTCATTGGAATGGCTGGGGTACTCATTGAGCTCCCATTAAAGCAGCTTCACTGGAACAACTAGAGATGAATGAATTGAATTTACAATTTATAGAGCGCCTGGTTACTCTGAAGGGAGTGTCTCCGCGCTAAGCATTGGCATCTAGTCAGGGTCTACCTGAATTCCCACTACAACTGCCGGGCACTCCCTGAGCCCCCATTAAAGGAGGTTCCGTGAAAGGACTGGCAAACTATCTGAACAGTGGCAGCCATCTTTCTTTATCAAGATTTACTATAACACTGCCGCGGTGCAGACACACAGAAGCATCTCGACGACTGCATTTGTGAGAGCTCTGATACGCTGAGGACTTAAGACTTTCTGCCAAGACAAACAGAGGAGGGCACTGATTAGAAAATGTCGCCATTCCTTCTGCCAAGCTCTGTGCGGCTGGTAACAGGGTTGTAATCTTGTGGTCTAGTGCATTCTTTATGGGAGCCTTATCGGATTCTTAAAGTCCACCGCTAATGAGGCTTCGATTTGCACCTTCGCCCATCATTTGTATTACCTCCTTCTCGATCTGTTTCTTTGTGGTTTGCAGGGTAGTTAAAGGTAGGCCTACTCTTTTCAATGTGGCTAATGTCCAGAACAGACTGGCCAAAGGGATATTTGAGGGAATTGTAGAGCCACTAGTGTGCCTCTGTAGGCCAGAAGGCCAGGGGAACTGTTAATCGCATTTTGCATGAGAACCAGGAACATTTTAAGGATTTAGGGGGCCCTGGGACAAACTTATTTGGGGGCCCCTGTACATGCCAGCTTTGAATTTATGATCGAATTTAAGCTTTATCATGTCCCCTTTGGCCAGGTCACTGACATGGCACAGGCACGTTGGTCCAAATTCTAAATGCATTTACATCTAATATTCAGGGATAGTGTTTTCCGTATTATAATTCAGCAGCAGCTCACTAACATTATTGTTAATAATCTTTGTGACCCCCTGCCATTGCTCATATGTGAGGTTCTGTTTTGCTCTAAAAGACACAATTTTTATGGCTGTCTGTCACATGGTGCTGAAAAACATTTCTCTGTAAAATGTGTGTAATAGACTCCAATACATCATCCACGTTAAAAACACATTAAAGGACAATGGTACTTAAAAAACAAGCTGTTAACCCTTTAAGTGAGCCTCGGTAGTGCCGCGCACGTCCGTTGGCCGACGCGGGCCCCGCCCATTCAATGGAACGTCCCACGGCGGAATTGCCGCCGCGGTTAAGGCGTTAAGAATTATTCAAGGTCATCAGGGCAATGACTGAGATGGCTCTATGGGGTCGGGGGGGGCACTTTGCCCATGCCTTAAAACACTGATACTCAAAGTACGGCCCGGGGGCCGCATGCGGCCCTCCTGACCTTCACATGCGGCCCCCTGGCTGTACTATGAGGTCCCCGGGCCCGGGAAAATGTTTTAGAGTACCCATGCCTTAAAACGTCTCTGAGTGCTAAGGCAGTCAGTCACATATCAATGAGAGCCTGATAGACTAACTCTACCTTTACACCTTGTCGTGTGAAACCACAGTCACGAGGGTAATTCCCTACGTGTTCCTTCAAGCTAGACCCACACACCGTCCCCTTTCGCGCTTTCCACCTATTTGTCTTCCCGTCACTTAGATGCCTTTTAATAACCTCCTGTTCTCACAGATTTTCATTAGACAATGGAAAGCTGTGTGGCTTTTTCCATGGCCTGCTGATAGCGCTGTACAGTTATAATTAAATATTTGTTTTTTATTAGGTATCTCCTGCACTATCTGATGTCCTGGGACTTTAAACACTGCAACCCTTGATGCTCTCGCCTGTATCAGCGAATAATCAGTCTTCTTTTCACTGCGAGGCTGGGCTATGTGCTTACTTTGAAGCTGACTTATTTAACCCCTTGACGGCCAGGCTACGTGCTGCAAACATTTTTCTACGGGAAACAAATTGAAATCTGAAGTTGAACCGGGAACAACCCAGGATTCGACTAAAACACATCTAAGCATGCCTTTGCTGCTGTTGTCGGAACATTTGTGTTACATGGGCTTGCCCTTGGCTTAATTGTATGCATTATGCAGTACCAAGCTGGGGTGGGTTGTTTAGGACATGGGTGTATGATTTTTTATGTTCTAAGCCTCCATGCGGGTGTGGGTGCGACCAAGTTTGCTTTCACAGGTCAGCTCTCTAGTGGCAAGAGAGATAAGACATTAGATCACGTCACTGGAACAATGTGAGTGGGGAAGGTCAAATTATGTGGCAGGGTTGACTAAATTATGTGGCAGGAAAAGGCAAATTATGTGCAGAAATGCGACACATTTTGAGTATCCCAACATCATTTTGTAATTTTTAATCATTTTAACACAGTCTGGTTAAAGGTTTCACTTCTTTAGTACCAGTTTATCACCCAAAGACAGGAATATGCTACTGAAAGATGACCAGTGAAATTTTACAGATGGTATTCCACTATGCAGCAACACGCATCACCACGTTTTTAGTAATTTTTGATGTGCTTGAGCTAGGAACAATTTTTTTTGTTAAAATTTGCAACTAATACAGCAGATGGTGGATTATGTGGCAAAAATGGCACATTTTTAATTCAGTGGAAAATGCAGCAACCGCAGAATCTCATAATTACAGTGACTCCGCATTAGATTAATTGGAAAAGCATTCTGCATTCTCTCTTGGTCAGTGGAGTCACTTTAGGACCTGTCTGCACTACAGGACTGTGGCTGAAGATCCCCTAGAATTTATAGCAGTATACTGATTTTGGAATGTGCCATGTTTTCTTTGGGCGGGCATAAGGCAAATAAAGCTATTTGACCTAGCAATGTCTACCCCCTGGGATGGGGACTTAGCAGAACATTGGAGAACACAAGAAAACAAATTGAATAAATAAGAGAGGTACACCTTGATTATAAAAACGTTGGCGTGTATCCAGTACATTAGCTCCAAAGGAATGGTTTGAAGAATGCAACCTCTGTGGGTGAGTAAACAAATTGGTGTTCCTTGACTCCAAGTGTGTTTTGCCAGAAAAAACTTCAGAAAGGAAGCATGCACAATCTGATTATTTTTTTAATAGCCCATTGCACTAAAGCCCTGATTTTGAAAAGCCTCCTTTGTGGGAATAGCCTTTGAGGATACAGCTCTGAGGTCTCTTTCCTCACCGGCATGGCTTCCAAAAATCTTCTAATAGACCGGCTTTTTGCTGTTAAATAAACAAAGCCATTTCAAAAGGTAGCCAAACTTTTTAAGATGTGACTTTATGTCCCCCAGTATGTCTGGGTACGTAGTTAATGGAACTTATTAAAAATCAATCTTAGATCGGAAGAGATGCTCTTAGACTTGGGAGGAGGTGTAGTGGCCTCCTGAGATGGCCGCTGTTCAGTTCTTGAAGATGTTTCAGGCCTCCATAGAAATAAATGTGTTTTTGTGTGTGGGGATGTAGATGTTTTGAAATTTAGTACGATGGGAAGCAGTAAGGAGTATCATGGGTACTGGCAAGTGGTAGGGATTTCGATGAGCACGGTGATACCACCATCCATGCAGGAGAAGGCAAACGTTTGTACAGCGCTTCTAAAGTTTACTTTACAAAGAAAAGGCTTAGTTCTGTAGAGAAGTGGCAGCTAAAACCAACCTTGTACCTTCACCTATAAGTTGATGCAATTTTACAGATAGGAATGCGGAAAAATGTTTTGTGGGGAGCTACACTTCCACAGTTCCTCTACAACCCATTGTGGTCAAGGTTGTCATGTTTAGTAAAAGAAGGTGCACTGGAAGCCGCCACGGCCCTTGCAGGTAAGAGTAGTGGGGCCGGGGGGAAGTGGGGGCGGGGGGATTTCGACAGACGATGTACAGTGAAAATTAAATACTTAATTATTTTGCCCTTGTCATCGTCTGTCGAAATCCCCTTCCACCTGGCTCCACCGTCCCACCGTTCTAACCTGCACGGGCCTTGGCTGACTGGAAGTGCGCCTCCAAACCGCGTACCTCGGCTTAATGTTGCATTCCATGTCATAGGAAGCACATTGGGCCTGATTCATAAACTTCACGTTGTAGTACGTTTTATAGTGTCACAAAACCTACTATAAAAAAGTAAGTTTTAGCTATACTTTTGTATGTGGGGTTCTCTACCCTGACTTTAGAGTCTCCACATACATAAGTCTAGGTTTAAGTAGTAAATGTGGAAAGGACAAAGGGAAGTGGGCGGGAAGAAGGGGCAGGCTTACTCCTATAGGGAATGGGATCAGGGAGGAGTAAGAGGCAATTAGGGATGTCACACATCCACACAAGAGAAGAGAAGGGTAAATTGCTTTACTCTGTGGGTGGAGGCATGTAACTTACACTTTTGTAGTAAGATTACACTCAGAGTTTGTGAATATCAAATGCAGTAAACTTACTCTAAAGTGCAAACGTACTCAAAAGTATAAGTTACCTTTCCGAATCTGGTCATAAGTGCACATGCATGATTGTCCTGTGGCCTAGGGGTAAAATGTCAAAACCTATAGAACGTCCTATGAGGAACTGGAGGCAGAAGCAGATGCATCACAGAGCCTTGCAAGGGACCCTTTTATTTATTTTTTACCAAAAACCACAAGCACCATTTTGATTAAAGTATATACATCTTCAGTCAAAAAAATTGTATTGCACACACCCGAGTCAATCCTAATGTGCCACGTCAATGAACAATATGATGTGTGGACTTCCCAATTTGAGGTGTTGTTGATCCAAAAGACAGCAGATACATCCACAAATACCTTTTCTCTATTCCTTTGGGAAAAACAAACAACATGCACAGAGTCTCGCTTGTAAGAAAAGGCTTTAGTAGAATATTCTTTAAAATTGCATATTTTGTTAAGTGGGCAATTGCCCTAAATAACATTGCAATATACCACATATGTTTCAAAGTTACAAAGTGAGTCAAGGAATGTATTCCTTCACTTTTGGCAAAGTTCCATCAAATGGGCATTCCAAACGGTGGAAGAAATGATCACATCTGGTTAGTGATGACTCACCCCAATACCGAGCAACACACCTCTCAAAAGGCCATTATGGGTAAAAAACTCAACTTAAAAGTGGAGAAGACACTGCTTCTTGATTGTATGACAAACTAAAAGCAACACCCCTCAAAACACACTGGGTAATATGAAGTCACTGACAGAGACCAGTTTCACGTGCCACTTTTCTGCATTATTGAAAAAATCTTCTTGTAAGCAAGTATTGGCAAAGCCAATATGTCTCGCCTTTGGGACCTATTAGCTCTGCCATTGGTTTTTATATATGCTAGTCAGCATCCCTGATGCTGTGCACCATGACAAAAGAATACAAAAAAGCATAAAGCACGCCATTTCTTAGGCATGTGCACCACATTTTATCATTTTTATTTACTGATCCAAGTTGGATCAGTAAAGAAAAAGTACAAAAAAGACCTGTGAAATTATTTTTTTAAGTGGGTGGGGCAAAAACAAAATGGAAGGCAGAAGAAACATGATATGCATGGGTGGGGGAAGCAACACAGGGACACGAGTAGGGAAATAAGGTGGGCTCTGGTGTGAGAAAGCAACCCGGAGGGCATGGGTGAGGAGAAGCAACACAGAGGTTATGGGTGGGGGCTGAGAAAAGCATACAGGCAGAGAGAGAGAGAGCAACATGGAGCAAAGGTAAGAGCAAAGCAAATAAGTGAGAGAGAAAGCAACATGGAGCAAAGCAAACAGGTGAGAGAAAAAGCAACAGGGAGCATGGGGGAGAAGCCCACTGGTGAGATAGTAACGTGGGGGGATGCAAATAAGGGTGAGTGCATCACAGAGGGGGCATGGGAGTAGCACACGGGCAAGCGAGAGCAACATTGAGTATAGAGGGGGATAGAGAAGCACATTAGGGTGATAGCTGGGGACAAATGCCCTCACGTGGAGTGCTTAGGACAAGAGTAAAAAGTAGTTCCCTAAAAGTAAGCTTTGGAAGGACATAGGTAAATTGGCTATGCTCTTGGGGGGGGCGTCAGACACAAGATGGACAAGGCAAGATATTAAATAAGCAGGCAAATCAAGAGTGGCACTAAAGCCAACCAATAGAACTCAATGGGCAGGTTCCGAGCCCCTTTATGTTCTTGGTAAGCCCACATCATGTCTTTCACAACCAGACATCCATGTTGTCTGGTAGGTTTGACCTATTGAATGGTTGTAATGGGACTACAAGAACGGGAGGCAAGTCCCTAGTGGCATTAAGTCACAACTGTTAGTTCTGTATATTTCTTTTACTTTTTTGTTTATCTTCTGCTCACATTTTTTTTTGTGCAGTTGTCACCTGGTTCGAGTAGAAAGAGCAGAAGTAACCTGTGAAACTAGATGTGAGGCATGGCCACAGGCCCAGCACTAGCAACATTTACCACATGACTTTACAAGCTGCAAGGAAAATACACTGAGCAAGTATGTGACATACCTCATGTATAATTATGCAAACAACTGCCCAAAGATAGTTTGCATTATATGTGTAGTTTTTTCAAACTACACATTCATGGGGAATTTTTCATGTGATATTTTTTCTATTTTGCCTACCGCATCGTATACAGAGCAATTCACCTCTATATATTTATTCATTAAATTATTTCGTTTTGTATGTAACATAACATGAGCTCACTTGCTTAGCAAAGAATTGCCTTAGAGCTCACTTATTTCATCACAGCTTTCCTTATCACCCATTGTAACTTCTCTACCTGCCGCTTCACGTTTCTTTCCCTTTCACTTACCCTCACTTCCTATCAAACATCTATAGAGTCACAGTCTCTCTAATTTCCCATTATGCCTAACTCATCAGCATTGTCACTTCCACTCAGCCTCACATATTCACCAACTCTCTCACCTTCACATTTCCATATATTCCATATCGGCCACTGGAACTCTTTCATTTTCTCGAGTTGTATTATTACAATGTATTATAGCATTTATATCGTTTTTACTAACCCATGTGGGGCGCTGAAGTGCTTGCCTACATGTAAAGCATGCAACATTGTATAGGGTGTGTGGTGGGAATGATGGTGTCTTTGTTTCGATCCTATCTCAAGTGTTTCCATTCCGTGCGTGATAACCACTGAGGTGTGGTTATCATGTTACAGGATGCAGCGTGTAGCAGTGTGGTAGATGATGAAGTGTGAGAGACAGACATGTCGTTTTATGGTTTTCAGTATGCTGGTAGCTTTAGAGCAGTTCTGCAAGTTGCTTTATGGAATTTCTTTAAATAATTGCTTAGATTCTTACAGCAATGGGTTGTCCAATCTGAGTTTTTATGTATAGTTGTGGTCCTGAGCTTTCATGTTTGGAGGGAGAAAGAAATGGAGCAATCGTTTGCAATGAGCATTGTTATTATCATCCCATACCTAAGTTTCATTGAGAGATGCAAAGAAGTATTATATTATAGTGTATGGATATTTGAGACTATATTAAAGTCTTCTGAATTTTTCAACAGTGTGACTTAGTATTATTGTGGGGCATAACCATTACCTTTGCAAGGACATATTTATATAATGCCATGGTGAGCTATAGGCCAGCCCTTCTTAGCTTACCTGCATATCGAAAGCAGCTTGCTGACTGAGTTGTTTCCAATCGATGAGTTGTAGGGTGAGGATTGCTGCTGAGGGTGCAACTGTTTTCTGGGCTCTGTTGCTGGGATGTGAGGTGGTGCACAGATCTAGTAAATAGCCATGTTTTCAACAGTTTTCAGATGTGTATACCCTTGTGGGTGAATCTAACGCTGGCTGGTAGTGAGTTCCAGAGCTTGGTGGCATGTACTGAGAAAGCAGTGCCTACTATGACTTCCTTATGGTAAGATGGTATGATGATAAGTAGTGCAAGCCTGGAACGCAGTGTTCTGTTTGGATTATATTACTTGAATTTAACTTGAAGGTATAGCGATCCATTTCCTTGGGAGACTCTCTGGGCAATGCAGAGTGCCTTGATCAGTACCCTTCCCTCTATTTGTTGTCAGTGGAGCGATTGTAAAGACACTTCAGAAAGCTACTTCATGAAACTCTAAATAGACCACCTACATTTATTTTCTTTCAGGAGTTTTATATAGCGCAAACTAGACCCGAGAAATTGGGTATCAGAGTGCTTTACATGAACACCAGTTTTGATACAGAAGGACACATTCGTTTTTGTTAGGCTGGGGGGGGTTAAGTGATTTGCCCAGAATCACAGGATGTTGAGTGTAGTTGCAGAGACTCGTACCCGGTTCCCCAGGTGCAAGGTCGACCACTCTAGCCGTAAGGCTACATCCTCTCCTATACATCCTTTCCAATACTCGCACAGCCATGAAATCTCTTCTTCATGACTGCATGGTCCCTCCAGCTTTCCACAAAAAAGTCTATCTATTAATCAAGAACACTTTACAATCACCATGGCTGAGTGCCCGGTGCCATGGATTCTCCATGCATGCTCTTCAACTACCTCCTCTATACATGTTCTCTGCTCTGTTAAACAGATCACTACTATAATAGGTTTGCATCATTATCCATAGGCTCCCTCTTTAAACAGACTGCTATTGTGATACTCGGACTGTTTGCTGTTGTCAGTCTTTCAATTTGTTAACATAACAAACTGGTCTGTCTGTCAAATTTATGTCACAGAAGCTGGATCCTTTGCATTTGCTGTGCATCAAGAATGTTAATTATTAAATATGTAAATACATGTAAAGCACTCTAAAGGTATAGTGCAACTTCACATAGCAACTGCATACTCAAACAATATACATGCACGCAAGAGATTCTGCTTTCCAGATTATTGTAAAGGACCAAGACTAATGCTATACAAAACAGTAGTGTTGCATCCAAGGTGGATTACATGGCAATCAAGATGGACCACTGTTATTTTGGGATTCTTTTGATCTGTAGAGTAGTGTTGCTTCTGAAGCAACGACTAGCCAGCCGGTGATCCAACAGCAAATGAGATAGAACAGTTTCATCAAACTCAAACAAATTCTGTGTTAAGTATGAGTTCTTGTGCACATCAACAGGTCATGGTGTTTGCTGACGGAGATCGAGAGAGCAATCTAAAGTCTATTGTTGTGTTGTGTCTTTCGATGAATGATGCCTGTGTCACTTTCCTTTTTGAATAATCTCGAGAAAATTTACACTTCTACACTTTGTATCTTGTTTATTGCATGGACGCCCTGGTAGGTATCCGTATGCTTTACAAATAACATTCATTGACTCCTTCATTCATTATTTAATAGACATATTTCTTGCATGTGATGCTGCGTTGTAAATTGGATAATGGCCTCCAGTATTGACAGACGGCTCAGCGGAAGGCAGATGC